>NC_084959.1:4348995-4692849 GCF_949316205.1 Platichthys flesus | reverse complement strand
ACAAACACACAACTACAGAGAGAGAGAGAGAGAGAGAGAGAGAGACACCACCTCCATCATTTACCTCATGAAACCCCATTTCAATTCATTCGCTTTTTACATCAATATCCATGAAATATTCTGCGCGAAATCGAGGAAAAATCTCTTACCACGCCTCAGCTGTGGTAAAAAGGCCTAAACTCGGGGTCTGTATCTGTGAAAGGATAATTTGGTTTGATACCATCTTTGTTTTATTCATAACTTGTGAGAGGACACTTACATTTTCTCTCCTTCTCAGCCTCCTCTCATGTTTCTCTCTCTCCAGATCTGAGGCTGGCAGAGTCCATGCGTCCGTTCCTGCAGGCGCTGCAGGACGTGTGGCCCTGGCTGCTGCTCGCAGCACTGTCGGGGGGGATCGTGGCGGTGGGCGTAGCTGCTGGCGTCTTCACGGTCAAACGCAGACTCGGAGGTTCGGCCTGGCTGCACGGGGGGAAGTGGAAAAACTTATTTGCTCTCCCAGAACGCCAGCCACTTCTCTGGGGTGATGATCATGAAGACGGCCACTCTAACTACCAAACAACCATGCGAAGCCTCAGCCAGGCCCCTGTACAGTGACACAGACACACACATGAGTTCTAATACCAAAGATCTTTGTCTCTTATTGTGTATTTTCACAAAGTATTTTGACACCCTAACTCTGGTTTCAAAAGGTGCTTTAAATAAAGTTTATTATTGTTATATGTATTCGTACAACCTTCAAATTCAGTGTTTTCAAATGTGTAGCATCAGTGTAATTAGTACTAAGCTGAGGGATGTAATGAAGTACATTTGCTTCATTAGTGTACTTGTACTAGATTTATTACGGAATACTTCTACTACAATGCATTGTGTTACATGATCACCTTGTTTTTATTTAATCGATAACAGAGGAATTGGTTTCAGCCATAATGATGTATTTGGTTTACAGTAATACGATACACTCGGCTAGTACTTTTACTATTTTGACGTATTTATAACCAAGTACAAAAGTTAGTTTAGTGCTTTAACTCAAATGAATTAAATACGTTTACAGAAGCCTCAGGGGACTTATTATACATACGTACATATAATCTACATATATTTTATATTTCTGTATCATCTGGTCTCTCTCTTCGTTAAAGCTCCTTCTCCTGTTTTACAAATACAAAGTGTGGAGAAGAAAAAGGAAAAGAGAAAATACACACACAGACACACACGACACAATAAATACAAATCTTGAGCATCCAAAACTGAAATTAGCAGATACAGAACTATTAGATAATTCACTAGAAGTTTGAATCAAACTCAATCTTTACACTTTTATTTGATCTTCAAACAGTTCTCAACAAACAACAATAAAAATGTTTTTGAATTCATTTTCTTTCTTATTTTGAAATCAAGTTGGACATAGATGATTAAATTATCTAACTGTCCAGTTTCCACAGCCGAAGTCTAAATATCTGATCTCAGCTCAACACATAGAAATCTTTGCTTTTTAGACGGATGATGTACAACATCGTTTCTGTACCACTTGTTTTTACCATTGTAAAAATATACAGTTTTGGTTTAGTCCATCTATTGTAAGCTCGGTCCATAGTTCTGTGGAAAGAAATGTATTTTATAATTATGTGTCTGTTGATTTAACCACAGGTTGAATAACACTTAAACAGATTCCTCTTTCTTGTTGAGTTGTTCTTTTGGAAAAGTCAAAGTGTGAGACAAACCCACAGCTTCAGGATGTTCTGCACTATTCTATCAAAATCATGTATTTGTTTAAAATGAGCTCTGACATTTGTAAAAGTTATTACAGTCCCAAAGTTTTGGTTCAAAACCTTCACTGGAAAGGTCACGTGAACATTAATGCAAAGAAAGTGTTTCATTTCACCAGGTCCCGACAGCTTGAAAGAGTCGGTCGTTAAAACCACTCGAACAAAGCTTGTAGTTCTCAGTTTATACAGTACAAGAAATACTCAGATTCAGGTAATCACACATTCATCGCCCCAAATTTAAAAGTTCCACTCTTAAGTTTATTATTGGTAAGACTAATGGGTTCCTCAATAACTTCACCCTGACTTCGTGGTCTCATTCAGCCAAATTTATTTCATACTTTCCGAGCCTCGACACATGCTGTCTATAGCTGAGTATTACTTCTTTTAAATTACACAGTACTTTGCTTCTAAATACTTTGTATTGAGTCGGCATTCTCTGATATTACAGTACAAGATTAAAGTTGTGCCACGTTGGTTTGACCCGAAAATCCGGAAATTCAAGCAGCGACCATTTGAAAGCAGATTTTGTACAAAATGTTCATTAGATATAATCACGTTAAAAGGTGGATCGGTTGTATCATATTTCCATGTTCATTTATTCAGAATAAACTCATCAATAAAGCACATTTTAGAGATGGAGACTTTCCTGCTCGGACGACATGAACAGCTTCATCATCACAAACATACAGATAAATATCTAAGAATACAGCATTTAGTCTGAAGTGATTCTGGTGGAACCGAACAACGCACCATTTTACACAAGTCATGAAAGCAAAGAAAGGAATGAAACACATGACAACCTACAGATGGAATCATCTTCTTCTCATGGATTGTTGGAAGAGAAGACAAGTGGGATCCTTTGGGATAACGTGATGTCATCGGTCCATGTGACGAGACACAAACATGGGCTTTATGGGTATGAAATGAAAACTGTGGTCACACCGGACTCTTTGTGTTGATCAGTGCAGTAATCAAGTGAGTCATTGTCTGATTGTAGGTCTATTAAAAGTCAAAGCCCCCCCCCCCCCCCCCCAAATCATGCAGTCCTTAAGTGAAAAAAAAAAAGGCAATACTTGTAGATTTTTAGAATAAACGTAATGAACAAAAAGAATAAAGACAAAAAATTTAGAAAAAATGGCAAAATCAAGGAAGGTTGCATCTGAGCGTTATGAGCTGTAAATGTTGAGGAAGAGGCCAAAATCCCACGTCAGCGAAAGAGGCGACTCTATAAAGAGGTAAAGAAAGGACTGTGTGAGTTGTAAGTCCTCATCAGTCGTCTTCATCTTCGTCTTCACTGTCCACTTCTGTCTTCACCTCCACCTGGGGAGGCGGGACGGGGGGAGGGAGGTCCAGACGAGCCCACGACATGGCCTCGGACTTCCTCATGGCTATCTCGATCTTGGCCGCCATCATGTTCACTGTGGTTCTGCTCACGTCTATCACCTGAGAGGGAAAAGGGGGGGGAGTGTGTAAAAAGAGAGAAACTGGTGGTTTAAGGGAGAAACATAAAAGGTCCATGAAAAAGCCCCAAAGCAACAAAAAACAAATTTCTGCTATCTTACAAATCAAACCAATTAGAGGTTTCTCTGAATGTTTCCTTATCTTTCCATCCTAGAAGGGGGGGTAGAAAAACAAACCAAACCCAATTGATGGCTTCTAACATTTACCAAATTAAGGGTGTGCACTTGTAGCCCATGGGAGTTAACTAATCCAAACAAGGGAGCAAAGCAGAAAATTGAGTCAGAGACAACAAGCGGCACAGTTCCCCCAAAACAAAGGGATCACAGATAAACTGGTCCGGCAAACAGGACTCAGTGTGGATTTTAATTAGTCGTATTTTCAGCTCCTAATTCATTTTTCTGCTGTAATTACTGCCGTTTTTGAATCCTCGGCCCAAAGGTCCCTGGTCTGTAGCACATACAATAACTTGACTTATATACTTGTTATTTAATAACGAACAGTAAGAACTAGTATATTATACTGCAGAAACTTAAGGCACCACTATGTAACTTTTACTGTGCAACAGTGCCCTCTGCAGCCACACGTGGTTATTAATTATGTTGGGATTGGAGTCCGAGTAGTTTAATATCAGAATGTACTAACCACGTAGTTCCAGTAACTGAACGGAAACACAACGAACGGTGGATATTACCCATGATCCCCTGCTTCCTGAACCAGAAGAGCTGCTGCTATATCAAATCCACCAAACTCTTTAGGATTTTTTTTACGTCTTCTCAGTCGTTTTACTGACCTACAGTTCAACATCACTCTGCAACTTGCTGGACCTGACTCTGACAATCGAAGCTGTCAGTCAGTTCCACACTTCTCACAGGAGATCGAACCGACTCACCAAAGTTACACAGAGCCAGAGAAGGTGTCTGGGCTGGTAACCGGACTCATTTACTTTACTGACAAATTTTGTATTTCAGTCATGAAACTTGTTCAAATGCTGCCAGCACGGCTGCTGGGAGCAATTTGCAGTCCCGTGTATTGCCAAAGAAAACGTTGACGTAAAGACTGGATTGGCCCGGAATTAAACCACCGACCCTCTGACTAGTGGACAACCCGCTGTATCTCCTGAGCCACAGCCAACCAGTGAGATGAGGAGGAGGAAGGAAAGCGGCTCCATCCTCTATATTCAAAGTCAGTGAACCATCAAACTAATTTTGAAGCTGCTATTTTTTTATGTAAAAAGTTGCATAGTGTTGCTTTAATTATTTACAGAGCCAGTATAAAAATGTTTAAACAGTACATATAAAAGATAACAAGACATTTGCATGAAGTTGAGGATGATGCTGTACTTACCCCCCACAAGCTGAATTTCTGCGCAAATTCCTTTTCCCCTTCAAATATAAGATGAATGTCGAGCTGAAGCAGAGAACAGAAATTAACCTCAGATTGAAATGAACAAAATGGAAAAAATATGCAGTTTAGATATCCAGGGGAATCATGTATCATATGTAAAATCCCTGAAATCTCTCACCGTGATGCTGTTTGCGTCCACGTAGCTCAGCTCAGGGACGGCGTTCTTAGCGTAGATGGAGACGATGACCTGCGTCCCAGTCTGGTGCCAGTCAAACCGACACGGAACTACTTTCTTACCCTGCAGGAAGATTCCACACAGACACGATACATAAAGTCAAAATCTCCAACACAAAGCAGTTCCTCCACCGCACAAGTGTTCACCAGACTCCACCAGATGGAGTCACAGTCGCACACATCATCATGCCTACCTCGTCTTTCTTCCTCCATAGATGTGTTCCCTTGGTGCAGCCCTCCTGAGAGAGGAAGGTGTTGAAGTCAGAGGTTTTCCTCTTGCAGCAGCTCCAGTATTTCATCCTGGAGACATAGGAAGAGAAAACAGTCGATAACTCGTCACTCAAGAGACATGGTCAACAAGTGGAGCAGGAGGAGAAATAGGATAAAACCTCCTTTTGCCCTACATGCTTCTTTTTTTTTTTTTTACAGTTTCCAGAGGATATCTATCATTTCATGTTGATACAGGGAAACACAGAATAACTCCATTATATAAGAATAGATGACAAATACTAACCCTTCATGGAAGATAGGAAATCCAGAGTGGAAGAAACATGGTTCAGAATCACTTGCAGGTCCTTCAAAACTCTAAAGAGAACGACAAACAGATTCGGTTCAACAGACTGAAGGAGATTGTTTTTATTATCTAAAAACATGTTGGGATGAATTGAGAACAAACAGTAAAGTAGTTTCTCTTCTATGATTAGTTATTTGAAATGAAGTCTGAGATTATATTTCTCCCGAACAATCATCTTTTTGCAGATGAATTGTAGCATGCAGAAGGATTCCTTAAAATATATAGCTTTTTAAAGCCAGTGGCATATTTTTAAATATTATTATCTGTAATGACTAAAGCATATTTTTTCTATTTAAAAGAAACATTTGAAAAAACCCTAGATTCAAACTCTACCATGACCTCAAATGATTTGTCTACTAAAAGTGAGCAGCCCTTGAGAAAACATGTTACGGCTTTCAATCAAATCAGTTAAAGTACAATTACGAAAGTTGTTGAACTCTCACTTAAAGCTTCTTATAAAAACCTGTCAATGTAAATTTCTCCCCTCACAGTTTATGTTCTGATCTCGGGGGGGTTGTGCTCTGACAGGTCAGATTAGCTGGAGCAAAAAAAGTTTGGTTTAAATCCGTGTCTGTACAAACGAGGAGGTTAAGTGGTGGATGAGCTTTCTGGGGAGTTAAATGTTAGTTTGAGCCAATTTTGAGGTTGGAGTAACATTACTTTCATTTAACTGCAACTATAAATATGATTTCTTCCAATGCAGACATTGTTGGAAGAATTGATATAGTTATTTTTTGGGGTTCTTCATGCCCTGAGCTTCAGCATATTCAATTGGTTAATTAGTTTATTGTCCTGAAACGTTGTACAATCACATTCAACCCCACAAACAACAGAGCAACACCCGGTTCACATCACTGAACAGCAACAATAACAAGGGCATCTCAATAACATCATTAAACTTCCACCGGTAGTAAAAAGGCACTGAGACAACAGCTGGCGAACAGCGGGACCATGATGTCTTATTAAGCGTCCCTATGGCTGCAGGTATTTGCCATTTGCCGCAGCCTGTTGCTTCTTATCGACCTGTATCTGCCTCCTGAGGGGCATTGTGGGAAAGTGGCAGTTGAGTGGGTGAGTGATGTCCTGTGTTACCGAAGCAGGGAAGCAAGTGACGGCCTTGGGGTTCGGCTCTGAGAGGTCAGGTGTGGGACGACCTGTTATCTGTCTCTGTTTGGTCTGATACAGTGAGCGTGTTAAAGAAACATGTAGAGCAGAAGGTTGAATGATGGGAGTTGACACAGTCCTTTAAGTTTCAATATTAATAAACTTTTAAACAGGGGACCAGCTCTTGGTAGAAACGGCGGCTGGGACTCATCTACGTAAATGATATTGTCCAACACGACCTCAGTGCACAGCAGGTATGACAACTAAATCTCCAGTTCAGGGTTCTACCTCCTGAGTCAAGCACCGCTGAACTTTGAATGAACAACTCTTTGTGCGGCAGCGGTGGCTTCAGGGTTGAGTGGACCAGTGAGAATGAAAAGATGCAACCCCAGGAGAAGCAAACAGTCCATTACTAACAGGCAGGTTAAGAACAGGCACTGGCCCAGAGATAATACTTTAATTTGAAACATCTGATAATAATATCAAAAAAATTGGTTAAGTAGTGTAAACATTAAGCTGTTAAGGATTCAACACCATAAGAATTTGTTCCACAAGGTTTTTCACGTGATGCAGAGACACTTTCACCTACTTTGGTACAGCCTCCGTTTTTACAGCACGTTCCGATCTTGATCACGTCGCTGTCTTCCTCTATAAAGAAAGAGACACAAGAACTGACTTTCAAGAGCATCACAAAAGTACTGCATTCACAAATATGACACAAGGTCCCGTCTCTGTGAGCTGTCCAATTCCCAGTGGCCGTCCATTAACTTCTGCTGTCAACACGACCTTCCCGGCTACTATAACCAGTAGTGAAAACCTGTGATGAAGAGGAGAAACAGAAACAGGGACGAGTAAAGAAGAGACGAGAGTGGATGAAGTTTAGTTTATTTACCTTTCTCCTCTGCAGTGTTTTCAGTCAGCTTCAGTTTCTCCAGTGCCTGCTTCAGAGAAGTCGAGACTTTGTGCTGCAACCTCACCAACGGCTCGTCACCACTGCAACACAAGAGAAGATATTTGTAACTTAAAACAATTTGGAAGCGTATTTGGATTTTTTATTTAAGCAAGTTAAACATTATTGTCAAATATCACTTCAAAATTAGCTCTTATGTATGAAGCCAGCCAAAGACTGATACACCACATGAAAGGAGTTTCACTTTTCAAGAGTTATCCCTTCATCAGTCACTTCACCAGTCCACTCTCTTTTGAACTCTGGTGGGAAGCACCCTAGGTAAAAGACGAGAGAACGCCTTGGTGTACGTTTGATGATTTCATGTCTCTGATACTGTACCTATCCTTTTATGCATTTGATACTGAACCAGAATAATTCAGAGCAGAATATAGTCTTTGGAGCCATATACCATTTTATTATTTCAGTATTAAACGGAAAGCCCTGTATTGAGCTGAGAAAAACGTGCTTGTCTAATCGTGTTTATCTATTTTTTCTAAAAATGCCAATAAAAAGTTTTGACGTGATAAAATACCCTTTTAGTGAAGGCTACATCATGTCTGCTTTAATGTGGGGAAACTGCACCATTAATAGGAGCTGAGGGTATTCCTATGTTATCGATTGAAAAATAAAAACGTTTGAAGCGAACCTCGGTCTGCGAATCGCCTCCTGAGGTATTGGTGCGGAGATGATGAACTCGTTAAACTTGTTTTTTTGGTCGTCTGTTTCTTTCCCTTCTCCCGATGACGTCACATCTGGTTTCACCGGCTCAGGAGGCTTCTCTTTGTTGTGGGGACCTTTGGTGCATCCCTGCGAGGAGACAGTGATTGTGTTGGACAATGAAGGCTCAGCCAAATACAGCAGCAGCTATAATGCTTCGTGAAAACAATGGACAATGAGACATTGGAGTATGGATTAGGACATGGACATGGACTCACAACAATGCTGAGGAAGTCAGAGAAGTCCGTGGTTCTTCTCTTGCAGCACGACCATCCCTGGAGGAAGTTACAGAGGCATTAACTTTAACCAGCAAACAGGACGACAGAACACGAGCTGACTGTGCACTTTCAGCCATTTTACCTTCAATGCATCATGGAACACAGGGACTCCCGGGTGATAGGTGCAGCCATCTGTGACAAGAAAACGACGCTGATTAATTAAGAAGAAAAGTATGTGACAATATTGCAAATAGTGTAACAAAAGCAGCATTGAATAACATTCAAATGTTTACAGGCTTGTAGCTTTACTGGCCTACTTTATATGAAATCTATATTCATAAATAATTAAAACTTTCAGCTTTGACGTGAAGGATTTCAGCCTAAACCGCTCAGTGTGGAAAAATGTGCTTTTTTTTTATAGAAAACGCTGAGTAAAGGTTTTGATTGTTGCACGACATTTTTAGAGCAAACAACTGCAAACAATTGAGTCACTTTTATCTGTTTCAATGGGACCATGCTTTTCTAGGTAAAGGGCATGTCAGTGATGTCAGTGATGTGGTGCATCGGTCAGTGGTCAGAGTGGATCTGTCGCTGCCTTCACATGTCAAAGTGACGTTATTGCAGCAGCCTTTCAACTCTTACGGGGGTCACACAATCCAATAACCATATCTATCATAAAGTACTCGGGTGGAAAATAATGACTTGAATGGTAGGATTCAGATGCTGATATTAATCGATGTAAAGTAACTGCAGAAGGTTAATTGCCAAAAATAAATTTCAGTAGAGGTCTACTACAGGCCTGGAAAATCAAAACATAGAGTATAATATAAAATATGAAAAGGAAATAAGGGTTTATAGATAATGTTCATTCTTCATGTAAAAATAAACCATAATTGTCACTTTCTTTTACATAAAATGCATCAAACTATTTGCATTTGTCCCTGAAAATCCCTTAGTTTAGTTTAGCTTTAAATGAAAAGGACAGCATTATTTCTTTGAATGTCAATTTTAGGGAACAGCCCTGAAAAGGGAATCAGAGAGGAATGAATAAAGAAATTCAGTCGGTCGACACTATAAATGAAGCACTTTCCTCCTTACAGTGCAGCCGGAGCTGTGGCCATTCCATACTAATGTGAGAGATACACATCTTAGATAGAAAGGTAATGATAATCTACTCCAGTGTTATGAAAAGAGGCATCCTATTAAAATGGAAATTGGACTTGACTCCTGCGTGGACTATCTGGCACCACATAATGTCGTACCACCTGAAGACAGAGAGGACGTTTCTAACAAATGAAAGTAAGTCACTCATTGGGGTTTTGTCGAAGGAGCTGAAGACAATGTCACTCCCTTCAAATTCAGATTGTGTTTAGATTAGTTGCTTCGTATCAACAAGCGTCTAATAAACAAAATGTATCTTAAGTACGAAAACTCAAGATGAAGAAGTGATACAAAACTCAGAATAATGTATTTTTTTCAAGAGAACAATGATCTTTATGTTATACATCAACAGTAAAATGTGTGGGGAAATAATAAGAACATTTTCATATAATAAAACACAAAATAAAATTGTGCTATAAACAGGAACTTAATTATGGTCTCTTTTGCACTTCTGGAGGACACGTATGTCAAACAAGCTTTTGATGTTGAATAGTGTTAAAATTGTCTGTTAAATTACATGAATTGCTTTGCCATTGTCTTGAAGAGGAATAACTAAACTAAATAATAAATAATTTAAGTAACAAAATAAAGAAACATTCCAGTTAAATCACAAAGGATTACTATATGTAGCAGATAATTATGAGTATCATCTCTGTAACTGCAGGGAATGAGGCTTCAAAATAAACTCTGGCTTTCCTCAGGCCATTGTGGTAGCAAATAAAAGGATTAGCTCATAAATATTTACATTCCTCATTGTGTTTCCTCAGGATTTTGTGCTACTGGGTCTGAAATGTTCACTATTCTTTGTTTGCTGAAGGGCAGACGTGCCATAAACACGGGGTTTGTAATAAGAAACCCACTAAACCTACACAGGGCGGTTAAAATATCCTTATAAAACCTTTAAACTCCTTCTCCAATTCTATAAACAGTGATTATTGGACACTCAAACATGTCCTCATCTAGAGTAGTGGAAAAAAATGTTTTATTATTCGTTCTCAGTGGTTGTGCAAGTGTGGTTGTGGTTCTAACCTTTATGTTCTTTTGATTGATTGTCTTTATATCATTGTTGTTGTACTTTTGTGTCGTCCATGTGCCATTATCCTTGTTTACTTACATCAATGGTTTTAATAAATCATGCAAAGTGTATGTATATCTACTTCTACATCTTTTAAACATTAGTCTTTATTTGTATGGTTTATTTAGGTGCCAATTGCCAGTGTGAGCAAATCTGATCCATTTACATGTTGGACCCAGATAAACATGTTACTAAATGTGTGTTGTCCCTTGCAAATGAATAAAGAAACATAAACATGGACTGTGTGGATGTTGTGGTGCATTGGGAGGCAGAAGTGATCCTAACATCTGGATACAGATGTTAGGATCACTTCAGTTGTGATTCATGACTCGTGTCTGTGTGCTAGGATACTTAAACTTGCAGGACAACTCGTGTGAGGCTGGATTGTGATTCTTAAAACAGATGTAAATGCTGCCGACACATCTGCCTCTTTAATGATTTAAAGTAAAAGCTTAATTCATATTTTTAACAGCTTCCAGTGCATTGGAGGAACAATATGACTCTAGCGTTGCTCAACAAGATGAGTGTAACAGTGTTAGACATGTGTAGCGGCACCGTTGTGATTATGGAATAACACTGAGGATTGGTGTTGTTTGTAATAAACGTGTAATAAGAGTAAATACACCTTGACTGTAACTCACAGTGCTACCAGCTCGGTGAAGTTTGACCCCGCAGCTAATCACAGTAGCTTAACATGCTACTAGCATCGAGACAGAAACTTCCAGATGAACCGGGGTTAGCATGCTAGCATCCTGGGGCTAACTGAGGCGCTACTCACCGTCCGGATTGTTCTCTGGGTCAAACCTCTCTCCACATCCCTTATTGTAACACAACACAGACATGGCGACCCCCCCTGGGAACTAGTTAACCTGGTCACCGGTGTGTTGAACCGACCGCTGCCGGGCTCGTGTGAACGTGTGTGCGAGAGCCGCCGTGCGAAGCGCAAACTAGCAGTGTATCGCCCCGGTCTCACTTCCGGGTTGTGCTCGGCGGCGCTCGGCAAACATCGGAGCTCGCCCGACTCGCCGCCTCCTCCTCCTCCTCTCCTCCTCCTCCTGCATCCCAAGCCCGCACGGTCCCGCACCGGCCACAGCTGATGCGGAGCGCCTCCGAAAAGAAAAAGAGAAACTTGCGTGAAGCCACACGTGCGTTTGAACCACCTTTTCATCCCGGACTCGAACCTCTCCAGGACAGCTGACTGTTTTCAAGGCAGTTTGGTGGGAAACTCCTGCAGCTGAAGCCGGATTTACCCCCCCACTACACCCCGGGTTACGGTGGTCAGGTGCACGGGAACTGGGGCAATAGCTGCTGTGTAGTTTGTTTTATTTTATTTATTTATTTGTTTTACAGAAGACAGCTGCAGCCTGGTAGACAACTGCCGTGCGGGATTTGTGCACATGCATTTATTTAATTCCCATTTCGTGCATCAGCAACGATTTCTGCACCAGTTTTTTTTTTTTTGAGTGTGTGCAGAATCTTCTATGGGAGACGGGATGGGGAAGGATTCACTTCCACTACAGCTGTTTCGTCTGAAGGTAGGAGACCCAGTGCGAGGTGAGAGAAGTCTGAGGACAGGAGAGTTGATGGAGCTGCAGAACTGAAACTCGTGGATTTTGCACGGAGCTCCACTGGGGTCTGCATCCACACAGGCGGCAATGAATGCAGCTTAAGTGTCCCCTGTCTTTCTGAAAAGCCTATTTGGTGTTATAATCCATATGCATGTTCATATTTGCTGCATAAACAGGCTTAAATGTTCATCATCACTTATTCTATTCTAGTTTTTTGTCAAGATCAAGACATGGCTTCAGTATAAGGTGATGCATAAACACTCAGTATATGCCATAGCAATTAAACATTTTTTTTTCAATTTGCATTTGAATTTGCTTGATTGCAACTTTTCCAGGCTGTTTTCAAAAGTGATTTTTGCGACCGATCCCACAGAGCGTGCTGTCTTTTGTTCCAGTTACATATTCCTCTTGTGAAAATGTCCCAACCCCGGTCACTGGCTAAAGAATAAATAAGTCCTGTGTGTCTTTTAGCCGAGTCTTTGTTACAGTGGCAGTGATTGTCCCTGATCATTCTGTGTGGTGACACGATATGTTTCACTGCAGCTGTGTAAGTGCACTGTTCCTTAGATGTGCTTTGTTTAAAGACATGTCAGTCTGCGCTACAGAGCCTTCCGGGTGCAGCGTTCAGTGCCTGAGTGCAACCAGCCTGTGCTCAACATTGAATATGCTATCATATCCCTGTAGTGATCAGACGTGCCCCTGAAATGTCTCAGCAACTTTTGTCTCATGCTTCTCTATTAAATTCTCCGCCTGCAGAGAACGTGTCTCTAACAACTCACCAACTGAAGCCCGATCTGTGTTTTCTTTGGTTTTCTTTCCAAATATAGGGTGACTGGGTGATGGAATAGTGATGAAGGCTAATCGGTGGGGAGAGATGCTTCCTCTACCCGGCTTCTCTCTTCTTTTCCATTTTATTTTATTCTTCCTCCTCCTCTTCCTCCTCTGTTTCCCCTCAACCCGTGCTCAGTTCCTGTCCGAACCCCGGGCAGGACAAGGCCTGCTGCTCTTCACCCAGCCGGCCTATAACGCCTCCATCTTCGAGAACTCTGCCACCCGAACCTATACCAGAAGTGCGGTCAAAATGGGCATTATTCTTGCTCCGCCTCGCTCTTTAGACATTAAATATTCTGTTGCGTCTGGAGACAACGAGGGAATCTTCCAGGCTGAGGAGTTTATAATGGGAGATTTTTGTTTCCTCCGTGTTCGCACCAACGGAGGCAGTGGTGCCACATTGAATCGGGAAGTACAGGACAATTACACACTGACGGTTAAGGCATCTGCTCAAGGAGGCCTCGAAGCCTTAGCCACTATTTATATCAAGGTCTTGGATACCAATGATCTCCGACCTCTCTTCTCCCCGACCTCTTATTCATTTGTTGTCCCTGAGACTGCACCTCTGGGTGCCAGCATCGGACGTGTGACGGCAACAGACGCCGATGTGGGCTCCAACGGGGAGTTCTACTACTTCTTCAGGACCAAAGTTGAACTCTTTGCTGTTCATCCGACCAGTGGGGTCGTCACCCTGACAGGTCAGCCCCGGGTGGACAAAGAAGAACGATTTGAGCTGGAGGTGCAGGTTGTCGATAGAGGGATGAAGCTCTATGGGAACAATGGTATCAGCAGCACTGCTCGGCTGATCCTAGTTGTACAGAGGGTTAATGCATTTAATCCTGTTCTCAGTGCAGTGGCTGTTGTTCCATCATGGACAGACAAGGACCCTGTCTATGCTGTAGTGACTGTGGAAGATAAAGACGAGGGGGTATCTGGGGAAATTGAGTGGGTTTCCATCATTGAGGGTGACCCCCTCGAACAGTTTGTAGTTGATAGATCGCCTGCTGGGAATGAGTATAGGGTGAGAACATCAGAAATCATTGACTGGGACACAGTCCCTTATGGCTGCAACATAACATTCCAGGCTAAAGACAGGGGTATACCGCCAAAGTTTTCTAATACCCAAGTTGTTCAGTTGTTGGTAACAAAGCCAGAGCCAGTTCTGGGGAATTTCGAGAAAGATGTTTATGTAGTCAAGCTGAGTGAAGTAGCTCCTCCAGGCACTATTGTGGAGGTGGTGAAAATCTCCCCAGCTTCTCTGAGTGTCAATTACAGCTTCAGCGGCCTCTCAGCTCCAACCTACTTTGATATGAACCCTTTGACTGGAGTTATTATGACCACAAGGCATTTGACGAGAATATCACAGGATTGCATAGAGATGGATGTGGTTGATACTATCAGTCAGAGGCGAGCGAGGGTCAAAATCACCATTGAGGATGCAAATGACAACTCCCCAGTGTTCAATAGGCCGTTTTATGATGTTGCAATCAACGAGAGTTTACCTGTAGGCACTGTAGTGCTTGTATTGTCTGCGGTGGATAATGATAAAGGAGAGAATGGGTTTGTAACCCATACAATCAGTGGCCAACAGTCACTTCCATTTGTTATAGACCAAGACTCAGGTCAGGTCAGAATCACAAGAGACCTGGACTTTGAGTCATCAGATGATATCTATATTTTTGCAGTGCGGGCATCTGACTGGGGCTCACCCTACAGAAGGGAGAGTGAAGTAAATGTCACCATTCGTCTGATAAATATCAATGACAACCAGCCTCTTTTTGAGATGGTTTCTTGCAGGGGGATGATAAGCCGTGATTTCCCTATAAGTGAGACTATTGTCACCTTGTCAGCTGTAGACATGGACGAGCTTGGAATGGTGAAGTATAAAATCCTCTCTGGGAACGAGTTAGAGTATTTTGATTTAAATCCGGACTCAGGAGCTTTGTCGCTGAAAAGGTCATTAGAAGTGGATAATTTAAAGAATGGGATATTCAACCTTAAATTGGTTGCAACAGATGGAGAATTGTTCTCCGATCCTACATTTGTTAATGTATCTGTGGCGAGGGGCAGGATGCCACCGAGGGGCTTCAACTGCAGAGAGACCAGGGTAGCTCAGCTGTTGGCAGAAAAAATGCTGTCAAAAGCGTCTGCCATGGCGAGACCGAGACCTGACGTCATAAACACAGACCTTTCCTTTATGAACAAACAGGCTCCACAGTTCGAGGCCTTGCCCACGAGTATTCTAGTGAGAGAAGATCTCGCCTCTGGCGCCAGCGTATTTCAGGTGCGAGCACGAGATGGTGACGCAGGCTTCAATGGCCGCGTCCTCTTTTCCATATCTGATGGTAACAAAGAAAACTGCTTCAATATGAGCATGGACACCGGGTTGATAACTGTGCTGCAGCCACTTGATCGCGAGCGAATGGATCGTTACTTCCTGAACATCACCATCTACGACCAGGGCATCCCTCAGATGTCCAGTTGGAGACTGCTCACCGTGATCATCGAGGATGCAAATGACAACGACCCCCAGTTCTACCAGGAAAGCTTCTCGGCTCTTGTGTCTGAAAACACTGCCGTCGGCTCGCAAGTTATTACTGTCACCGCGTTTGACAGAGACACTGGTCAAAATGGACAGCTCTCCTACGTAATGCTGACCTCAGTCCCTCAGTTCGGAATCGACAGTGAAACTGGAAGTGTGTTTGTCGCGAGCTACTTGGACAGAGAAGCAGTTCCAATGTTCATATTGAAGATTGAAGTGAGAGACAGGGCTGAGAGAGGCACTCGACGGTCGTCAGTGACAACTCTGAGTGTCATACTGGAGGACGTCAATGATTGCGCTCCAGCTTTCGTCCCCAGCAGCTACACTGCTCGAGTGCTAGAGGACCTCCCACCGGGGGCAGTGATTACCTGGGTGCAGGCTCAGGATCCAGACATGGGCCCCGGTGGACAGGTCCGCTACTCCTTGATTAATGACTTCAATGGCACTTTTGAGGTAGGTCACCATTTGTATGGGCTTTACTACTGTGTATGCTGATCCCCTTTTAAATGCCAGTGTGTGAAGCATGTGCCTGTGACACTTTGTACAGATCAATGTCGTTAGTGGGGTCCTAAGGATTTCCAAGGAGCTGGACTTTGAGAAACAACAGTTTTTCAATCTGACAGTTCTCGCTGAGGACAGGGGCATACCTAGCCTCAGAAGTCAGACCTTTGTAGAGGTGGAGGTGGGTAACACACACACACACACACACACACAGACGCACATTGGTTGTATTAGAAAATTAGCTTTCAATTCATGATTCAAATCTGTGAAGTGAACCCCCACATGTCTCCAGGTGGTGGATGTCAATGAGAATCTGTACGCACCCTACTTCCTCGACTTTGCCGTGCGAGGCTCGATAAAGGAGAACTCTCGTGCAGGCACCAGTGTCCTAACAGTCAGCGCTAAGGACGAGGACAGGGGACGTGATGGTGTATTGAGGTACTCCGTCAAAGGAGGCAGCGGACTCGGCACTTTCACCATTGACGAAGACACAGGTGTGACACAAGATCCATTTTGAAGCCTCTTTATGTAAAGTGAAAAATCCAATTATGTGTAGTGCCATGATTGGAATTTCAACATGAATGTGTTACTAATCATTGCATATTGCATGAAATCGAATTCCTTGGTAGTCAGTGACGACATTCACTCGTGTGTGGCTTTTACTCAGATCTCTGTTTATATTTTATTTGTGCCACTGTGCCACAAGGATTTGGAAGTGAGAGAGCATCACCAGTTGCATGGTTTCCTTGGAGTGAATGTGCATGTGTGCATAAGATGGAGAGTTGTGCGAGTTGAAGCAAGGGTGAGTTACAGTCAGAGTCAGTGTGTTGATGTGGCCCTCACGTGGGATCTGTGTACAGGGAGATCATTACTGTAATGAGGGCAGCATGGCCGCTCAGTGAAACCGATGTAGTGCTGTGTGGATAACATTGATCAAGGCTCTCCTACAGCGGCGCCATCCCTTCCAAGCGTAGTAAAATCACTGTGACTTATTTAAGGAGGCCTGACCCAAAAAGACTCGTAGTTGTGTCCAACTGTCCTGCAGTGTCGAGCCAAGGCTGAAAACATGTTGAGCCAAACAAAAAGTCGCTACTCACTCACCCGGGGATACAATTAATCAAATAGCCAGTATGAAAATAGGACAGTACACATTCATCTCCATTCTGGCTCATGTACAGAAAGGGCCAATATATATGTATATATATATTTCATGCCATATAGTAAATCATGCCATATAGTAATATGACGAGCTGGATAAGATCTTGGCATATTCTATATTTTCATTTCCAGCAGAGACATAGGATTCTTGTGAGCACAGGGATATTGGCTTGAATCTGGGACCTGTCCAATTGACAGCTTTGCAAATAGCAAGACAGCACAGTGTGCATATTTAAAATTTCCATGGGAACAGAGGAAGGTGTAACTGAGAGCTCCGACTTCCCCATCAAGGCTCAGCGAGTCTCTGTCTCCACCCATGGTGCCGAAGCCTTTCAGGCTAATCTCTGTCTGGGTGTCGCTCTTCATGGCGCTGAAGCAGTCAAACCTAAAGCTCACTCCATCACTCTGTCACTCACTCTAGTCTCTCTGCCTCCCTTCATGATACTGCAGGGTTCTCCTTAGGGAGTACCACTGTTGTACTGTATTGCCTATAAAGGAAAGCTGAGAACTGTGTGAATTATAAAGGCATAAACTGTATGTAAAACTCTATATTTTACTGCTTTAGTGCAACTGTTCTGCCTGCTAACAGTCCATACTGTAATTTATCCAGATAGATCCCAACTATGCAACAAGGGCTTTTAAATCAGTTGTGTTATTTATATTTTGTGGGAATTTCATTTATACATCCTCCTCATTAATCCCGTAATGCATCTTCACTCCTTTTTTATTAATCAGTCACAAAGAAATATTTATTTAAAGACAATTAGATTTTCGTATTTACCTGAAGAGTTGTTATTATCACTAACCACTGCTGGGAATGGGCAGCTTTTCCACCAAACACTATAATTTAACAGTTAAGATTGCTTTTAAAGATTTGGCAAATTCTAATTTGTTGCATGAATAAAGCAATTATTTTATTATAACTTCCACCAGGCGAGAGATTAGTATAGTTGTAGACACTTTTGATATTGCACCTTGAGAAAAGTGGCAACATTTTATTCAGAACCAATATTTCTGCATAGATCATTAATCTCTACTGGGGCAACGAGTAAAATCAATTAATTTTAGCAATGAAGTGATAAGTGGATAAGAAAAATAAATAGCAGTGCTAAGAGTTGTTTCGAACTTTATATTAGGGAGGAAATGACAGCGCCTCTCTCTCTCACCTCTCGTCACACTGGTCCCTACTGTACATGACTCGCACTGGAGGCCTGTATTGACCTTTAACTAGGCTAATTAGTATTGACAGTATAGAAAGCGAGAGAGTGGAACAGATGGACGGACAGGGAGAAGGTCTCTTTCCCTCTCTCTCTCTGTATCTCTGTCTCTTCGTAGATATAACTGTGTACATGAAATAAACTAGACAACATTCTCCTTAAGTTCAATCAAGCTGCACACACTCATAGATATCAATTATTTGAATGGGCCTGATTTATTTGTCAAACTGGAAATGCCCCCTGATCTGGATCAACACCACCATGTAATGGGCTCTTCCCTGACCCATACTGTGTCCTTCCATCAAGTTTCATGGTAATCGGTCCAGTAGTTTCTGAGTAATCTTACATAGAAACCAACCAACCAAGCAACAGACAGCAGACAGGGGTGAAAACATAACCTCCTTAGCAGAGATCACTATGTTCTGTGTAAATACTCATACATTGACTTGAAACTGTATACTGCATAGATAGTATTACATAGTATTCTGTGATAGTTCTTTGCCGCTTTTACTCTCTTTAGTATTATAACCCCGGTAAGGAGCATCACCGCCAGTGAGAAAGTTTTAGAGTGCAGATTTTCCAGGGGAAATCAGAGTGCTTGTTAGAGCAGAAAGTGACGGGAGAGGAGGGGAGTGGAAGTGAAGCGAAGAGTGGAAGGGAGAGGATGCAGAGGAGTCTGGAGTAGATAAAAAAGTGTCAGAAGGAAACACTGCATTCTTCCTCCCGGACATCTTTAGATTTTTTTTATTGTAAAGTTCCAGCTTTTGTTATTTTCTTTTAATAGTATAACAAGCAAATGAGAAGTCTCTGACCAGTGCCATTTTGGTGTTTTGAGAAATACTCAAAGCCCATGCCGAGTATTCCTCTCTCCAAGAGTTTAATTTCTTCGTGGAGCGTAGATATAAGTGTTGTCAGGCGTGGACGGAGCCGCACTGCTGTCCTCCCACCATGCATCTGGCCCCCCTTTGTTCTCGCTGCTTGTCAATCCGTGGCTTTTAGTGCCAAGAAAAATATATGTGAAGAGAGAGTGCATGGAACAGCTGGAGAAAAGGGACAGAGAGAACGAGAGAGCTGCACGAGGGGAGAACTTATGCCTCTGCCTCCCCCGTAGTTTGATGCTCTATCATGCATCAGGTCATATCTGACATTTGTTAACCCCCCCCCCCCCCCCTTTTCCCACATTTGATATTAAGATGTTTAAAATTAAGACGACTTGGTCCCATGTGGGTGGAGAGTACAGGGGCTATCTCTCAGAAAAGAACGAGGATCTCTGCCAGCTCTAACCATCAGAACTCCAGCACTTTTAACACAGATTGGTATTCTTGTCATTGGTGAGGGGGGGCTAGGGGGTGGTAGGTAAAGCAAGCCCTCTAATTTCTCATTGAGCAGCTGTCTGAAGCCCCTGCTCCTCGATTAGCGGGTTTGCAAGCTCCAGGATTTGTCACACTCTGGACTGAGCATTCTTTAAGTTACACAGCAACACACAATTAAAAAGTAATCTATTCCCGATTTGCTAAAAGAAATTAGCAGGCTACAAAGATGCAGAGAGTGTTTTCCCATCAATCACGTGATTGATTATTTGGTGGCTTTAATGAGGCGGCGGGCCCCTAAAAGAGAACGGAGAAGTTAAATAGACACGACAGATAAACCTAAACCTAAGCGTACTGCAAACTTCTAGATTAGAAAATATGCCGTGACCACTCCATTTTTTCCCTGTGTCTTTGAAGTGTGTTATTTGTGTTGAGAATGGATGCTGTCGAGTCAGATTTATATTGAATTCACTGAATGGTGCCTGTCGGTCTTAAAGTTCAAAGAGCTTTTGAAAACAGCCAGCTCTGGTTTCCTCGTCTCTCTGTGTCGACTTATCTGACGGAGATGAGATGTGCTTTGAAAAGGACATGGTCAAGGACGACAGAGCAGGGATGTGTTTTTTTTTTGTTGCAAACACTCTTGCTATGCTCCGTGCACGCCCTCGGGAGGCTACTTACTCATAATCTGACATATACACACGCTGCCTGGTGATAAGGCAACACCTTCGCCATGCAGCATGAGGCAGTTGCAGCAAGACGGTGTTAAGTGTGGGAAATGGCCAGA
This sequence comes from Platichthys flesus, assembly GCF_949316205.1. Taxonomy (NCBI): domain Eukaryota; kingdom Metazoa; phylum Chordata; class Actinopteri; order Pleuronectiformes; family Pleuronectidae; genus Platichthys; species Platichthys flesus. The sequence continues at coordinate 4,672,335 of NC_084959.1, read as the reverse complement.
CGGTCACACCTCTCCCCTCTCGCCACTGATCTGTATGCGTGTAGGACCATCGCTTGAGCATGTGGGGCTTCTGGCTAAGTGGAAGTTGTGGAGGAGCAGACGTCTGCTGTGTGACAGAGAATCGGGTTAATTTCTCCCAACAACACAGGGGGATTCATACATGCATGAAAGATCAATCTATGTCCTTAAAAAGAAAAATGTATTCAGAGTCGAGTACTTTACCTTAAAGTCTCAGATTGGAGGATTTCCCCTGAACAATATATTTTATGATCTTTTTAATGAAGGGACGGCCAAGGTTATGCACGGAGTAAGGTCTGTTTCCCCCCCAGGGGCCTAAAGACGGGGCTGAACTGTCCTCACCCTCTCTGCCTCCCTGAAGTCCATCATCCATTTGTTTTGGTCAAACTAAGGAATTCGTCAGTATGGTCTTGTTATTACACTGCATTGAGAAACCCAGGATTTTATAAAATGTGTTGCCTGTGTATGCGTCTTGCTTGATATGCTCTTTTTTCAAGTTGAAATTACAGTGTTTTAAATGTTAGAGGAAGTCAAAGGCTGCCTAGCAAGTGCCTCACACATTCTGGAGAAGCCCCGTACACGTGTACTGAAATGCATATCATAATTAATCTTCAAATTAATTGCTGTTTAGCGTTAGTTTCCATTATTTCCTTGGCATTACTTAGAGTTTCATTATTCTTTTTTTCTCTTTTTCTCCAAGCCTTTACTATAATAGAGGAAACCCTGACATGTGTAATGTTCATTAGTATGGATAATGTGTGACAATAGGTTCATCTGCAACCATAAGACCCTTCATTCAACATCAAATATTACTCAAATGAAATACCGCCGACTCTAATACGTATTCTAATGGTAATTCTATCAAAGTTTAAGTCTCTGCAAAAGCACAAAGCTGCACATTGAAGACAGTGATCTCACTCAGCATCAATCAGTCTTTGAGTTTTAAAAAGTGGGATTGAAGGTTTAAGGTTTAAACGAACATGTAATTGCCAAAGTCAATAATCAGTCGCTCACGTTCAGCTCTGTGTAGCATTGGGTTCGAAGTTAATTGTTTGTGTACTCGAGCACAGATGCGTTTGCTCCAGAAGCGTCGGTGCACATCCATCTACGCCCGTAATGAGTTTCCTCTCCTCTGTTGAAGTCGCAGATTCATACATTGGTGGGAAGAGCTGGTTCCGTGAACTGCAGCGATTTAACAGAGAGACTCGATGAGAGTTTGCACTCGCTGGGTGGAAATCGACTGCTCGCCTCCGATCAGCTCACTCCATTTATCCCACTTACTTTCTGTTGCTAGAGATGATGCAGCTGTTTACTCTATATTAATCTGGTCTTTTCATCCTGAATTAGATTTTTGTTAATAAAAAACGACGTTCCTGACCTTGCTCCGTTGTGCTTCGCTGCTCTGACAATGTATGGACACCACACGCCAACTGTGAGGCTAATATTCAGAATGTGAACTGACATATGAGTTTGTCTGTGTGTGTGTTTGTGTGTTTGTGTGTGTGTGTTGTTTTCCTAGTGTTTACACAGACCTGCATGAATGATCTTAAAGACAAGAGGCGCCCATGTGTCAGCCACTGTGAACATTGTCTTTGTCCCTCAAGAGGTCACCAAAGCTGTCGGCTACTTATCTTCCTTTAGGCCACTAAACGCACGCCACTCTGTGTGTGTGTGTGTGTGTGTGTGTTTGTGTGTGTCGGTGTCTGTGTGTGTCTGGGTTGGTGTAGGGCAGTTCAGGGTACGTTTAGCACTGAGCAAATAGCAGTGGGAGCAGCTTGGTCAGCTGTGATTAGCTGTAGAGGAGCTGAAACATTGAAGGTGACGACAGCTAATGCCTGTGAATGTCAGTGAAGCCGGGACACAAAGTTTACACCCGACTTCTGTCCTTGCCTCCGGAAAACTTCTAAGACTTTCCACGATGAGATGTCTTAAGCTTTCTATTCTGGAGATGAAACCCTTTAAACCCCCCCACCCTCCCCCCTCCCACACACACACACACACACAGGTAAAAGATCAGATTCTGAAATAACGACCACATTAATCTTTCTCTCTGCTTCAACAGGCGTGATTTACACCGCCGGTATCCTGGACTGTGAAATCAAAGACTCCTATTGGCTGACGGTCTTCGCCACGGACAAGGGGGTCACACCCCTGTCAGCTTCCATAGAAGTCTTCATCCAGGTACACACACTCCGCTGCCAATATGCACATTGTACTGTGCATGCAGAAGAGGTCCTGTACGGAGAAAAACCTCCTCTGAGTTGACAGAGATCTGACGGAGAGGTACGTGTGAACTTGAAATGCAAAGGAGCTGTTGGCCGTGTTAGACAGGTGTCAGTGTGGAGATGTTTCTGATTAAGATTCATCAGCGGAGCCTCGATAAGTCACAGAGGTAGACGTTTAATATATTATGATATTAACACCAGGGTTATAATAGATGTTATATTTATAACTCTGTTAACCACCAACGGTTTGATTCTGAATTTGTCCTAGATTCGTCGGCAAACAGCCCAAAATGAGGAAATGGTAGTTTGATAGAAAATAGTTGAAATCTACTAATTGGCCTTTGTGGATTGAACCAAACTAAAAGATTTGAACTGCAGCTTCTTGGGCTTCACACGCTAGAAAGAGCAGAGCTTTTATTTCAGGCTGCAGAGGGATGATTATTAACACTTGAAAAGATGCTTTATTTCCACCACAAAGTTTAGATTTTACCGTACATTTGTTATGCTCCTTATAAGATGCAGATTTCAAACATGCAACTTCTAACATCTTTATACTCCCAAAATTATGAATTTATTAAAGGAGACTTTTTCAGTTTTTGATCCCTCTAGTTGGTTATAACGTTTTTTTTTATCCGTAAAACCTTCTGCAAAGCGATAATGAGCGATTATAGGATTAAAGTGAAATATGTTAAGTAAATAAGTTATATATTGTGTGCACATTTTCCCTCTAGGCTGTTATATATAAGGTGTCATGTAACATCACGATGGCCCCATTTTGCTTCACACACTTAATGCTAGTCTGGCGCCACCTAACAAAGGTAAAGCTAGAACAGAAGCAGTCAGAGAGATTTCCTCCATGCGTGGGAAGCGGTTGACCAATCACAACATTCCCTTTATCAGGAGGTGGGGCTTAAAGAGACAGGAGCTCGAACCAGGCGTTTCAGACAGAGGCTGAAAAGAGGAGCTGCAGCAACGAGCAGCAATATGAACCTAAATATGAGCAGAATCTGTCTCCTTTGAATGCTGCTGCTGACAGATTAGTGCTACAGTCTCTATCTGTCATTGATAAAGTTCTCCGGGTGGCCATCATTACTCTCTAATGACGCCTACAGACTGAAGTGTATTGCAAGTCCCGCTGTGACAGGGATCCAATAAAAGTGGGTACGACGTCAAGTTTGATGTATGTGAACAGTGTGATGATGGAAACATTGATGAATCGCTGACTACGACGGATATAATTACACAACAATACAACCTCATTACCTCGTGTCACTCATCTGTAGTTGTAAACAATAAAGCAAAGCAAGAATCACATGTTTTACCATCTATTATGTTTATCTGGGTTCGGCTCCACTGATAACGCTGCATTCCTATTGGTTGGTTAGTAGTTTTGGGTCGTAGCAGTAGTCACACTTGTGTCTCAGACTATTGTCATGTTTCTTTCATGCTGGTTGCTGTGTGGTTTGCAATAAGAGAGTTACAGTCTCTGCTTTGGCCCCGGTTCTACTCAGCACTCCAGTAATCCACTGTTTAAACACTCAGACACGCACACATCACTGCTGCAGCTCCACTCCCCCTTTGGGGAAGAGTTCAGCGGCGTATAAAAAACACAAACAGCCTTTCCTGGCTCCGGGACATTCAGGTGCGGTGGTGTGATCGGGTGCTCTACTCGCAGCCTCTTCATCACAGACGGAAATAGGGAGATTAATCAGGCCCAGGTGCTCCTCATTCACCGGCTGAAGCGCCTTGGCTCGGCGTGCCTCCCAGCAAACGCTCCATCAACGCCCTGTTTGCCATAAATATTCTAGATCTGTGCTGAAAGAAGGGAAATTAATTTGCAGTGCATTTAAAGTGTGACATCTATGACATTTTTTTGGTTAATACATTTCCATTTTCTGACTGATGGCAAATCAACCGTGAACCCATTGCGTGGCTGCATTTCCTCAGTTGTTTGGGATATTAAAATCAGCAGAGAAAACACAACAACACTCTACATGCTGATTTATCAACGCAATCCGTTGCCAAGTCAGATCCATCTCAGAGACGGAGGACAGATAAGATGGATGCACGCAGCGCTGCCAAATCCTGTACCTCAGCCAACCCCTCTCTCTCTCCCTTTCTCCTCTTTGTGTCTCCTCTTTTCTCCCCCCCTCCCCATCCTCCTTTCTCAGGTAGAAGACGTCAATGACAACGCTCCCCTCACCTCGGATCCCATCTACCACCCGGTCGTGATGGAGAACTCTCCAAAGGACGTGTCCGTCATCCGCATCCAGGCGCAGGATCCCGACCTCACCGCCACGCCGAGTCGGCTGAGTTATCGCATCACAGCCGGCAACCCGCAGAACTTCTTCTCTATCAACCCCAAAACAGGTAGGACTCACAAAACAGACGAGTAGTACTTATTATCTCATCCTTTTGAACAACATGTAACTGCACAAGCTGATTGTCATTATGTGTTTGTCTCTGAAATCGCTTAAATTCTCTTTCATCATTTCCCTCCCACTTCATTCATTCACTTAATAAAAGCCTTTGATTCTCACACAACAAATTAAAGACACTTTTGTTCCCACACTGCCAAGCCGTGCAGACCAACTTCATCGCAATCAAATATTTCTTCTTCAGGGGTGTAAGCTCTTTCTGGGAAATTAGTGCAGTCAAATTTTTTTTTTTTAATAAGCCCCCATGTGGGTGAATATCTTCTAATTGTGAAGGAGTTTACATTAGTCAGAGCAGTTTTCCATCCCATTAGCTACAGGAAAGGCCAACTAGGGTGTTTTTATCCATTTTGTGACCTGTAGTGATATGAAATGAAAAAGTAAAACCATGCTGGCAGGAGGTTCCAGGAGAATTAGCTGGGATTTGGAACGTGTTTTTTTATTTAGAAGCTCCTGCCAACTTCAAAAATCCCCCCTGCGCTACATGTGGGATCGAGATGGAGCCGGGAAGAGGGTGAACCTGTAAAAATTATGATCTGACAGCCTCTGGTCCTATTTTACCTTTTGTGAGCCTGCATGTGGAGAATACTGCGTGAGAAGTTAAAGCCTGAAAGTTTTGATTTAATGTGTAGCTGCTAAAAGAAACTAAAACCAGTGCGTTTCTGTGAATTAAAGCTTAATGGACTGTAACACTATCTTTCTCATTAACATATATACAGTAGTTCTGTCTCAGTCTAGTTGAAGTGGGCGGTTAAGAAAACCCGATAACGATTTGGATCAAACTGAATCATGATTCTATTCGTTTGCAGTGGGAAAATACTTTGTTCGATAGTTTGGACTTTCGGAACTATCACAGGAAGTTGAGACAGCATTAAACGATAGAAGAAGAATTGCAGGATTATTGACTTAGCTCCGAGGATATAATCTCCAAATGACAAGCAAGAACAAAATTAACTAAGGAAAGACTTCTGAATGCACTTTATTTGAAAACATTTGTGAACACAACCAATCGACGTCAAGTAGTAAGCGCAGCCCACATTATCACAAACACATTCCTAAGGTCCTATTTTACAATGTGGGACAAAAACTAACCAGATCCATATAAACGATGTGAAGCTTGGTTTTGACTTTCAGGTGTGAAAACAGTTTCAGTCCCTGAGATGAGGAGCAGGTCACAACCCTTTTTTATTCTGTTTTCAAATTTGTAGTTTTCAGACCCAACCAATGCAGTTCATCAACATTTATCACAGGCATTTTTAGAACTTGATTTAAGATCTGCAAACAGAGTTGAATTTGTAAACTTATTAAATTTTTAATTTAATCTTCTACTGTGGGGGCTTTGCACAGTTTTCAGTTTTTAATCAGAACTCAGAGATTATGTTCACAAACATATTGCTTGTTTTGTGTAATCAGATGATCTGTGCGTGGTAATACTTTGTTTATACATTCTCAAAATTATATCAGACCCCGAGACTATACATCGGTAGATTTAATGAACCATCAAAATCTATTTTTAGACATTTGCACACTTCCTTTAATGCTAATTTCCCTATGTTTTACAGCCGCTGCCTGTGAGCTGAATGTCATCTCACAAAGTTAAACCCCAGCGTCATTTCAAACCTCACAAACCCTTAGACCCCGTGTAAGAGACAGGATCCCTTCCAGCGCCAGGGGTAAAATAAAGAGTGTGGTTTAATGATCACATTTTTCAAGTAATTACGATTAATTGACAAAACGTCCCCTTTTTAAAAAATGGGACAGATTGTGACTCTATCTGCACAGAATACAAACATTATTAAAGTGAGATATGCTTCGCTTTGTGCTGCCAAGTGTGACGTCTCGGGGGGGGGGGGGGGGGTCTTTGCTTTCCGATGACAAGCTTCCATTGAAGAATTATTGAAGAGGTGAAATGTTCTATTCAAATCGGGATTTAAAAAAAAAAAACTGAGATTCTCCGAGAACTCTTTGCTTTCTCCGCCCCAGATAAAGTTAAGAGTGTGTCAGTACAACCGAAGGCTCCAGTATGTACATCTCAGCTCTTACAGGGACCAGGATCCTGATGCAAAGACATGCTGGAGTGATGATAAAACAAACCTGTGGCCCGCATGTAATATTCAGTTCTGCAGGAAGTGATTCCCTCATGTTGCGCTGTTGCATGTTCGCTCTGTCTCTGAATCAAAGTGGCTTGTTACGTCTCTCGTCCTCTGTCCCTCGATGAATATGTGCTTGTAGAATGGTAGATGTGTAAAACTGACATGATGCAGAGAAGCAGACTCAACTCAAGCAGGGGGAAGAAGACTCATATTTATTCTAATAAGGACGAACTGGTCCTCAGTGACATGTGCTCTGTCTCAGACGTGGAAGGATGTTGTAAAAACGTTTGTCAGAAATGCTTAATACCAAAGTCTCTTTAAATGTCAAACTCGGTTTACTCGGAACACTGTGTATCCAAAAGATTCTGAGCAAACCTTGGATTTTAGTTTCAGTTGCTGCATTATTGAGAATGTGGACGAGGAAGCTCTGGAAAGACGTTTCAAAGGGCAACCAGAGAGACTTTGCTTTACCTGAAAAGAATCGTAAAGGAGAATAGCAACTTCCCTCCGCCAAGGTCCGACAGTCCCTTGTGTAACCTCTGCTCCACCCTGATTTATATTTGGACCACATGCCACACACTCCCCTGGATAGGCCTGATTATTTTTTATCAATCCAAGCATTATGACCTGAGATATCAACACAAATTAAAAAAAACAACATCAGCTAATCTTGTTCATGTTTCTATAATAATAATATAATTTTCCACCACCTCACTGCTTCCATTAGAGTCTAGGAGAATAAAACATGATGCAGGGCCTTGTTCATCTTAGCTGTAATAAAGACTTATTGTGTCGCTGCATCTGTCAGATGTAAAACTCCGTAATGGAGTCGCAAAAATGATATGGAGTTGATTTGTTCTACAGCTGATTAGAATACACATCTAACAGCTGAGTGTGTGTGTGTGTGTGGACGCGTGTGTGTGTGTGTGTGTGGGTGTGTGTGTGAGTGTGAGCGGGAGACAGATTGAGAACGAGAGTTTGTGGCTGTTTAATCAAATGATTAATTGGCTGCAGAGGACAGAGCTGCTGCCGTGAGTCGCTGATGATCAAGATGGTGCTGCCTCACACAGCAGGAAACTCACAGGAGATTGTGTAACCACATGTGTTCATACATCTCTGTGTGAAGAGCATCATGCACATCTGGGTGTGTGACTGTGTGTGTGTGTGTGTGCCCCAGGGGAGGGTTTTTAGCCATCTGAGCCCCGCCGCCTGTCTCAGAAACCCAGACTAAATCATAACTCCGTACAGGGGGAACTCGTGTTGATGACTATCTCGTTGATGCCGTGATAAATGACCTGTCGCCATAAAACTCTGCAATTGGTTTTGAATATTTCATGCAATCGTCCCCCTCAGAGGCCGCGCTTCAAAACAGCTTCCACCCTTGTCATTGAAGACCAGTAAATAACAAGGAAAGTGTGGGAGATTTCTTTTATTTCATGGGATTTCTGTTCTGCAGTAAATCTGAATACAATCATTGCTGTAAATCTGAGAGTAATGGAATCGGCGGTGCAGGTCTATTAGTTAGGTAATGAGACATGGGCGAGTGAGAGATGAATTCAATATGAATCACTCTTCGCTGCTTCCCCAGTCAGAAACTTTCCATGCACCAGAGCGAGTTCATTGGACAGATGAATAAACAAAGCCCCGGCTGATTGATTTGCTTTCATGAAGCAGCTGCCTGCGACATTATGACCCGAACGGAAAAAGCGGCGTCAAGTTCAAATCCACATCTGTAATGGTACAAACATCTGAAGTTCACCGTGGAAGTGTCAGTTTGAAGCGTTGGAGGTAGCCCACCCTGCATCGAGGCGGAACATCTGAACGAGTGCGACGTGTTTGAATGTGACAGCTTCCCGGCGCCGCCTGCTCAGTCTGCTGGTGTGTGAGCGCCGCCGACCTCCATCGGGCAGAGTGAAAACGATGAGTGTTGACACGGGGTGTTGTGTTATGTGGAGCGCTTCTTGTGCGTCTGTTGTGGCGTCACGGTGGCTGCGTGACCTTTTTAGCACCCTCCCTTTGATCGCATTGATTCCGCTGCACCAGAACATAAACAGAACTCGGCTGCGGATGTTTGAGTCGATGCGCTCGAGCGGCAACGAGCAGAAATCTAAAAATGATTAGAAAACCTAAACCTGGTGTTTTTAATCTCACTCCACTTAGAAAACGTACGGGAGCTATTCATCCTGTGAAGAACGAGGCCCAGTTTAAATTACCGACACTATCTCCCAAAGAGGGAGGCTAAAGATTGGAAACAGGCCACTGGACCATTACATGGAATTTCATATGCATGGGAAGTTGTGGGTGGGCATATTTAAACTTTTTTCTGACGTCCAATTAAAATGGAGGATTGTCCGGCTGCAGAGTTGCTGCGAGCTGTAGATCATTGATTTTTATCAGAGCTGTTACTCACGCTGCGCTCCACTGAACAAGCCCCACCTCCACCCTCTCCACCCTCTCCACCCTCTCTCACTCTCTCCTGCAGCTTGTGGCCGTCGCTCTGGATTTGCTCCTAATTTGCTTAATTGAAGTTAGCCTGCATAGCAAGCTCAAGGTGACACTGCGATATGTGCGAGCACGGCAGCGAGCGTGAGAGAGTGCACGCCTCTCCGCTGAGTGTGGACCACACAGATATTTGGAGCCTCCACACTAATCCCGCTTTGCTGCATTGCTTCATTAGGCTTTGACAAACACGTTCGTGCACATTCAGTGTTATTCTGCATAGAAATGCAAACAGAAAACACATCAGAGTTCATATATGTTTGAATTTCAGCCTGTGTCTGTGATTTTTGGCATTTTTCGCAATAAGAAAAAGTAAATAATAACATTTCAGTCCTTGTATCACTGCAGCTTTGTATTTACGACCCAGGATGATATAGTTGGTTCGCAGCTGAGAGGTTTCTCTGTGTTTCGTCTCATGAATACTATTCAAGGACATTCGTTTCTCTAGGAAAACAAATATCTGTGTGTTGTAAAACGAACACGTAAAGGGCTGAATAAGTCGCTGAATCAATGTCTGCGTTTCCCTTTTCCATCTGATAATGTCTGGAGAGGTTATTTTTGATTTGTTTAAAGTTTTTTACCGAGGAAACCTTGAAATTATCGATCAACACAATCTGCGTCGGGGGAGCAAGAGGTGGCGTCTTTGCTCTTTGGGAAAATGGAGCCGCCGTCGGAGGCTGTGATTTCTCGTGCAGTCGGCAGTCTGCTCAGCGGAATAATGTGGCTCGATCAAAGTGTTATCAATAGCCCTGCTCCTTTCCCAATGTCCCGGTGGCACGCTGGCCAACCGAGTGACCCACAGCCACGTGAGCATGTGCCAAATGCCATCGCCTCTGCCAGAGCTGCAGGCTGTGGTAACAAAGAGCAATATATCATCCGTGTGCATGTGGGGATTCACACGTGCACGGCCGCTCATTCTTCACTCTGATTGGAAGTTATTTTGGCCTCGTAAAACTTTACACTGTTTGTAAACTTTAATATGTTTTATGATGTTGGGAATCCAGACAGTAAAAGTAGCAGCAGCTCCTCGTCCATTCATGTGTCTGTCTCTGTGATCGAAAGTTTCTCTTTTGTGACATTTAGGACTCATCACGACGACGGCGAGGAAACTGGACAGAGAACAACAGGCGGAGCACTTTTTAGAGGTACAGTAAAATCCTCTTACAGCGCTCATTGCTTTATAGTATTATTATTTATCTGGCCCCGCCACCTGCCACAGCTCACTATTAACAGAGACACGGCGGAGGACAACCCTGGCAGGCCCTCAAGGCTCCATAAACTGTGATGAATGGCTGCACTTTTGGGCCCCAGGTTTTGAGGATTTTTTCTAAATGTAATCATTCATCACTGGTTATCTTCTCAAGTCAGAATGAGAACAGGGGAGGAGAGGAGTTGCTCTGCCTGGCGTTTGATAAGCGCAGACACTGGGCATACAGATAGCTCCGTGATTACCATTTCACTTGCTCCTGTTGCTCTGCATGCAGATGAACCTGATAATCACAGACTCCCGACTTTGGAGACACAGGCAAACTTCCACTTTCCCAGACTTGTCCTTCAACTTATTGAAGTCGGTGGAATCCACGAGCACTTTGCCCCCTTGACAAAATGAATGAAATAACCCGCGGTTGACCCACAGCACTGCTGCGAGGCGTTGTGTTGCTGTATTGCCTGCGGACTTGTCCAGGCTCTATAAGTCTGCTTTGTTCGGGCTCCAGGATTTAATAAGAGCCCAGCTTATGACAACACGCGAGAAAAAGAAGGCAGCAGACGTTAAAGAAATTCGCTCACATCTATCACTTCGTATATACGTCAAACATTCACAGCTAAGAAGAGTTTAAAATTGGGGGCAGGAGTGTTTGTTGTCTCCTGTCTGGTCCTGAGATGTCAAGCTGGATTGCCTGTGCATGCACTGCATACCACAGCGCCTGTCTGTAATTACTAGTCTAGAGAGCGGCCGAGCTGGCAGCAGCGGTGTTCGCCCTGATCTAATCCAATTGATCAGTGATCAGACCTCTGCCTCTGCCTCCAGGGGATCAATAATACAAAGAGATTTCTGGTGAGCTCGGCCCCACGCGCCCTCCTGCGCACCACAGTGACATTCATACAGTGGGAGATGTTAATAAACACACGCCCTCGCAAATGAACACCCATCAGAACTCGCTCAGGGGACTCAAATGTTCCCACATTTGCTCAGGTGACGGTGATAGACGGACCCGTGACCACCCGCCAGTCCACCGTGTGGGTCATCGTTCACATCGAGGACCAGAACGACAACCCGCCCACCTTCCCGGAGGTCACCTACCGCATCAGCTTGCCAGAGCGAGACCGCAACAAGCGCGGTGAGCCGGTGTACCGCGTCTTTGCCTACGACCGCGACCTTGGACCAAATGGCAACATCACCTACAGCATCGTGGACGGTAACGACGACGAGAGGTTCGGAATCGACCCGAGGACGGCGATGGTGTCGTCAAAGAAGGTGGTGACTGCCGGAAGCTACGATATCCTCACTGTGAGTCTCATGTTTGAAATATGGTCACGAATGGCCCTGTCCTATTAAGCCGGTTTACACAAAAACCTTTGAATGTCTTTCCACAAAAAAGGCCCCAAACCTGCAACAACCAACATTGTGTAGCTGAGGTTATGTGGATTCAGTCAGGAATCAACAGTTCATATGCATCTTCAATAGTTTCAGATCTATTTTCAAACGAAAGGGCAGAATTTAAGGGGCCTCTGTGGAGTCATTAAGCTAAGATTTGGCAAAATGAGACATTTCAGTTAACCTCACTAGAGACTCTTCTAAGACTGAGGCCTCTTTCAGGGACGGTCCCCGCTCGCCACAAGTCCTGCTTTTCCAAATCCTGTTTCTTGTTACAACATAATTCGAAGCCTTCAAGGGGAAGCCATCAGTAAATAGTGCTCGGCGTCAAGTGCAAAGTGGACCAAACACCTTGGCACGGATCCAGATGTTTGAGCTTGTACACCCGCAGTCATTTCCTTGGTCAGTGAGCTCAAAAATGCAGAGGGGGATGGCACAGCTGACATTTATACACATCAGGTAACACAGTGCACTGCGGATACTCTTGCCTGAAATTGGCACTTAAGTGTCGCATGGCCTGGACTTCATCTAATCCCTAAGCACCCTGTTTTAGAATATAGGACAAGATGGTGAATATCTCCTTCGAAGGTCTTCCGCACAATTTAACTTTCCAACTACCAGTAGATATTAGCAGGTGTTAGCATCCACCAGCGGATGTTAGGGACATATCCTCAATTGTGCACTTTGGCGTCATCAAGGGTTTTGGCGTCATGCTCAACTTGAGGGTCTATGAGGCTAAAGGTAAATCTGAGGGGCTACTGGCTAGTATGGCAGCACTATAGAAGCCATGCGGCCGCTCAGTAGATCAGACATCATTACCTCTATGCCTTTTTAGACTTAATATGTCTGAATTCTTATCATCAAGATTCATGAATTATTCTTTCATAAATCAAGGAAAATGTTGAAAACACAAAATCCCTGATCCGGAGCCGCCACAAACTTTAAAGGTTTCTTTTCTGACCCACAATTCATCCTTCCTCCAAGTTTTATGTCAATCCATTCAAAAGTTGTTGCTGCTTACTTAACAGATAAGAAAAACTTTACCTCCTGGGGCGGAGATAATAAAGCATTCGACTCGTCAGTGAACACGGCACTTTACGATTCCCTTCAAAGATTTGTCTTTGATTTATGACGTTTTCGATTTGATGTGTGAAAGTGACGAGTGAGCAATTTGAAATCAGACAGGGGCGGCCGCCCCGTGTAAGTGCTGAGATCAACTGTCGAGGTTAATGTTAAATATAATTCATGGATGAGGTGCAGTTGTATGTAAATGTAGGGGGGGTGGTGTCAGTGTGGAGGAGATGAGTATAGATTTTGTCATTATTGTGTTGACAGGGAGACTTGAATTCTAATAGTCTTGACGTTTGCCTGCTTGGAATAAATATATAGACTCACCCCAGATGAATCCTAGAGGTGAATCCATTCTGAGTTTACTTCCTTCACCAATGATGTCTAATATTTGTTTCCCTCCCTCAGATAAAAGCGGAGGACAGCGGTGATTCTCCGTTATGGTCGACTGTCAAACTCCACGTGGAGTGGATTCGCAAACCCGTCCCCTCGCCCCTGCCCCTGGTGTTCACCCAGAGGTACTACAACTTCTCGATTTCGGAGTCGGCTGCCGTGGCTCAGCCGGTGGGCGTCGTCGCTGTCAGCCAGTCGAGCACGCCTGTCTGGTTCAATATCGTGGGTAAGACAAATTAACGTGCCCCACCGAACAGGCCAGAGACGGATCCTGTGATTTCAAGTTAATTAGAATGCAGTTATTCATAGAAATTATGTGTTTTATTGTACTTTAATGTAAAATATGAAAAAAATGATATTTGAATTTCACTTAAAGCTGGCTTCAACCTTTTTGAATTGACATGATAAAAAGATAAACTCTGTTTTTATCCCTGGAAGCATCAGACTTGTGAGTCAGATTCAGACAGAACCACTTAAATCCTGAATTGCCTCTCGAGACATGAATAAAGTGTTTGAATTGAATTAATTCGACCATCTGCATAGTTTCAGCGTCATAGTGTTGTACAGATGTTGATTGGCTGTTTTTGTTGGCCCTGCATGAGGCAGAACCAACACTCTATACTTACATCTTTTTTAAGGAGACATATTTTGCAGGACATTTACATAAAAAGAAAATCTATATAACAAACTAAAGGAAAGAAAAACAGCAAAAGATAAATAAGTTTCCTTTAAAACTTAAATGTTGCTCACGTTAAACAGCAGCCTTCCTCCCAGTCCTCAACAACATTCCCACAACATGCACGTATTTCTGTTCATTTCTTTTACCTCTCATTAACCTCACAATCTAAATTAGCTTGTTAAAATCAAAATGCCAGTGGCACATTATGTAGTGGAGATTAATTGTAAACAGGTAAAGGGCAAAGTCTGTTAAAAAAAAAGTTATGTGGCTCTTGAGGGTTTATTTATTCAGAAGCAAACTTATGACAATGAAAGAAAGACTTCTGCTGCTGCTGAGCAGCTCCATGCCGTTAGAGCCTGTGAGAGAATAATCTGTGAATACAATAGATAATTACTGCTTTTGCTATTCGGTAGTTTTTCTTACCAAAAAAAAACAACATTTGCAGAGACCCAGATCCCTCACTTAGAGGTTCTTTAAAAGATACAGAAAATGCTAATGTGTGACGCCTGTGGGGTAATTGTACAGGAAAAGCTTTTTAATATTTCATTTTCTTGTGCTTAAAGTGCAAGCGGAGGGATGAGGATATTTTTTCTCAAACTACTGGAGCTGGACTCAAATTATCATTCACGACTGAGTCACATTTCCTTTCCTGAGCTGAATTATTCTGATGAACGGTCTGCTTACATTAGTTAATAACACTCATGACTGTGAAAACTGTCGACATTGCAGAGCGGCCGTATATAAACTGTGAAAGATGCAGACTTTGATCAGGGGAATATCCTCCAATTCGTAAAATATGAATAATCTCTGTTTCTAACTTTATCCCTCTCACCCTCTCTCCTAGGTGGACGTCTAGCCAGAGAAATGTTCTACATTCCACAGAACGCCTGTGGAAGGAACTGCTCTCTCGACACAGGTTCGGTCAAAGCTTAAGTTTCGCCACACCTCTTCCTCCGACGCCTCAGGTCTGGAGGAAGTCAGCAAACGCTTGAAATGCAGCGTGTAGCACCGGGGCCGTGTTTGGCCAAAGGCAGAACATATTGATCTGGGTTTATAAAAAGGATTGTCATACAACTTCACACAAACAGCGCTAATTTGTTATCTTCTTCCAGCACAGGTTCATGCTACTAGTTAAAAGTTTAGAGTTTAAAGTTAGTGACCAGCTGCTGAGCATATTAAAGCATTTAGCGTTTAAGGGACAGATATTTTCCTCAGGAGTTGGTGGAGACCAATAAAGGAGATAAAAGAGTGAAAACATTTTACGCCTGAAACAATTATTCAAAGATACAAATGAGGGACAAAATCATCAGGTTTACACTCAAGTTCACATTATCCCCAGAAAATCTGTTATACCACATTTGACAGAATAAAGTAAAGGATATTATGTCTGTGTCCAAAGTACTGCAGTAGTAGAAAAGATATTTTTTTGAATTGTTGTGTTGTATAGTTATAGAATATAGCTGATAGAATATGTGACATAAACGAATCTATATAAAGATGTATCGCTGTAAACACCACTAGAGATTATAAATTCCACGGGGCACCTTTAACTTATTAGTCACGCCTGTCACTTAAGTGCTGACAGCAATCAAGGTTGTTATCTTTAATTAAGACAAATTTGAAAGAGTGTGATATTGAATATGAATCATTTTTCCAGTGAAAAGCTTTAATTGCTTCAGTATTGTTTTTATTTATTAACTAACCTACTCAGTTTCTTCTGCAGACACATAAACATCCAGTACCGATGTTAAACAGATGCTACTGTTTCAATAACACGCTAACAACCCGTGAAATATCATCAGACAGAGAAGAAACAGGACAAATGTTTTATTTCGACGCTGCACACAGAAATGTCTGTTTTTCTTAAAGCTGCGAGACAGCTCCCCCGTAGTGTAGTACTGACCAACCTACACAACAACAACAAAAAGCACAAATCCCCGTGGTTCGCTCCAACTCAACACACATCAGTGCTCCCGTGAAAAATGCCCAATCAGTATTCATATGCTGAGGACAGCGCCGGCTCCCAGATATCTCGAGAGAGGGAGAGAAGCTGAAGTGAGACGGAGGCTGGTGCTGAATACCTAACGCTCGTCAACCCTCGCCCTCGCTCTAATCAAACATTAAGCCTCTAAACTGTACACTCACCGCCGGTGGCACAGACCCGGCTGCAGGTTTTCTGATCTCTGAGATGGGTTGTGTTTTGCAGTGATAAGACAGATGTTTGTGTGGCTGTTAGCAGCGCTCAGGTTGCCAAGTGGGCTCGCCGCTGCATTGCACTGGATTTTTTTTTTTTGCTTCATTTTTACGTTATTTCACAGACCCTCCGGCTCCAGACACAGGCACCTGGCCAAGACAATTACACAGTAATAACTTAGAGCACCTGAGTTTAGCACACAAAGTGAATACTAAGCGGCTGAACCCCTGTGTGATCTGTGTGTGTGTGTGATTCCAGGGAGCTTTGACATGCAGTATGACCTTCAGGTCGGTGTGGGCACTCTAGTTGTGGCCAAGCCCCTGGATGCAGAGGTGCAGGCTGTCTACAACATGACCATTCAGGTGACGGATGGAACCAACTTCGCCACGGCGCAGGTACTCACACTCTTTGAGTTGTTATGCTCTGGCACTGACATTTACACACTCCAGACCCACATCAAATTAAATTATTGTTACCTCTTCCGAGAGGAGCTGTTTACTCTCATCCTTCCTCCCTCTGACACTCACACTCCCTTTTCCCCCAAATTATCTCTTGCTGACTATGAAATATACTCTTGCCTTTGACATTTCCCGTGCTCCCGCTGCCTGGGCTGCCCCACTGGGCCTGCCTTGTGAGGGGAATCCTCGATATCACTGGATTAATGGGATTAGCCCGGGCAAGGAAAGGTCAAGTGTTTGTGTAAATCCCAAAACTTGCCCACATCCCTCTTTGACAACACACCATACGGCTCTGAGAAGCAAACATAAATATTGCCTTGCCTCGGTGTGGAGAGATAGTGATAACAGTTTTAAAGGTTTCTCTTCCTTTGAAAATGAAAAAACGAAGGATGACAATACTTCCCCACAACTATATAAAGTATTATCAGCTGCCTCTACACCAGCGCTCTTATCCGCCAGGAAAATACAAGGCGCACGATTCTTCTCTGCACCAACTACACCGACTATCTTTGTACCCACCCCCCCCCCCCCCCCTTTCTCTCCTCGTCACTCAGGTGTTCATCCGGATTCAAGACAGCAACGACAACCCTCCGGTCTTCTCGCAGGCGACGTACGATGTCAGCGTCTCGGAGGACGTGCCGGTTGACATGGAGCTGCTGCGGGTTCGGGCGACAGACGTGGACGAGCGCGCCCGTTTGAGCTTCACCATCTACGGCAGCGTGGACCCCGCCAGCATGAGGCTGTTCAGGGTCAACCCCGGCACCGGAGTGGTGTACACGGCGGACAGGCTGGACTACGAGGCCAGAACGCAGCACATCCTCACCATCATGGTGAGAGGCCGCACAACAACTCATGAGTGTGTTTGTTAATGTGTGTGTTGGCCCCGTGGTGTCGTCCAAGTAATGCACCTCTTGGCAACTCCACCTGCCAAACTTTATTTTAGCTGGTTTCCTTCATTTATAGCCTCCATGCGTATTCCTCTCTCATTTTCCCTGATGCTGCTGCAGGTCAAGGATCAGGAATTTCCATTTAACCGAGACCTGGCTCGTATCCTGGTGGCGGTGGAGGACTCCAACGATAACATCCCGTACTTCACCAGCACCGTGTACGACGCTCTGGCCTACGAGTCGTCTCCCGTTGGAACGTCTGTGCTGCACGTGACGGCCTTAGACAAAGACAACGGGATCAACGGGAAGCTGACGTACACCATCGAAGCAGGTGTGATGCGATCTGAAAGTTGTATTTCTCTCTTTTCTTCTCTTTTTTGTCAGTTTCACAAACAGGGATTATGATTCAATTCGATATATTAACCAGTAATGGAGTGTTTAACCTTTACTCTTCCTCCAGGTAACTCCGCCGGCGTGTTTGGCATCGATAACACCACAGGGCTCATCTTCATCACCAAGGACCTGGATCTGACCTTCGTGGGCTTCTACACGCTCACTGTTCGGGTCACGGACAGCGGCTTTCCTCCGCTCATGGCCACAGCTTCCGTCCGCATCTCCATGATTCTCTCCGACTTTTCCAAACCTACCTTTTCTCAGAAGGAGTACCAGGCTGAGGTAAAGACAGAGCTGAGAAGTCGGGTGTATCGGGGGACAATCTCTGATATTTAATAGGTTAATACAGGATCACCAGTGGACTTTAACTCAGCCTCAAATTAGACTTTGTATTTACAGATAATGGAGAACAGCACCGTCGGGACGTACGTGACGACCGTCGGCGCCCTCAGCCGCTCAGCTCTCATCTACGACATCAGCAGGGGGAACGAGGAGAGCTGCTTCTTCATTAACCAACACACCGGTGTCATCAGCACACGCAAACCACTTGACTTTGAGGTATGTGAATGATCTTCAGTTCAACATCCACCTGCAAGTACTCGTTGTAGATACTCAGGAAAAAGTTTGGGCCAATGACGAGTTTTGAAGTGAACAGACGTGAAAACAATCTCTGCAGCTTTGAATATTATCACCGCTTTGCACAGTTGCTGTAAGATTTTTTTAGGTCCTTAAAATAGAAAAGCAGTGGTGCACTAGCATTTGAAGAAAGCCTCATTTGAATTTTGGTTTCCTGCACAGGTTGTTTTTTCACTTTTGACTTAGAACATGTACAAACCAGAGTGGCACTCAGGAGAACACATACCTCTGCAAAGATCCAATGTTCCCTTTATATTCAAACAGGCTAAAATAAATTTCACACACACTCAAACCCCTTAAAATGCCATGTTTTTTTCATCTAGATCCATAAATTATTCTCTGGTATTTCAGTGAAAAGGTTGAAAAACTGTTTATTTTGCGATGCCAGAGAGAATGAAAAACCGTTCTGCATCCGCCCCCTGATCCTGATCTGCACCAATCTTTAATTGATTCTTCCCTGACACCCTCTGAAATCTGTGCAGTTGTTTTTGTGTTATCTTGCTGACAAACTCCCAAATACAAACACACAGGAGAGAAAACATAGCCTCCTCGAATAATAACTTTCACTTGCAACAATTATAGAACACACCAACTTTTCCTCACCTTTGTTTTGCCAGCAAACAACCTCCTACTTCCTGGCGGTGCAGGCTCTGAGCATGGCTGGAGTGGAGGCCAGCACCTCTGTCATCGTCCAGGTGGGAGACGTCAACGACAACCCGCCTGTCTTCCAACAAATCAGGTATCAGTGGATCAGCTAATTTAGAGTGGATAGAAAGTAGAGGTTTGGTGCTGACATGCCACATTGAGAACTGACAGTTATCATCCTCAGGAGGGATTTTTACACGTAGAGTTTCCCTCTGTTACATCAGGTATATGGGTGAAATCAGTGAGGCTGCTCCAGTCAACAGTGTGGTGCTGGGAGAGGATGGGAACCCTTTGGTCATCCGGGCGACCGACAGGGACCGGAACCACAACGCCCTGCTGGCGTTCCAGATCATAGACGACACCGCTCGCACGTTTTTCAGCGTGGATTCTGGGACGGGATCCATTCGGTCAGTGAAGTTGATGCTCTTTGATTCACCTGCTCATAAGGTGATATAAATCGTGATTCCTGAGTAAATGATTTGTTCTTATATTGTAGGACAATCGCCAGCCTGGATTATGAGACATTCTCTGAGTTCGTCTTCCGGGTTCATGTCAGAGACGGTGGTCAGCCTCCTCAGACGGCTGACAGCCCAGCAGACGTGGTTATAAAGGTAGATCAATGCCTCATAAACCACTTTAATTCCTACTGTAAACCTTAAAAAAACAACAAAGTCTCTCTTTCTCCCTCTTCTCAGCTGATCAACATCAACGACTCGCCTCCGAGGTTTTCCCAGGACACGTACGAGACAGTCCTCCTCCTGCCGACCTACATGGGAGTCGAGGTGCTCAGGGTCGAGGCCTTTGACCCTGACACGACCTCGGACAAGTCGGTCACCCCCATGCTGGTTTACTCTCTGGTGGACAACAAGGTGGAGCACTTCTCGGTGCAGCGCAACACTGGAGTGGTCACCGTCATCAATCCCAACCTCAATAAGGATCGTTACCGCTTTAATGTGAAGGTGAAGTGATTGATCCAGTGGACAGGGTGCTCACGTGATGAGAATTTCTGTCTCTGGCTTTGATAATCAGTATGCACTTGGCCTGGATGGTAATCATTCCCCCAGGGAGCTGAGACTAAGAGGGTCAGCTGTAGAACAGAGCCTCTGGTTATTCAGTGTCTTGATGTAGGACACCTCAGAGCGAGGGGTGGTCTGCAGCTCTACAGGCTGCAGGGTGGAGACGAGAAAACAGCAACGCACGCAGCATTTTTTTCAAACCTCCAGCATCACACACTGTGGATAAGTCTGCCCTGAGTCAGCTGTTCTGTTTATGTGTAGAGACGTTTCCCCATCGGAGCTGAGTGCGAGTCGGGGGTATGCTCCAAATTTGGTCAGGGTCTTTCCGTGTGGTGTTTGCTTGGTCTCCCTGTGTTGCCGTGTTTTATACAGATAGATAACAAATTGATTGTCCTTCTCAGCCTTATTCTATTTGTTCCGGTTCCAGGTATGGGACGGACGTTTCTCCAGCACGGCGTCTCTGACTGTGGTCGTCAGAGAGGCGATGGACAGCGGCCTCCTCTTCACACAACCGCTCTACTCCGCCTCCATCGCAGAGAACGTGGCCAATGTCACGGTGGTGACTGTGGTCAACACGGTCGGCCAGCGCCTGAACGAGCCGCTCAAGTACACCCTGCTGAACCCCGGCGGGCGCTTCATCATCCGGCCGACCTGCGGAGTGGTGCTCACCACCGGCGTGCGCTTTGACCGGGAGGAGAGGGAGAGCTACGAGCTGGTGGTGGAGGTCAACAGAGAGGACGAGATACTGAGAGTGGCCCGGGTGACTGTACGAGTGCAGGTGGGAGTGGAAACTTGTGTGTGGAAGTGTGTGTGTGTGTGTGTGTGTGTGTGTGCATGAGGGTCTTATTTCCCACTTGCATGGAAACTTTGCCGATTGTGTTTTCTTGTCGCACACAAGTGCACATGTTATTTTGCTTTGTGAGCAAACTCATACAGTTTTAAATTCTATGTTGTTTTTTTTCATTTTGGGATCTGAACTTCTCCAGATTCCAGTTGGGTTATAAGTTTTTGCCCCATGCTTTGTTTTTATTATTTCTCTTCTCTGTCAACACCCAGTGACATTATGTGTGCATGTGGTCTGTCCATATTTACATATTATTCTTGTGAATATGATTTTTCAAGAACCCTTAGAGGAAAAGTGTGCTCGTAGGTCAATGATCAAGGTCGCTGTGACTCTACAAAAATGATTATTTTCCTTATGAACACAATTTATCGGGAACTTCTCCACAAAGTCCTATCAACTTTGTTATAAGCGTTCATTTGGAATCATGGATTAACTGATTAGATTTGGTTGGTCAACTGGTCACGGTGGCCTTTTTTAGTTTTGTAGACAGAAACCTAATTTGTTGATGAAGGCATACAAACACAGGGTAGTAATCCTAGTTTCTGTGATCCATCACGATTCTTTAAGTCCTCAGTTCCCTGAAATATTTTTTTTAATTTTGTTTACAATTACCCCATACATGTGTTGTTGTCCTTTCTGCAGGTGGAGGATGTGAACGACAACGCTCCAGAGTTTGTGAACCTCCCGTACTACGCTGCTGTGCAGGTGGAAGCAGAGCCAGGGCTGGCTATCTTCAAGGCGTCGGCCATTGACCAAGATCTCGGCCGGAACAGAGAAGTGACTTACAGCCTGAAGGAGCAGCACGGGAACTTTCAGGTGAGAGCGACATCTGTCCTGAAGGAAGTTTGGAAATCCACAGGTTGTCCTTTCATGGTACAAACCACTGCTTCCACATTGTGTGCAGGTGAATCCAGTGACAGGGGAGCTGAGCTTGAAAAGAGCCTTTGAGGTGGATTTATCCAACGCAGAGTACAAGCTGGTCCTTGTGGCCACTGACGGCGGCCTCCCTCCCCTGTCCAGTGAGGTGGAGCTGCCCGTCACCGTGGTAAACAAAGCCATGCCAGTGTTTGACAAGCCCTTCTATGGCGTCACCGTCCGAGAGGATGTGGCCGTCTCCACCTCCGTCCTGTGCATCAACGCCACCAGCCCTGAAGGCCAGAACGTCATCTTCAGCCTCACGGACGGAGACCCCTCGCTCCAGTTCGACATCGGCTTCGACACGGGCGTCATCGGCGTGGTTTACCCGTTGGACTACGAGACCACGCAGTACTTCCGCATCACGGTGAAGGCTACAGACACTCTGACCGGGGCCAAGTCTGAGGTGGACGTGGACATCGTCGTGCTTGACGTCAACGATAACCCGCCGCTGTTCCTGAACAACTCCTACTCCACTGTGCTTCCTGAGAACTCCATGATCGGAACCGCAGTGTTACAGGTGTGTGTGTGTTTGTATTGTGTCTTTACAGTGTGTGTACTCTCGCTGAATTATTGTTTACACTTGCACTTCCCTTCGGCAGCTCTGTGGATGAATATTAGATTCCAAATCATTTATGTATGAGCAGATAGTGCCATATTTCCCTAGAAATTTCCCAGTGGAAGCACTCGACCTTAAGCAGATAATAGACCAGGGCTGTTGTTGCCCTGAGACAATTCTAAGCTTTTTTGAATTTATTGTTTTTTTTTGTAATAATATCTGTAGTCAGACAGGTTATAGCTTTATTTGATTGTTCTCATATTCAAGAAATCAATTTAAGAATAAAGGACCATATTATTATTTGTTTTAGCTTACAATACACCTGGGCTTGAAACTGTGATGTAGTTCACTTCATTGGTCAATCTATGTAATTTTTATTTTGTCAAGCAGCTCAAAACACTTGAGATCAACAACAACAAAGTTTATCCTCCCACTTACAATGTAGTATGAGATAGTATATTTATACAACGTAGTATTAGGATGGTGTATTCAGACCAGATGAAGAAAATATTCAGAGATTTCGAAAATCGTGTGAGAATAAAGTAATAATCGTATGTGAATATGTCGTAGTTGAATAGAAAGTCATTACATTGCGAGAATAAATTTATAGTTTAATGAGAAATATGATCATAATAAAGCCAAAAGAAAAACATTCATGAAAAAATGTTTAATAAGTGTCACAAGAGCGCTCCACATTTCTCATTTTAACACAGACTCTGCTGATATTGTGCCTCTCAAATGATATGTAGCCTAAAGTTATTACTTTTTCTCTTAATATTTCAACTTCATTATTGAAATCTCAAAATATTTTTTTTCCATTTTAGTGACCCTAAGTCGTCTTCATTGTTTTTGTTGTTCGATGTTGAACTATTATTTTGATCTGGTTGCGATTGTGACTGTGTAGTGACAAAGTCTCATTAAGACCCAGAACTTTATCTCCTTTTTCGAAAGGCCTCCGCAGCCTCATAGCGTCTTTCAGGGCAAACAAAACAGACCTTATCTTGAATAATTCATAATGCGCTGAAAAGTTAAATGGTTCTCTCGCTGTAGGTGTTTGCTCAGGACCAGGACTCGGAGAAGAACGCTGCAGTGAGTTACCAGATCTTATCTGACATCTACAACAGCAGCGACTACTTCCACATCGACAGCAGCAGCGGCCTGATATTCACGGCACGCCTGCTCGACTACGAGCTCGTCCAGCGCTACAACTTCATCGTCAGAGCGAAGGACAGCGGGGACCCGGCCCTCAGCAGCGACGTCAGCGTAACTGTGACCGTCACCGACACCAACGACAATCCACCCAACTTCAGCCAAACGATGTACGAGGCCTTCGTGAGCGAGCTCGCTCCACGCGGACACTTTGTGACTTGTGTTCAGGCTTCAGACGCCGACATCTGCGATGCTCAAAGGCTGAGGTAACACGAGAGAGAAACTCTGGAAAGTGTTCTTGGCTGAAGTAACATTTTGTACAATGAATGTTGACGTTGACCTTTGTTTCGTGATTTCCTTTGAAACAAAGGTCAACTCAAAGATTGTTCAGAAAACCTTCTTTGTCTTTTTTCTTAGAGTTGACGTGATATGTATTTTTAGTTTCTTTCCTCTAGTGGGTTGTATGTGTTGTTTTTTGTGGATGCAATAGTTCTACCAAGTTAAAAAAAGTACACAAAGTCTGTGGTACAGGAAGCTCCTCTCCTCCACAGAAAACACAGAAACTCATAGGAAGACCTTGTTATTCGTCGATCAATATGTGATAATGCTCTTCATTTGCATAATGTAGCCTAATGGTTAGTTTGGCACGTTCCCTCACGAAGCCAAGAGGAGCAGCAGGACAGTGTGAGGAAGGTGATGTGTTTTCTGAACATTAGAGCATTTACACCTTTTCAAGCAACAACCCAAATTAAAATTCGAACTCTGCACTTCTCAAGAATACTTTGATTTCCAGCAGCTTGTGAGCACAATAATCATCACCGTGCTCATTTCTGTGAATTCTCCTGCAGGTACAGCGTTGTCTCCGGCAACGAGAGGATGACTTTTATGATGGAGGCAGATACAGGAGTGCTCCGTCTGTCTAACAAGAGAAGACAAGGCATGAAACTCTCGTATCAACTCAATGTGTCCGTGTCAGATGGAGTCTTCACCAACACTGCTCAGGTGAGGCGGCTTCAGTGCTTATAAAATGTATTTCTGTCGACTGATTTGCTGTCTGTTTCCCTTTTTTTTTAATACTCAACAGGCTGCGTGACCTGCTTTAGAAAACCCCGCTTCAAATTTATTACAAGCACTTTGCAGTTATGCAGTACGACTGCAGCTCTTCACTGGCGCCTGCTGAGCGGCTCCGCAGCTAGAGGTTAATGTGTGTTCGTGTCATTTCTAATTTGCTCCGAGGATGAGCTGCCAACTGGAGGAGAAATGGTCACATCTGTCTCTTAATGTAAATTACAAGCGGGAAATGTGGGATTTTTTGGCTCAGTTTCCCAACATGTCTGATAAACCCCATGACATGGAGTAGCAGAGGAAACAAGGAGTAGCAGTGGTAACATGACGTAGCAGTCAGAACATGGAGTAGCATTAATAACATGGAGTAGAAGTGGTAACATGGAGTAGTAGTCAGAACATGGAGTAGCAGTAATAACATGGTGTAGCAGTCAGAACATGGAGTAGCAGTCAGACCATGGAGTAGCAGTCAGACCATGGAGTAGCAGTCAGACCATGGAGTAGCAGTCAGACCATGGAGTAGCAGTGGTAACATGGAGTAGCAGTGGTAACATGGAGTAGCAGTCAGAACATGGAGTAGCAGTCAGAACATGGAGTAGCATTAATAACATGGAGTAGCAGTCAGAACATGGAGTAGCAGTGGTAACATGGAGTAGCAGTGGTAACATGGAGTAGCAGTCAGAACATGGAGTAGCAGTCAGAACATGGAGTAGCATTAATAACATGGAGTAGCAGTCAGAACATGGAGTAGCAGTCAGAACATGGAGTAGCAGTGGTAACATGGAGTAGCAGTCAGAACATACAGTAGCAGTGTTAACATGGTAAAGGAATGGTAACAGCGGTAATAACACAGTAATAACACGTCATCCCAGTTTTGTAGTTTTTTTGGTGATGGCGATGATGAGGTTGTGGTGAAGATGATGATTGTAACAGTGCCAGTGATCCACAGGTGGTTGTCCGTGTCCTGGGAGCGAACCTGTTCAGCCCAGTGTTCAGTCAGAGGTTCTACCTGGCTGAGGTCCAAGAAAATGCCCCTCCTGGGTCAAAAGTCATTCAGGTGAGTTTTCTTCCTCACTTAATAGTCTCCCTCCATCATAACAGCCATTATGGTAAAAACAAGTCAGGAGAAGGTTATGGTAAAAAGATGGGTCTTGATGTTTCTTTTTAAACGTCGGAGAAAATGTTTAACTGGACACATAAAGGCCAATGTGGGATTCAAACCTGTGACCCTATTGCTGCGAGGCAACATCTCATTTTCCTGAATTTCTGTGTCGACGTCCAGGTTCGTGCAACAGACGAGGACTCTGGGCTGTTTGGCCAGATCACGTATTCATTCATGAACGACCTCGGGAAAACTCAGTTCAACATCGATGCCGACGGAGAGATCTCCACTCTGCAGAAGTTAGACAGAGAGAATCCTCTGAACAAGGACATGGTGCTGACCGTTATGGCCCTGGACGGTGGAGGTATAGTAGTGGACAAGGATTTATGAATATTTAAGCATCTACAGTGAACGCAACAATATAATCACTCATTTCTATATTTATATTATACAAATATGTATGTGCTTTAATCTCTACATTTATTTTTTTCAGGCCGTGCATCATTTTGCACAGTACGAGTTGTCCTCGCTGATGAAAACGACAACGCCCCCCGCTTCAGAGCTGTGGAGTACCGCATGAGCATTAAAGCAAATGTTGCCAAAGGGTCTCTGGTCACACAGATCCAAGCTACAGACCCGGACGCGGGGCCTAACGGAAGGGTCACCTACTCCCTCTATAGTGAAGCTCGTGTGTCGCTGGTCGATGTGCTGGAGGTCCGTGAATTTTACTCTTCACCGTTTGTCACTTGGCCGCTTTTATTGAGTTTCAAACGTAAATGGAAATATAAAGTTTAACCAGATCCAAACTTCCACAAATGTGTTTAACGAGAGTAAACCATGTTTCCAATTAGAGCGATACTGATTCCCCCCCTTTTTCAATTAAGAGATAAATTCTCAGCTGACACCCCCCCCCCTCCCATTTGTGTGGATTAACAACCATCTGTCAGCTGTAGACTATACGACTCTGCTCATCAAATGAAAATGATGTTTCATGAAGAGTGATGCCTCAGTCAGTCTTTACTGTTGAAAAGGGAAACGCAATTAAATAACTAACAAGTGACTGAATGAAAATATTAAAGGCTGTATAACATAAAAGGTAGCATATGTAGATCAATAGATGGATAGAAAGATAGATAGATAGATGGACAGATAGATAGATAGATAGATAGATAGATAGATAGATAGATAGATAGATAGATAGATAGATAGATAGATAGATAGATAGATAAGTAGATAGGTAGATCGATAGATAGATAGGTAGGTAGGTAGATAGATAGATAGATAGATAGATAGATAGAGAGAGAGAGAGAGAGAGAGAGAGAGAGAGAGAGAGAGAGAGAGAGAGAGAGAGAGAGAGAGAGAGAGAGAGAGAGAGAGAGAGAGAGAGAGAGATAGATAGATAGATAGATAGATAGATAGATACTTAGATAGATAGGTAGGTAGGTAGGTAGGTAGATAGGTAGATAGGTAGGTAGGTAGGTAGGTGGGTAGATGGGTAGATGGGTAGATAGGTAGTTAGATTGGTACATAGGTATATAGGTAGATGAGTAGATAGGTAGGTAGATAGATAGATAGGTAGGTAGACAGGTAGATAGATATATAGATAGATAGATAGATAGACTCTAGGGTGTCAGAGTATATGACAGTGTGGCTGTGCTGGTATCCAGGTGGAGCCGGACAGCGGTTGGATGATGACTAAAAGCACCGTGGACCACCTGCAGGGGACGGTTCTGTCCTTCTTCGTCAAAGCCACAGACTGCGGCTCGCCACCCAAACACTCGCTGGTGTCGGCCTTCATCCACGTCGTCCCTCCAGACGCCTTCGTGCCCTCCTTCAGCCAGCCACAGTACTCCTTCACCATCCCCGAGGACACAGCGGTAGGGACGGTGCTGGGGTCCGTGTACATGGGCCCCGGACAGACGGGCTTCTTCACTGTGGTCAAGGGGGAGACGCTCGACAGCAACCAGGGGGGGACGTTCCTCGTGGAGAGGGAGGCCGGTCTCATCCGTCTGGTGAAGCCGCTGGACTACGAAGAGGTCAGCATCTTCCGCTTCAAGGTGTCAGCAACAGCACGGAGGGACCTGATCGAGTCCGTCACCACCGTGGACCTGGAGGTCAAGGTTGGTAATGCAGTCAAACACGGAACCGGCTTTTTTGGGGATTTATGTTACAGACTTTTTGAAAATGTGTAAAGTAGCTTGAGTTCAACCCGGCTCAATGCCCATATTCTCTCTTTTCATTTCACATTTGCACCATCGTCTCACTAAAGACAAAAGGCTTACATTTTTAAGTTAATTCTCATTTAACTACATATTTTACTTCTTTTCTGAACCTATGACTTTGGTGAAACCCAATTTAAGCTTCACGATAGATGCTCTCGGTCAAATTGGAGCTCCACTATGGACTAAGCTGAAAAAAACATGTTTTTTTTGTGACTGTGCAGATCCTGGATGTGAATGACAACAAGCCGGTGTTTGAGACCAACACTTATGTAGCCACAGTGATGGAGGGAATGCCTGTTGGGACCAGAGTGGTTCAAGTGCGCGCCCTCGATCCCGACTGGGGCTCCAACGGACAGGTGAGTGCGGTACAAACACTGCATCGCTCTTCTGAGAACAGTGGATTCAGAAGTGTATTTGATAATCTGTGTATCCTTTGATAACTTTCAGGTAACCTACAGACTCGGGCCTCTCCTCTCCTACAACCTGGACTTGACGAAGGACACGCGCTCCATCAGCGGCCCCATCACCACGAGCTCCGTCTTCGCCATCGACAGTAAAACGGGCTGGATCACCACGGTGACTCAGATTGACCACGAGGCCTGCTCCAGCTACAGCTTTGAGGTGGTGGCCTCCGACTTGGGCGAGTCGAAGTCTCTCTCCTCCACCACGGTGGTGACCATCACCGTGTCGGACGTCAACGACAACCCGCCGCGGTTCGAGAGGGAGCTCTACCGGGGGGCGGTGAAGGAGAGCGACCCCCTCGGCGAGGTGGTGGCCTCTCTGAAGACCAGAGATCGAGACGGCACCGATCAGAACCGGCAGGTCAACTTTTACATCACAGGTGAAGAAACGTGGAGAAACACGGATGATCCAGTTCAACGACCTCTGCAGCGATTTGTTGGTTCACTGAGATAATGTTGAGTCGTGATTATTAAAGGTCAAATCTTTTATGAATTCTAACTCAAATGTCAAACCTTCTGTTTTTTATATTATCTTTTAATTTGACTGCACTTAGGTTTCTATTATCTACAACATTTCAAGCAAGGGCAAAAAGAAAAGGCAGTTTTTTGATTTTATTCCTTTAGTTTTCAGTTAAAAACAAACTTCTACTCTCAAGTAGACATATGATTCTATATCAGTTTTTCTGCCCTCTATTATTTTTGTATGTAAAGACAGGGTTCTCCAAATGGGCCCAAAAAAAAATTTCAGGCCTTAGATATTTGTCTTATAATCTTAGAATATTACCTCCTGGGTCTTAAAGGTCTTAATCATATTAACGTTTATTTAACACCACTTCTGTCGCACTTTATTATTAGTTTTATTTTTAAGATGGTGTCGTGCACAGTTTGCAGCGCCTCAGCTCGTTGTAGATATTAGCAAACGGAAATGAAAACACAAATAACAGCGACATAAAACTGAAAACTAAACGCTGCCTCATCCTGCAAGAGGATTTTACGACTTGTCTATGAGCTGGAGATTCCAAAGTAAGTGGTCGTTTCTCACAGTCACGCATGACTTTGTGTGGTCACTTCTTTTTTTTATGGCAGTCGTAAAAAAAAAAGAAAAAAAAAGCTGTCACCTTGATGCTGAGCTGGATGTTTTCCATTCACGTCGCAGCGCCTGATAATGACTGAGGATGATACACTTTGGCTCGGCCGCTCTGGCATTTACAAAAATACTGATTGGCCTAATGGAAGTGTTGTAATAAAAGGTCAGAGTTTTAAACTTGGAAAGGCCAGTGGCAGCCGGATTCTACACTTTGATGATAGATGTTTATTGATTGCACCAAATGCGTATGTTTGTGTGTGGGTGGGGTAGGGGGGGGGGGGGGGGCTGGTGTTTATTGATCTTGTGGACTTATACGACTTCTTGTTTTTTTGTCACAACACATCTTCACCTCTTTCTTTGCCCTGGCAGTGTCAGCAGTTTAATCCCGGTGCTTATGATCCGCAGGGGGGAACCCGCGGGGCGTGTTCGGCCTGGCCCCGGTGCAGGGGGAGTGGAAGGTTTATGTGAGCGGCTTGCTGGACCGGGAGCTGCAGGACTGGTATCTGCTCAACATCACAGCCAGCGACGGCCTCTATGTCGCTCGCACTGCAGTGGAAGTTACTGTAATGGACGCCAACGACAACAGTCCCATCTGCAACCAGGTCAGAGATGAAAAGACGTGGAGACAAGTGAAATGAGGATGAAACACAAACATCGAGCCGACCGGGGCGAGATGAACTTTTTCATTTGATTTGTTTTATTACTTGTCTTTAATCGCTGTTTGTTTCCAGGCGAACCACAATCCAATTAGTGTTTTGTGTAAAATCACAACCTAAAAATACATTCAGTGACACAGTTAGTGTACAGGAAGAATAAGGAACGTGCAGAAATCAAGGTCTTTAAGCTGCACTCAACTTTATTCTTACATTACTTTAAAGACGCACAGTGGAACGAGGACAAACACACACACACAAAATGATAAACACAAGAAAAGCCTGACCGATATGGATATTTAATGGCTGATGCCGATGCTTATGTGAGGGAGTAAATGTTTTAAGATTTCTGATTATATATTTGCGAAAAATTGAAATGATTCCTCAATTTCGTAACAGAATTCTTACGATAGATAAATGTAATGGAGGCTTGATTTTTATTTTAAAGTTTGACCATAAACTTTTATTATGAATAACAATAGATAAAATGAAAACAAAACTTAATATATAGAACCTGAATTTAATAACATATATTACTATTCTGTAGAGACAAAGTTTTGATAAATGCAATTATGTTTGTGAAAGGCTCATATCAGCTGATTTCCTGGAGTTTACGATTAAACAAATGATTGCCAGTGTTGGAAGCATTCAGGTTAGAGAGCTGCTGAGCACTGCTCTTTAAATGGAAAATAACACGCAGACCAAAGTGTAAGTCATTAAATCAACTTGAGCTTGTTTAACTGTTTCCTACGTTGCAATTTTCGGAGTCATCCTAATGAGTTTTAATACTGAGGCACGAGCTGGTGCATGGCTGGAAGATCCCAGTGAAAGGGGAAGATAATTGGACCGCGCGGTCTTCGAGGAATATCCCTTTTCATTGAGGAGAGTTCTGCAGTTCTTCAATTGCACATAATTAGTTGAGAAACTTTCGTTCTCACTTTAAACTCGTACTAATTCTCTTTGAAATCAATTCTCCCCATCTCCCTGTTCTCCTCTTCTATTCCTTCTGTTCTCAGATAAGTCGGCACTGGGTTTCACAAAGTGGTTTCTCTGACTTTAAACTGCATCGACTGCATCTAAAGACGCTAAGTGTCAGACTCTGTACAGTAACTGTGCTGTTAGAAGCTTTTTTATATCATTATTAATGTGGTAGTAGTGCGACCCGTTGATCTCATAGTAAGACAACATGTAAGAGAGTATTTATCAATCAATCAATCAATCAAATCATATTCACATTTTGCAATTTGTCTCATAATGCTTTAACATGGTGTGACATCTTCTGCCCTTCACCCATTTATCACTGTGGACTCCAAACATAAATCACACTAGTAACTGTAGTTTTAGTAATAATAATATTTCTTATAACAAATTGGATTTTTATCGCAAAAGAAAACAAACAAGGTTATGATATAAAATGAGGAACTTCACATGATTGTCTAGTTCTTAATGAAGGATGATAAAAGGAACTATCTTAACAATGTGAATCTGCTCAAGTGAAATAAACTTAACACGTTGTTTAATAACAACATAAAAGATATCAACCGGAAAAGCTTTTGTAAAGATGTGAGCAAACTAAATACTGCAGCTGTTTTTAATCAGGATCCATTATTCTCTGAAATGTCAAAGACGTTGAAAATGCTCGATGCTACTGAGAAAGTGGAAATAAATTCCTGGATTTAATGGGATCTTAATCTAAGAGGCCAATGTGGCAGTGCAGTGACATCAGTGTGTGTAGTGTGTTATTGGCAGTATTACAGTAGTTCTACAACAAGCCATATTAAGAATGCAGTACTCTCAGTGATTACAGTGATAATTGCTTCAAGCCGATTTTTTAAAAGTTTTATTAATAAGTTTAGTCTATAATATGGTAAAATTCAATGTTCTTTTTGTTGTTCCCATTTTCCTGATGTCCAGTGTATTGAACTTGATTGTTTCCCCCCCCCCTAACAAATAGTGAAAATGCAATTTCATCTCGTACATGAACTCATTAACAGGATGGGATGTGCTGCACTGAACTTGGACACAGTGCAGTTAGAAGCTGAGTGTGTTTGTTGAACTCGTGCAGGAGAGGAGCCGGGTCACTAAAGGCCACTTCCCCGCGGTGTGCTCGTTCTGTCAGCCGGGATAATGGCTGCAGCGGCCGACACTTTAATGTGTTTTTGATGTGCTGGACAGATGTATTTTATATTTGTCAGGAATTGACGTCCATGTGTTTGTGTGTGTTTGTGTGTTTGTGTATGTCGTGACAGGCGGTGTACAGCGCCTCGTTTCCTGAGGACATTCCCACTAACAAGGGCATTCTGACAGTGGGCGCCACGGATGCTGACTCAGGCTCCAGTGCAGAGATTCAATATTCCCTGTTTGGCATCGGGGTCGAAGATTTCTACATGGACGCAAACACCGGTACATTCAATTATTCTCCCTCTCCGGGTTTGTCGTTAATTAAAACCCCCTGCACATCACAAATTAAACCCCCCCCCCCCCCCCCCCCCCCCCGCACACGTCTACCTGTTTGTGTCCTATAAGGTGAGCTGCGTACGGCCACCGTCATGGACCGAGAGATGACACCCACCTACAAGCTCATAGCTCAGGCGACCGACGGGGGGGGCCTGTTCTGCCGCTCGGACATTTCCCTCAAACTGTTGGACGTGAACGACAACGCCCCCTCGTTCTCCTCCCCTCATTACCTGGCCAGTGTGTTCGAGAACGCAGCCCCCAAGGCCCTGCTCACCCGCCTGCAGGCCAGCGACCCCGATGAAGGTGAGCCGCTCGGTTGTGTGTGGGGGGTGCGTGGCCGATAAACGAGCACAGGAAGTTTCCCACGTGCAGGGAAAGCAATCCAAAGTGCTGACTAGGACATGGGCGAGATACTCTATTGTAAATGTGTCACATGCAATTAGTGCAGGTATCCATCGTCTCTCTGATGGAAATAAGGATTCACATGAACAGGAAGGAGAAGGTCTGTCCCCTGAACGTTTGTCTCTCGTGTCTTCTCCAGGTCTGAACCGCACCGTGGTTTATTCTCTGCTGGACTCGGTCGGCGGTTTCTTCTCCATCGATGCCGTGTCTGGGATGGTGATTCTGGAGAAATCTCTGGACCGGGAGAGCAGAGACTCGTATCGGGTCCGAGTCCAGGCCACTGACCAGGCCGGCCAACAGGGGGCACTGTCCTCACAGGTATGTTTGTGGAGGGACACAGATCTGGTCTCACTATTTTTGGTGCTGTTCAGTTTGCCAATTAAACCAAGGGGGGTTGGAGGGGGGGTCTTATGATCCCATAAAATATATGTAGAAAAATAATTCTTAAATAATATAAAGGATATAATAATAATACAGATTTCTAAACTGGCTCATTTACAGAAATGTCTATTAATGTGCATGGTGCCTGTAAGATTTTCTAAGTTATTCAATCAGATAAAGAGTGATTTACACAGTAATTAACAATATTATCAATTAAATCAGGGTTTTTAATGTATTTTTGAGCTTTTCGTGTTAATTAAAAAGTGAACGGAAACGTAGGGAGAGAAGGGGGGGGGGGGGTTGACAACCCAGTGACCTGATGCTTAGGACATGTGTTTCCATGTAGGTCAGTGCATTATCAGTCCTCTCAGAATCCATACAGTACATGTTAGAGTGCGGATCAGTCAGCGGGGGAGCCGGTGATGGAGTCATCAGGGATCTGCACACGTCAATAAACACATGTTGTTTACTGAAGAGATCAGATAAGGAACCTGGTAGATTTTAATTAAGATGAAAAATTCATTTTTCGAGCTCTGTAGTTGTGCAATGGGTGGAATGAGGAAATATGTGTGTGTGTGTGTGTGGGGGGGGGGGGGTCGCCTCGCTCACACCCACTAAGATGTTAGAACAAGTCATAAACTCACAACGGAAAATAACTTCCTAACTTTGTTTGTAGCATCCGCTCTCGCTCACCAACTGTTTATCAAATATGATAGAAAACCCGTAATAAAGATAGATATTGTAGAGTTTGGCCGATCAGAGCAGCCGACTCACGGGCAAACGATTCAGTCGCTTTGTAAACACGACACGGATCCACGTTATTAGTGTAGACGGAGTATAAATGTCATAAAATGTCACTATGCCTGTGTTTCGATTGAAAAGTGGATCATAGACGTCACGCCTACCGGTGGTGTTTGTATTTCATGGTGAAATATGATGTGACGGAGCCATTTGAATTAACCCTGTTTTGATTAGCATGAATTATAGACTGTGCATCTAATTTACAACAACCTCAATGAACAAAAAAATCAAATGTGTTGCACCAAAGACACAAATGACACAAAACCAGAACACAAACAACTTCTAACGAGACAGAAAACAACATTTTAGAAAAGCAGAGACAACGTGACGGCGCCTGAAAAGGTCAAGTATTGACTTGGATTCCAGCAGAAAACAACATTTATCCGACTCACTAACTCCACAGATCGTTCTCATTCATCCAGTGGCCACTGAAGTCTCACTCAAGCTTTGGTGGACGCAGGCTTTGATTGATTTATGTCCGTCCCCTCTTCTCTTAGAGAGACCTTTAGTATCTCCACTCCCATTCATATCTATGAGGTCACTGTTTGAGCCTCCTACACTGAAAAAAAATGTCCCCTCTCCCGTCTCTTGTCTTCCCCTCAGGTTGATTTGACCATCCTGGTGCTGGACGTGAACGACAACGCTCCAGTCTTCCAAAGGCGGGACTACGCCGTCACCGTCCCCGAGGACGTGGCCGTGGGAACCACCGTGCTGCGAGTGTTGGCGACCAGCGTGGACATCGGGCCTAACGCTGACATCACGTACACAATCCGGTCGGGCAACGAGATGGGAAAGTTCAACATAGACAGAAACCTGGGTGAGCACAGGTCCTCGTGGGGGGTTCGTTACTTTAAAGATGTAATACCACTTTAATAACAAACAACGTACGACACGCTGGCTCGTTATCTAGATCACGATTATCCAGCTGTTTGTGGTGTAACGTAAATAAAACTTTGATGCGGTATTTCATCTGTGAACATGTTTTTTTACCTGAAGACTCATAATCCCTCGCTGCTACACGATATCATCAAACCAGGTCTTTTATTGTTATGATTTGAAGACCCCTAGTGGCCGAGGTTTCATACTGCATACAGGGTTCCTACAGTCATGAAAAACCTTTTTAAAATGTGTTTTTCCAGAACTTTAAAAGTCATGAAAAAACTAAAATCCCCCAAATTTCTGAAAAGGTCATGAAAAGTTGTTATATTGATACTCTCTTGTCATTTATTTATGCTGAGTTTTAAATTAATTCATATGCTTTTAAAGAAATATTTTCAAAATACAAGCAGGCATACTTGGGTTTGTGTCATTTAAGGTAAACTGTATGCCTTGGAATTCTCATTGTTAGGTTAAATAATACATTTTGTTACTTTTTCGTGTATACACCGAGATTTCACAAAATGTTCGGACATGGAAATTTGGTTAAAAGTTATCGAAAAGTCCGTTGGTCAAAATGTGTATGAACCCTCGGCATATTTAAGAGCTAAGTGCATCTCTATCCTGAGCAGTAAAGTTAATTAAATGATCTTTTCTTTTATATAAACTGAACCTTGTGTGTGTGTTAGGCTCCATCTCTGTGGCCGATGATCTGGACTTCGAGGTGTGTAAGGACTTCTACCTGACTGTGGAGGCCTGGGACAGCGGGAACCCCCCCCTCAGCACCGCCACCATGGTCATCATTGAGCTCATGGACGTGAACGACAACGCTCCGGCCTTCAGTCAGGACATCTACAACGTGCTGGTCAGCGAGGACACGTCCGTGGGTCAGACGATCACAAGGGTAACCCCCCCCCCCCCCCCCGTATTGTTTTTATCTTTTAACTTTTCGTTTTGTTAAACTTTGGAGTCTGTTCTGAATGCTCTGCAGGTGTTGGCAGAAGATTTGGACAGTCAGGTCAACGGGCGAATCACCTACTCCATCCTGAAAGGAGACCGCAGCAACCACTTCTGGATTGACCCCGTGGCCGGACTGCTCAAAGTCAACAAGCGGCTCGACAGAGAACTGGTGAGGATGCAGCTTCGAGAATCTCATTCATAACCAGTTGTGAATTGATGGCTCATGAGACCAGAGAGTAAAGCATCTCAGTGTTTGGCACTTTGCCTGATACGTGCATTACAGCTGCCGGGGCACTCTCCTCCCGCTCTGCTCCACTTTAGGTTTCCAGGTACTCGTTGTCAGTGCAGGCGTTCGACAGCGGCTCCCCCGCCATGTCCTCCACGGTCATTATCAACATCGACATCTCCGACGTTAACGACAACCCCCCCGTCTTCAGCCCCCCCAACTCCACGGCCGTCCTGCAGGTTAGCCGTCTGTGTGTCTACACTGCGGGTTTGTGTGTTGTCGTACTTGTGTCATCTCAACTTCTCTCGTTGTACTTGCAGCTGAATCAAGACCCCGGCACGACCCTGCTGACGCTGTCCGTCAGCGATAAGGACTCACCCAGAAACGGCCCCCCCTTTGAGTTCCGCCTCGTGTCAGGAAACGAGGGAAACTTTCTGTCCCTGGACCAGACGGGAACTCTGAGGACCAACCGGGCGATTGGCCCCGAAGCCCCCAGAGAGTTTGTTCTTCTAATCCAGGTGAGGGCCGGATATTTTATTTAGATGCCTCTCACCATGTTTAAAAAACAAAATGTAGCTGTTAGTGAGCAACAGCGCCCCCTGCAGCCACACATGGTGATTCATTGTGTTGGACTCTGAGTCTGAGCGAATAAGGAGTTTTCAAGTAAAGACAAAACTAAATCTGTCAGTCTGGTGACTGGTAAACTGAACAGCTGGATATTACCCATGATCCCCTTCTTCTGGAACCAGAGGAGCTTTCAGTGGAATTATTGGAATTCTTCAAACTTTAAAAGTTTCCTGCTGAATGTTGGAGATAAACGCTTGTTTTGAATTCCTCTGAGTCTCATCAGCTGATCTACAGTTTAACATCACTCTTCAACTTGTTGGATTTGGAACAGACGTTGAGAAACACTAGCCGATGACAGGACCTAGAGGGAGAAAGTAAACAACAGTTTTATCATACCAACTTCCTTAAGGCTCTGAAACCACTTTTTTTCCATCTTCCCCCTTAAGCAACGGAGCAACTTAAAGCTCAAACTTTTAAATCAGTACTTAAAAAGTTTCTGCGTGAGTGAATATCTCAGTTTTGGTTTGTTTTCGTCTCTCAGGCGAGTGACTCCGGGAGGCCGAGTCTCACCTCCTCCTCCTGGGTGTTCCTCAGGGTCATCGGAAACAGCCAATACAAACCCGCGGCCTCCCCGCTGGAAATCTTCATAGTCATGTTGACGGATACATTCCCGGGCGGCCCGATAGGTCGGATCTATGCAACCGACCGGGATCCCAGTGACGCTCTGTCGTTTACCCAGAAGCCTCAGCCCAAGAGCATGTTTACTATCAGCAGGCAGGAAGGCAGCATCGTGGCTCTGCCGGGCCTGGAACCTGGCAGGTACACACACACACACACACACACCAACACACACACACAAAAACACAAACAGCACGCACTATAAGAAGATAATTTCCTGGGTGAATATACAACCTGTTTCCCTGTAGATACCAGATGAACGCCACAGTGAGTGATGGGCGCTTCGCGGTGATCACCGATGTGTCAGTCCAGGTTGAGCAGGTGACGGATGTGCTGCTGCGTAGCGCCCTGACCTTACGCTTCAGCTCCATGTCCCCGGAGGACCTGCTCGGTCGCTACCTGAACCAGATCAAGCTCAAGTTACGTGGACTATCTGGCTGGAAGTGGTCTCCAGGCCAACAGGATCCCCTCCATGTTCTCAGCGTGCAGCCGGCGACGGGGACGCCCGACGTGGACCTGCTCCTGGCCATGGAGCGGCCCGAGACGTCAGGGTACGGACGGATGGGTGGGTTCTACTCCCAGCAGGAGTTGGCGGCAAAGCTGGAGGACGCAGCTGTGCGGGGCCAGATTCGAGGCGTCCTAGCCGGGGCGGTGGTGGTGAGCAGCGCCTGCTCCGGGGAGCTGGACTGTGGGGACAGGGAGTGTGAGCAGATCCTGGTGATGGACAGCGACTCACCGGTGACCTACAGCACCGAGAGGGTCAGCCTGGTGTCGCCGACGTTCAGCCGCACAGACACCTGCACCTGCCCTGGTGAAGTGAAATACTCAAATGTCTAAATGAAGATGTATTTCACTACGTGTACACAGATGTTTTTTTTTGCAGATGTAATCAAAAGACTATAAATATAAGAATATGGAACTATAATTATTTTACATTACATTTCATTTAGCCGTTCATTTTATCATTTGAAGACAGATGATATCCTGAAATGTTATTTTCTCATCTCTCTGTGTCTGAGCAGAAGGATCCTGCTCCACCCCTGTGGAGCTCTGTGAAGGTCAGTCCTGTCCGGCAGACATGCAGTGTGTCCGCACTGGTCCTACAGCGCCATCTGTCTGCCAGTGTCAGCCTGACAGACTGGACGAGTGTGCAGGTAGGATTCAATCATCATGTCTGAGGTGTGGGTCTCTGCACATCCAGATAGTGTCTTTGCTTTTACTCCCCAGTTTGAATCCTGTTTCTCTTTTTTGTTTTGTGGGAACGCAGGACAAACCTCCCTGAGCTTCTCTGGAAACAGTTACATCAAGTACAGAGTGACGGAGAGCGTCCAGAGCGGCGAGATGAGGCTCAGCCTGAGGATCAGGACGCTTCAGAGGAGAGGAGTCATTATGTTCACCCGGGTTAACCCCTGCACCATGCTCAAGGTCAACTCACTGGGTTGTTTCCAAACACCTGGGCTGCTGGGCTGAAGCTGCACTGAACGGTGGTTGTGTCATTTCTAAACATGCAATTATTATTGTCCCTGTTCTCTCCCCAGATTGAAGGGGGTCGACTCTGGTTCCAGCTGGACTGTGACAACACCCTTGGCATTATGGGTATATCTGGCAGACCAATAAACGACGGCCTCTGGCACGCTGTCGCCTTGGAGCTGACGAGGAACTACACCCTCCTGTCGCTGGATGACAGCTATGTGGAGCGCCGCCGAGCAGCCCGAGCACCTGTTCGGCTCTGGCCCCTGGCCCCGGACTCGTCCTTCTTCTTCGGGGCCCAAGTGAGGCCACCGGCTGGGCAAGGTGAGGGGCCGAGTCCGGGGCCAGGGAGCGTCCAGGGAGGAGGGCCGGGAGGAGGAGCGAGGGGCACGCCGAGAGCCCAGGACGGCTTCCAGGGCTGCCTGGCCTCGCTAATGCTGAACGGCAACGAGCTGCCGCTGCAGAATAAGAGGAGCCGCTATGCCGAGATCGCCGGGCTGAGCGAGGTCAAGCTGGGCTGCGTGCTCTACTCAGATCCATGCGTCAGTCAGCCCTGCCTCAACGGAGCCATCTGCAGCAGCCTGCCCTCTGGAGGTCTGTGCACACGTCACTGGGCATGTGTGTGGGTGGTGATAGACTCTTTACATAGGACTTTAAGAGTTTTTCATAGCTTGAGTGTTAGTGTCTGGATTCTTTGTCTTTAATTAGATAGTGACCGTCAAGCTCTATGTGTTTTTTCCACTCTAAGAGAGACTTTTCCAGGATGAGATATTGAAATCACGTATTAATATGTATAATCACGCACGTTATTACCACATTCGACACATCCTGAGTGTCTCTCTCTCTCTCCAACAGGCTTCATGTGCAGTTGCAGCGCGGGCTTCACTGGGGGGCGCTGTGAAGTAGAGTTGACATCCTGCATGCCGAGCCCCTGCCAGAACGGTGGAGAGTGCAGGCCAGCCGGCGGTGCATTCCTCTGTGCTTGTCCTCGAGGACTCGGGGGACTTGTGTAAGATAAAAGAGCGGCAATCACACACTCACACGCTTTTAGAGCCTTAATTACTGTGTGTATATACAGAGCTAACGGTTGCTGCTGCGATTAACATCTGCATCTCCCTTCTCACACACACTCGAGTGTGAAAGAACATGCGTTGGAAACACACACACACACAAATCATTATCCCACATTAGCCCCCCCCCCCACTGAGTTCTTTGAGTTGTTATTGTGTGTGATGAATTAGTGTTTCTAATTTAATTCTGTATCATTTCTATAGAAAAGCCTATAATCATTCTCTTGCTGCTGTTTTAATTAGAGATCTGTAATTGCCTCTGACACAAACTCTGGGCTCCCGTGGTAGTTCAGCAGAGTCGCCACTAGAGAGCAGGTTTCCCTCAAAGGAGAAAATGCTTCTGCTTCTTCCAGGCTTTTTAAATATATATATAAAAAATATAGGGCTTTCAAATGAAGTTGAATCAAAGTTAGCTGATTAACTATGAAGATAAAACTAATGAGACTTTTTCCAGACAGCAGATTGTATAGATCATTATCAGGTCATGGTAATGATAAACAGACTGAAGTGTTAAAGTAGATATCATCTGCGACAAGCGAAAACAGCTGCTGAGCGTAACCGGCTGTGAAATTGTTCATCCTGCTGATTTACAAATGATTATATCAAACTGAAATAAAGATGTGAACCCTTCCCTTTAAAAACTGAATCATAGGCTCGTCGTTCACATGTGACACAACTATTCGAATTCAGGCAGTTTGTTAATTGAGTATATCAACGAGAGAACATCACGTCCAGGCCTTTTCTTGAGTTTATACAGTTTTCATTCATTAAAGCGAAACTTCAGACGGTTGTGCAATCAGAAATGCTTTTTCTTCTCACAGAGCGTCTTTTGTAAGTTTGTTGTAAAAACCCCCTCAAGAACAAATTATGGAAAATAGATCCCGCACAGCAGGACGCCATGTTTGAAATGTCAAGCCGGAGACGAGCACATATGTGTGTTTGTGATGTTCTGTCTGAAATGTACGTCTTTATCTGGGCGACTGAGTGTGCGCTTGTGTTTGGT
Source organism: Platichthys flesus (assembly GCF_949316205.1). Classification (NCBI taxonomy): domain Eukaryota; kingdom Metazoa; phylum Chordata; class Actinopteri; order Pleuronectiformes; family Pleuronectidae; genus Platichthys; species Platichthys flesus. The sequence goes on along the minus strand of NC_084959.1, from coordinate 4,631,152 downwards.
GTGTGCTTGTGTTTTGTGTATTTGCTTTCAGACACATCTCTTGAACTCAAGAGCCACATAAAAGGCCAAATTAGGGCATCTGTCTAGATAATCTGTTCATTTAGCAAAAGAGCAAGACCAAAGTATTTATCCTCTTTCTTTGTGTCTTTGCATGTTTTATACTCTCTCACGGACACGAATCACACACACACACACACACACACCCTCCCATGCATAGTAGTTTATCTGACCGTTCCCCCCCCCTGCAGATGTGACGAGGACGTGGACGAGTGCGACCGGGACGAGTGCGGTGACGGAGGCGAGTGTGTGAACACGTTCGGGTCGTTCTACTGCAACTGCTCCGAGGGGCAGTTCTGCTCCGACCAGACGGCCGGTGATGAGGAGGATGACACGCAGGTAAAGTGTGACACCTGACAAGCTGAATGAATTTAAGTGAGAATAATTCCAACAGAATTCACTCAAGTACAATCAAACAGGGGTGTGGGGGGGTCCCAGGTCTTTGGTTTGCTGTTGGTGCTTTCAGCTTGCTCCTAATTAGACCTGGCATGCTCAGTGAAGCTGCGGAGAATGTTGAGTGTGCAGCGGCCTCCCGGAAGGTTTAATTCACCGGCCTGGTATCTCCGTCTCCGCCGTGGATGAATGAAAGTGTGGTAATGGGTAAATCATGGTTTCCATTTGAAGTTGTCATGCTCCAGAGTTTTGGGAGAGTGCTACTCACCTTGTACTGAGACTGCAAGCTCAATTAAGGCTGCACATTGTTAGACGTCACTGTGGAGATTCACAGTGGCTCGGGTTGCAGTTTTCTATGGAAAGTTGAATTTCGGTCGTGGGTTTTTCCCCCTCTCATCCAAGAGGCCTCTTCGGTTCGGTGTCCCTGGTGGAGAGACCCTGTTTAACGTCTGTGGGGCCACGTGTGAATGTGTGTTGCGTCTCCTGGGAGGTGATGAACATGGTTTGTCTGCTTTGCTGTAAACGATCCTTCACTCCTCATTCTAACGCTTCCATGACAAATAGATACTTCTCTCATCTCATCTCATTTTCATCCGCTTATCCGGGGTCGGGTCGCGGGGGGAGCAGCTCAAGCAGGGGGCCCCAGACTTCCCTTTCCCGGGCCACATTGACCAACTCTGACGGGGGGATCCCGAGGCGTTCCCAGGCCAGTGTTGAGATATAATCTCTCCACCTAGTCCTGGGTCTTCCCCGAGGTCTCCTCCCCACTGGACGTGCCTGAAACACCTCCCAAGGAAGGCGCCACAAATAGATACTTCAGCAACTCAAATGTTTTTGGGGTTTTCCACTCGTTTTTTCTTGTGAACTCGATATCTCCAGAACGCCTTGAGGGGATTTCTTAAGTCAAAGGTAAAGTTCGCTGTGACCTCACAGTTTTTGTTTGTGAGAAATCTTTTCGGAACACACTTTGAGGGAATGTCTTCCAATCTGATGAGTTCAGCTGGACTCGTTAAGTTTTGGAGGTTGAAGTTCAATATTTCACAGTTTCACTACATTGAAAAGATCGTGTTGTTTATATTCTGAGTGAAAGTGAATCCTGAACATGAAAATCCCCTAAAATGCCGTCCTGTATTTCTCCTCCCGTCGTCCAGGCGGAGCCGCTGTCTTACGTGGGACCAGGAGAGATAATCGGCATCGGGGTCTTAGCCTTCGTCATCATCCTCCTCCTCGTGCTGTTCATCGCTTTCAGGAAAAAAATCAAATTCCGTAAAGACTCAGACGTGGACCCGGCGACTCAAGCTGTCGTCTCAGCCATCTCCACAGAAACCAGCTACATGCTGCACAAGACCGGCATGGGGGCCGAAGGGATCGAATTCAAAGCTGTGCGCCTGTCGGGGTCACCGGGGACCACGAGCACCTACGGCGAGGTGGGCGGCGGCACTGGAGGCCCTCCTCAGGTCATGGTGCGTCCCACCGCCCACTCTCCACTGCCGGGGGGGCTCAGCAGCCAGAGCATGAGGGGCGGAGACGGGGACAGGACCAGTGAGGGCAGTCAGGTTTGTACATGGGTGTGTTTTAACGACTGGACTTTATTTTCCTGTCTCCAGTTCTTTAAAAATCACACTAAAATAACCTGATTGAGTCGAGGGTTATTAAAAATCTAATATTATGTCACGTTGTCTCACGAGCTCTGACAGAAACAAGCAGACGTGTGTGTAGAGTATAATTGAAAATCTGCTGCAGGTCAGGGCAACATTTAAGTTTCATTTGCGATACTACAATAATAAAAGTTCAATTTTATATTATATCGATATTAATGTTTTGTCAGCATATCTTCCAGCTCCTTGATTTGATGATGATGCATTTCTCTAGTTCAGCCCTGCTCATACAAACAGCAACGGTTTTCGAAATTCGAAAACTTCTGCATTTGTCGTGTCCACAAATACAAATGGTAGACCCCATAACGGTCCGACTTACAGGCTGAGAAACACACAATCTAGAGCTGCCTTCACAAATGGAACTCCTGAACTGTTGTGTGCTTTGTGTTCAGGCAACAAAGACACTAATTATAACGTGACTGGCGGCACAGAAGCCGGCAGGCGGCTGACGTGACACAGGTCACAACGGAATAATGACAGAGGGGAAGAGACGAGATGAGACTTAAATTACAATATATTAACTCATCATCGGATGAAAACATTATTCAGAAAGTGTTGTCAAACCCGTCATAGGTCATGAATACCATAAGGGGGGGTAAATACATAGATTGTATATTAAGATGTTGAGACACGATCAAAACCCGACACATCGTGGCTTCTTTGGAAAAATACATATTCTATAATTTTTTATGAATCTCTCTCGTTCATTCTCCAGTGGAGACAGAAAATCGTTAAAAAAAATTGGTCACAAATATAAACATTCATTCTGAAAAAGCTGAGCGCTGTAGTTTTATGCAAACAAAGCTGAATCGGGAATTTTTAATGACCGTTTTTTTGGGTCACAGCCGCAGGTTTGCTGCATCAGATCGAATGAATGGGAGCAGAGCAAACTCCAGGACAGTGATCTCTATGACAAACCTCTGACCCAGGGAAAACGGTTCTGCTCATTGATGTTTTTAATTGTTTTTAGGAAACTATGGCAGAGAGGGAATCGATCCATCAGTAGTTGTTGTTCTTGTTGCTCTTCTCAGTGAATTTGCTGACACTTAGAACACATATATAATATCCTCTCACATCCTTAATGCTTTTCGTTTAGCACATTTTGCCTGTTCTGCTCCATCCCTGCAGCTGAGCAGCTTCCTCTCCGACAAGTCCAGCATCCGAGGCGTGGCCAACAGGAGGGGCATCGCCGTGTGCAGCGTGGCGCCCAATCTCCCGCTGGCGTCGGCGTGCCACTCCGAGCTCAGCCCCGCCCACAAGGTGTCCTGGGAGGGCGAGGACACGAGGGGCGAAGGGCCGGAGAGGGGGAGAGACGAGCGAGAGGAGGAATGGGGGCAGAGGGCTTTTCAGTTGGAGAGAACACAGAGAGATAACAGTCCACAGGGTAAGACTGCAGCCACACACACACACACACACACATACGCACACAGTTTCTAACCTCTGATCAAACAGACACAGATTACACAGGCCGTGAACTCATTGTGTTCCACTCAAAACCATCATTTCGACGAGGAGAGCTTATTTCACACTGATCTCTGCCTTTTGATCACGCACATCAAAGGACATGGCCCAGAGTAAGCAAGAGTGCTTAGGAAGCCGTATTATTATTTTGCTATCATTTCATTTTACTATTTTCTTCCTGGGAGGAAATACATTATAATATAACCAGTTTCTCTGTACCACCGCTGAACACTGCCGATGACGCCCTCCTGCCTCCCCTCAGCTCTCTCACATGCCTGGTGCACTTCTGTGTGAACGCTCAGGGTAATCAGCCTGAAGTCGGGTCCTTTGTTCTCATCCTGCGTTTTTGTTCAAAGACAATAAAAAGGTGAAGGTTCCATGAAAACCACGGCAGCTGCAGGACTCCCAATCAAGCAGTCTGTTTGCGTTTGTGTAGCTTCAGACAAATGAGAGGATATTAAACCAGAGGGGCAGTGGAGCGAGTGGCTGATAACTCCACGTCAGTCTGGATGTTCTCCTGCCGCCACAGCAGCACAGTTCACAGGTTGTTCTGGAATAACCACATCTCAGTGCCGAGGTCGACGTCACATGTTTTCGATTCTCTGTCCGACCTGTTGTTTGAAGAAATCTGCCTGTGGTGGGAACTTCCTCCCAGTTAATTATTGATTCCGTCCTGTGGGAATGGGAAATAGGATTGTTGCTGTCCTGCTGAGTGTGGGCACCCCCTCAGATTTACGATTACATTTCAATCCATTAATTATCACGACATTAAGCTAATGTCCTGTTTATTATGTTAATGCATGATTACAGTGTTAACCCGCCCGTTTGATTATTCAATTGGAAACAGTTAAGTTGTTTATTTGCACCACCGAGCAGCCAACAACAAGATTAATAATTCAAATTGCAGTGGATGGGCACGAGTCAAAATGTGAACTACTAACTAACAAGGGGACATATTTCGGTCGCTACCTGCTGCATCATAAATAAATAAAGAGTTGTGAATAATTAAATACTTCATAAACGAATCAGGTCGCTGGGATTGTGGTGCTGGTGCTCTCATAAATACCGAGTCGCCAAAGGAGTGTATCGATCTTCAAGATGGTTTGCAGAGAAACTTTGTACTAAACGAAGATTAAATGACACAAGCTGCTTTCAGAACATGTCGAGTGAGTGGGCGTTTTAACGATGTTTCCGGAAGATGATGTCAACTTGGCTTGATGTGTTACATGTCACGTCCTCCCTCTGCATCATCTGCAATGAGCTCGATGTTTCTGGAGCTGCTGGGAGGTTATAGGATCAATCTCCAATTAAAAAGTTGTGAGCTGTCTTGAGTGGAAACATTTTGAAGAATAATGAGCAAAGTGAAAGGAGCCACAGCAGATGTTACTTCATCATATCCTCTATGAGAGTGGTCTTTGTTGGTAGTTTGTAGATGACTCTCACAACACAAGGAGAAGTGTAGGGGATTTTAAAAAGTTGGGTGTCAGGATGAGAATATGTCTTGGCAGAGTGTTAGTGGTAGGATTAGAGCCGGGGTCGGGTCCGTCACCTCAGGCATGGCTGCCAACGCTGGCACACGGCGGGTTAGACACTGGCAGAATAACAAGTCAATGTGTGAGGAAAGAAAATATATAAAGAGAACAAGGAAAGATAAAATAAATATATCTACATTTTCAAAACTCTGTTTTGTCGCCTGCATGCGGAATCAGAGAAGTTTTTCTGCTTCTCTTGTTTGGGTTTGATTGATGGCGCTGCCTTCCTGCTCACATTCCCTCAGGAGCACTTCACTTGTTTCTGCAAACAGCAGACCATGACCACCTAGCCCGGGCTGAGCGAGGTGGAGCTGGATGTCCAGACACCGTGGCCCTCATGAACAGACGGGGGTTTTGGTTATGAGACGGTTTCAAGCCCCGACTGCTCTCTGAATGCTTTGAGTGTCCAGTGAACAGAAAGCATCACTTTCATGATGCTTTTTGTTGCATGTTCAAAGATGTGACAGACAAAGAGTTCTGACGACAGACATGGTCTATTAGAAGAAAGATGCAATCTTGAAATGAACCTCGCAACACTGGCAATGGATTTTTTGATTTGTTTGTGCAAAGCAGGAAAATCTTTTTACAGGAGGTAAACACACAGGTGCTGTTGAAAGATGCGTAAAACAAAGCAGCTCAAGATCAAGCTGCACAGGATTTTTGGAAACAGCAGAAAACAAAGGTGTCGTTTTGATTGTTTTCTTTTTGCCAAGGAGGTTATTCTTTCTCTTCTGTGTTTGTCTGTTTGTTTGCTTGTTTGATTTCAGCAGCTTCAGAATGGATTTCCACCGAACTCAGTGGAAGGCTGGGACGCAGGCTAAGAAAGAACTTAAATGATTGTGCAGATGTGGAAAAAACTCGGATGATGCTTGATCGAGATTCTACTTTCATTTTAGTCTGTATGTGATGTTTGTCTGATGAGCCCTTCCAGATAAATGGAATAGTATTAAGTATGCGCATATAATATATAATAAGAATAATAATAATAAATCCTGTTATCCAGTGGTATAAGACAGAGGAAATTCATTTATGTAGGTAATAACCTCATTTCCATTTTGACTATGAATAAGTCAAAATCAATAAGATCTGACCAAGCAGATTTGAAATATGTCGGAAACAGAAATATTTCATGGAGCAATATTTACTGTATGTGTGAGTGTGTGCAAGTTGAATAAGTAAAACTGAACTGCAGGTCAGTTAAAAGAATTTGAGTCTTTCTCCGTGTTCAGCCAGAAAACTTTTAAAAATGAATAATTCTAAAAAGACTTTAATGGATTTTTCTTTTTTTGCACAGTTTTATTCATTGAGGTTTTCAGGGGATACAAATGTCTCCACATTTCCAGTTTAGGTTCAAATTATCTCTTATGGGCGGGTGAATATAAATGCTCTAAATGGATTTTACACATAGATACAGACTCCATCTATCGATTTGGTGCAGATCCAATTAAAAATCCAGATTTAGCGGCTTTCAACGTGGCGTCACGGGGGGGGGGGGGGGGGTCGCCTGCTGTATGGTTACAAATTTAGTTAGAAACGTTTAACCAGCACAAATGTGTAGCTAAGATGAACTATGTCCACATGAACATGACCGATTTGGGACTTGGAGGAGTTGTTCACTGTATTTAGTTTTGGTGCTGAAACCAAAATGACTGATAATAAACATTCTCTAAGCAAAGTTGGGATTGAAATAAGTGTAAATATCTGATGAAGACTCAGAATCCAGAGCATTTAATACAAACATCAATAATCAGTCAGCTTTACACATTAAGGTTGTTACTTAAAGTTTATTGAATTTCATCTGACAGGGCAGTGAACTGCAAACTTCTTTTCTCTCTCTGCTCCTTTTGTATTAGTTCCGCCCGCAAACATAAAGCTAAATAAGTTTTGTCCAAAGTTTCTTTTAATCACATCAGCAAAGCTGCCAGTTCTTGTATACAAGCAGTTTTATATTCCTGATAAAAGTGTTTGTTGAGCCCATACCTGAGTGTCACATCACCAATTTGAGCAATTATATGAAACCGGGCATTTTATTGCTGCTAGATTAAAGCCCCGGGGCGAGCAGCGCTCCTGTCTCTGCCGTTAACAAACTGTCTCGTCCCCTGTCTTCACGGCAAAACACTGCTATCTGGATTCAAGAGCAGCCGCTCGGCCCCTCTGGCACCTGCTTGACAAACAATCAATCAGAGGCGAGTCTTGAGTAATTTGAAAGAATGCAAACCTTGAAATAGCAGCAGGACAAAAGAAGAATAGAGTCAGGGATCACAGCGACTCGTCAAGCATCCATTTATTTGGAATGTTTGGCTCTTAAGATGCGCAGGTTAAGGTTAACTGGAGGCCCCGAGGCTGGAAGGCTTTCCTCCAAATGAAATGTAATCTAGTTTTTGCAGAGAAAATGTCAAGTTGTAACTGGAGAGAGTAAAAAAAAACAAGCTTTGAGTGCTGCAGTGTCAGCAGGCCGACCAGAGCAGAGCAACTTTTAAAGATCTGTTACGTGACCGGCTCTCCTTCTGTCTGTTGTGTTCTTCATCTGCTGCATGGAGCTCCATCCGATCCTCGCCCTCCTCCACTCCTCCAGCTGCCGCGGCTGGTTGGGAATGAGCGGACCAGCAGCTGAAGTGGCCGCTCTGGGATTTGTTTGAAAAAAGGCTGATCTCTAAAGCAGTTAGGCAAGCCTCTGAGGGAAAAGGCTGAATTTCATTGTGGGAGATACTGCAGTGTTCTGCAACTTAAGTGGCCCCTAGGTGTGGAGGGTTGTGTGTGCGTGTCCATCCATCCCTTAGCTTTACCATTTATCCTTTAAGGGTCGAGGTGAGCCTGGAGGCGATCCCAGCTGACATCAGGGCTGACACCTTGAGATCGATCAGCTCACATTCACACCGATGGGTCATTTTCAAGTTAAGACAACCTGAACTTCGTCTTTGGACTGAGGGAGGATACTGGAAAGCTCAGAGAGAATCCACACACGCACAAGAACATGCAAACTCCAGGACCTTTCTTATTGTGAGGCACACACTGCACCATCGACTGGATCACATCCATTCATTACCCATACTGCTCGTCCTCTGCAGGGTAGCAGGGGGCGCTGGAGCCCATCCAGCTGACATTGAACAGGTCGCCAGCATATCACCGGGCCAACATATAGAGACAAACACTGTTTCTTTTGGCTTCGTAGCTCACGCTTTCCCCTCGTGCACGACCGTGTCCTATTTGCCTCCTAACTTGCACAGATGGAAGTGAACAGGAGGCTAAGGTCCGCCTCCGCTGCATTGACGTACGTGTGATTGACAGATTAGATGGAGTGTACGTGGAGAGAACCCACACAGACCTGAGGACCAGATGTAAACTCCACACAGACAGACCCCAGTCAAGCCGGGACTTAAACCAGGACTGTGTGGCCACTGCTCTAACCACCGTTCCACCGTGCTAGATTGTGTCACCTGGCAATATGCGGGTGCCCATTTTATCAAAGTGTCTCATTACCCAGCACAGCCAGCCAGAAACAGAATAAATGGAGAATTGAAAGTCTGGAAGTCTGATGGACACTTTTACAGATTGGTAAGGTTTCACTCATAAGGGAAATATGTCAGACTTCTCTGACAATGTAATCATTTCTCCTGTCCAGTCCGATTCTGAGAAGATCCCTTTTGTAAGACGCCAGGTAATCTGCCGTTCAGAGCAAAGACCTCTACTCAAAATGTCTTCTACTCAAAGTTCACACAAGGCCTCAGTTGATCTAAATGAAGCATCGACTTCAATCAAATGGCCACAGAACAAACTCTCTTGATTCGTCAAAGTCACACTGATGAAGCCTCATTAATTTAAAGTGGTGACAGGAGAGGATCTGTGCACAGCCAGGAGGAGCAGGAGCAATGATTACACCACTGACTAATGGCTTTACCATTAAGGTTTATGTGATTATTGTAATAATATTTGATTCATGATTTTGAATTTGAGTGTGAGATGCTGATATGAATATGAACCTGTGTTTGGTAGACGTGTCGGCGCTGGTGGACGACCTGGCCTGTCTCTCAGACTCCACCTCTGATGATCACTCCCTCAGTTCCTACACCTCGGAGTCGTTTGATGACAACGGTAAGACAACAAGAACTTTCCCACTTCCCACTCTCTAACTTCGGGGGGGTGGACACAGTCTCCGGTGAGAAGTGTGGGACTGACTAATAGTCCCAAGTTGAATGAGTAATACTGAACTGCAGGTCAGTTAAAAAGAATTAGAGTCTATCTCCTTGTTCAGCCAGAAAACTTTTAAAAATGAATAATTCTAAACAGACTTTAATGGATTTTTTTTTTTGTTGAGGTTTTCAGGGGATATAAATGTCTTCACATTTCCAGTTTAGGTTCAAATGATCTCTTCTGGGCGGGTGAATATAAACGCTCACATAGATACAGACTTCATCTATTAAGATGGATGAAATGAATGCGTCCCCAAAGTGACGGCCCCTGGTGGTGGGCTGTAGTATGGGTCATAAGCCCCATCTCCTCCAAGTTATCAGATGGGACAGCCTATCGATAACAACATGTTTCCACACAGATTTGAATTAGTGATTAAATGCTATGAATTCAATTAACTTTTCCACATTTCTGTGTATTTAGGACTCACGAGCAAACAGCTCCTGGAACCACAGACATAGTTAAAGTTCCCTTATGTGTGAATGGTGGACTTTCATGCGTCTCACCCATTAGAGGTTAATCCAAGACGCTCAGAGGAAGAACAACTCACTTTCTCTCTCAAGTCTTTTCTAGGAATCTATCAGGGCATCTTTTTTTCCCAGATCACTCGATACCATTGATCTTTCCCTAATGATCATGTGTGTGTGTGTGCATGTGTGGGTGAGTGTGTTACTCTGAGACAAGGGGAACATGTGTAGACTCTTTGTTTCCTGTCTAATTAGTGCAACTGCAAAGAGAAGAGTGCTCTCTTTCCTCTCCCTAACCCCTATGGGACAGACACACACACACACATGCAAACAAACGTGTTGGCAACTCTGCTAACACACACATGTTCACCCACACGTTCTCCTCTCGGCTACACACATGCACATGAAACCTTACCCAATTCATAAATGCTCTGACTCAGTTTCTCCTCTTTTCTCTCCTGTGTCTGCCCAGCCTCCATAGTGACAGTGATACGTCTTGTCAATGATGCCGTGGACGATATTGAAAGTGAAGGTATGAAAGAATATCTTCTGTTATCTCCCTTGTGTGTGTGTGTGTGTGTGTGTGTGTGTGTGTCTGCTGGAGCCAGAGTGTTTGCTCGCAGGGTGTAGCACTAACACATAATGTACAGCATCCAGCCGAGCGTGTACCATTCAGTCTCTTTTCTTACTTAGAATAAAACATCCTGCTTAGATTCCCGATATTTCTCTTTGTCAGCTTCTGACACTGGATCTCTCTGTGTTTCATTTTTTCCCCGTATGGTTTCTGTGTTGTTTGTCTCACTCTCTCTCTCTCTCTCTCTCTCTCTCCCTTTGTAGTGTCAAACATGAACAAAGAACAGCAGCGGAACAGCCCTGGTGAGTGAGATGCAGAGCAACTGAGAAACATCTTATTAACTCTCCATCCCTTTGGCGTATATATCAAGCTGCAAATCCAAAAAACCCAACCTTTTGTGTTCTTTACATTATTTCCTCTGAATACTTTTATCTTTCCCCATACAGCACAGATTACAATTTCAGTTTTTTCTTACCTTGAATGTAAATGTAGCCTCGTTCTCTTGTCATATGTCCTGACTTACAGTTGGGCGGGTTGCTCACCTTTCATCAGTGAAAATAATTGAATGAATGAGCTGTGGCTGATTAACATTAATTCAAGAGCAGTCGTGCAAAGTCCTGGTTACAACTCAACAATAACCAAATATCATTAGATCCTTATCCAGAGAGTCTGTTGGCTGCAAAGCACCATTAGGCAAATGTGAAATATCAATATCAGCACTGATTTCAAAAGAACCGATATCAGTCAGGCTCCTCTGTGGTTTAATGAAATGTAATCAAAGGCCACAATGAGACAGATTGTCTGGTTAATGTTTTTCTCCACGAGCGTATGTCTGTATTCAGCTTTCTTATAAAAACACCTCTCTATTATCCTGAGTGGTCCGTGTGTTTGTGTAGTTCTAAAGACTGTGACACCTTTTTCTGTGAAGAGTCTCTGTCATCCAGGTCATGGTATTATCAGGATTTACATGTACATATGCAACTGGAAAAAAGTCCAGTTGCTTATGTTCATGTACAACTCTTAAAAGAGTCAGTTTGAATACTCAGAATCTCTCATGTAGAGTTCATAAATATATTAAATCGATATTATTAATACATTTCTTCAGGTTTTGGAGCCAGTAGCTTGAGAATCTTTTGAACAAAAGTAAATCAGCTACACTCACAAGTGTTCACCTTTTTCTTATAGCATCAAACAACTAATTTAATCCTAACTTACCTACTTAAATATATACAGTTGAACATAGGTCAGTGTGGAGACGTTTAGTTAATGTCTCGGCTACACTGCTCCTTTTGGTTTGGTCTCTGTCCCATCTGCTAACATGGAGGAGGAGGTGGGGTTGAGTACCTATCCTGCTGCCAGCAGCCAGAGAGCCATCCAGATGTTTAAGCTTCATTATCTAAACAATTAGTGTGTCTGTTTTAAAGTCAGCACTTCATCCTGTGCTGCTCATCTCATGTTTAATTATTAAAACTGTTAATTAAGAATTAGGCCACCATTCAAAACTGGAGTCCCTCTGTTCACCAGCCAATAAAGCTGATAAAGATCTCATTTGAATATTTTTCAATCAATTCCTGTGTTTAATGACTCACAACTAATGAAAGCTGAACGAAATGAAACACAGCTTTATAATCCAATAGAAACATCAGGTGAAGTATTTTCTTTTAAATGTATGAAAGCGATTCTCTCCCCGCAGGTAGGAACACAACTTCCACAGATAAGTGGTTAACGAAGCTCATTTGAATAACGCTGACACTTTAATAGCCCGGCCAGCTTTGGTGCAGTGGTCCTCACTTCGAGCTCCTGCAAAAGCTCTCACCCCGGCCTTTCAGATGCTCTCGGTGGATTTCAGGGCCACTTTGAACCGAGCCTGACATCCGCACAGAATAGCATGAGAGACGGCAGCTTCAAACGCTCGCTTCCTTTCTCCCAGTAAGTGGGGCATCGTTTACAGGCTTAACCAGCGCACCGGGCTCCTGCTTAAACAAATTCACCATCTAATTCTACCCCAGGAAAATCCAACTCTGTGTCTTTATGGAGTCAGTTTGCGCCACGGCCCTAAAAGCCCATGTTAATTGGCTCATAGTTACCCAGTCTGTTTGTTGTCAGCTGCAGTGTAATATACTAGATCTACCGAGCTTCTCATTACTGACTCAGAGCAGCGCTGTGTCTGTGCCCGTGTCACTGACAGCCCACTGGAGCACGAGGAGCCGTGTCTCAGACGGGGGGGAGAAATAAATGATGAATGGAATTTTTTCATTCAGTGGTCGGGTTTCAAATAACGTTATGTTTGCGTTGCACATGAACAAACATTATACGACGTACAAACCCGAGCACAACTACAGATACACGAGAAGAGAGAAACACAAAATATATCAATTCATAAGGTTAATCATATTCAGGTGTCATTATTGCTGCTTGCATGCAATCACATTATGCGCTTTTGTGCATGCGTATGTGCCTTGCATCGAGTTCTGCTTGTGTGCATCTGTCCGTTTACATGAAGCGGCGACTTTGCTAAATTGCTCTCTGCCCCCCCCCCCCCCCCCCCCACCATCCCCACTGTATCATCGAGTGTGTTCTATTGCGTGTCATGATTCACTGTGGCTCCTCTGCATTCACTTGTTTCCACGAGGAGAGCGTTTCATCATCAAAGGGTTCCTGTTCCACCAGAGATTTGTTATGTTTCTCCACTTCACTGACAGCGAGTCGCCACCTGCAGAGCGAAGATGAGATTGGTGTAGAGTTTATCAAATAATACGTTTTGGAGTGTAAGAAAATAATATATAATTTTATTATCCAGCCTCAACCATTCATTTGAAAATATTTCAACCAGGGAACGTGGATATTTCAGAAGCAGCCTGGCAAAGCACGGAGAACTCCCACATGTTGTGTGGTCTGCTGCCAGACTATTAGATACCCCTGTCAACTCACGTGTCATGCATTATACACCAGGAGGGAGCGCTGCTAATGAAGGGTGCTCTCCATCCCACACAGAAGGTGACCCCTCTGGCTCCTCTCCCTTCATCATATATATATATATTCACCCAGCTCCTTATCCCGACCATGAATTATGCAAGTGGCGTGCTCTACTATGTAGGAAGTAGTGGATTAGTTCAGGAAGGGGGGGGGGGGGTACTTATAGTAACAGTAAGGTTATGTCCACAATAACTCATCTACAGAAACACCTGGGGACTGCACAACAAAGCTAGTTCATCGTTCCCATATCCGGGTGCACTTAACCTAACAATGTAAAGTGTTTGTGATTGCGAATGAACAATCACGGACATGCAGCAGAGACCCATAGAAAAGGATAAAATTATTATATAGAAAATAGGAGGAGAACCAGCCTTTTATCCAGACTAAAGGAAACACAGATACAGCTGCTAAACGCTGGAAGAACAACTGGAAAATCTTCTCTGGGAAAAAAATGTATGACGTGGCCGCGACATAATAACGCGTGGGATTGAGATAAATAACTCGGGGCCACGAGCTACGAAGGCTTGTGGAACTGAACTGAAGAAGAATCTTGGATGAGAGATGAATCGTTTCACTTGATCACATGATGAAGCCTCTATAATGAGCTTTAGTTGGACACACTCCATCTGCACCGGCTCTGAGGACCCACAGTTTGACATTACTAGTCAATAAACACACGTAAAAAAAAGGGAGGGATTGAGATGTACTGGGAGTGTTGGCGGCTGGGATCGACTTAACCCACCAAACATTGTTTTAAACTTCCCTTATCCTCCCCTTTAAGGAAAGTGCAGACGGCATTCTCCGAGAGAGAGAGGGGAGGGAGGGATGGAGGCTGTCACAAGGTAAATCTGTCAACTATCTCTCCCCGATTCCAAATAAATATTTACTTTCATGAGATAAACCAACTTAAAGAGAAGGTTACCCCGCCGCTAACACCCCCGACTGCATCGATATCAGTAACTCCCAGGAGTGAAGGAACGTAGTGCGATGCAGAGTCAGGTTACTGTGAGAACTTTGCGCCTACGTGTCAGGTTGGTTGTGTTCTGCTCCAGCAGCTGACAAAGGTTTATCATACCCTCTGATGAGGATTTAAATCTTTCATCAAGAGACTTACTGAAGTAGGAGAAAGGATCGTGTGGGTCTCTGAAGAAAACCCTGTCCTCCTCAGAGACTCGAACAATCCACACCAGCTCCACGGGATGCTGGAAGAACGGTGAAGGCATGTTTCAAAGGAATTGATTGGTCAGTGGGCGGAGCTTTTATACTGGTCGATCTCTTGCCTCCATCTCAACCTGTTCTGGAGCCTGAAGCGAAGTGAGCAGGCTGCCTAGGACCAGACCCCCAATCACATGACTTCTCACGTGAAACAACACCCGACATCAGCCTCGCTACAAGTGTAAAAATGGATTATCAATTACAAGCTTTTCGATAACAGCTGTTGTGCAGTCAAATTCTGAATGGCCAGAGCTCAGGCTTGTTATTATAGACGGGGATTAGAACTACTGCAGAGACATCACACGAGTGTTGACAAACGTTTTAGTTGAAAACACTGTTTTTCAACAATAACAAGTAGAATGGACGTAGCCTTAAAAAGCCAGCCAACTATAAAGCTTGGTTATTAGGCCGCACCTCATGTGTGTAGTTTACACCTACATAGTTTCAGGTGTTGTTGCTTGAGCAGGGAACTTGAACGTTGAGTGATGTGAGCAGTCGTGAAGCTCTTCACATCAGTCCCTCCTGTAACTGATGCATATTCACCGGTGTCACCTCGCTCCCCTGCTGCTGCCAAGATGCCGATGATACTCTCGTCTCAGGAGTGAGGTGATGTATCGATGTGGCACCTTTTGCCGGCTGATCCTATTAGGTGGATAATCTCATTGTCACACACACTGCGCTGTCCAGAGAGGCTGTAACACAACTACCACGTTCCAGCGTGCTCTACTGTACACACATCCACAGATTTGGCAGCACTCATTTGTCCAGGGAATAAAGCCTCAGGCTCCTTACACCAGATGTAAACTCAGATTCCTCTCTTACTTTTCCATTAAAAACACACTATTTGTCACTGAAACTACTTCAAGCTGGCTGAAATGATTTATCCTCTGTAACCGGCTTTATTTTCTCTTTCAGCGTATCTCTGGGAGTCCTCCAGCCAGAAATCCAGCTGGCTGTCGCCATCACGTCTGCGTCCACCAGAGGTGGGATCCATCTACGACCTCAGTGATACCCAGCAGAACGTCAGACGGGGGGGCAGCACACGCTCCCTCCAGCTGGACTCCAGAGTGGTGGGCTTCAGCGAGGACACGGGCCGAGAGCAGGGAGAGGAGAGCGGGAGGAGGACCTTCCAGTGGGAGAGGAATCAGTCGGGCGAGTGGGAGAGGAAACGCATCCTGGACAGAGATGAAAAGAGGAGGCAGGACGGGGACGGACAGAACACGGGCACCAGGAGCAGAGACATGGGGGGGCAGCAGGACCACAGAGACGACAGCTGCGAAGGCGGCTCCTCGCCTGTTTATGAGGAGTACCGAGAGTGCAGCCGCGACCCAGAGCAGCGGGAGGAATCAGAGAGCCTGTATGACACTCTACCCCCGACCAGGCGGGCCTACGAAGGATACCCATCGAGCCCCGCGGGCCTCAACCTGCACCCAGCTCAACTTCTGCCCCCCCTGAGGGCGTGGGATTTACAGACAGGGGAGTTGAGCGACTCGCAGGAGGAGAATCGTGCCGGGCTCGACTCCGGCGGTCTGGCGGGTTCCGGGGACGAGCTGGAGAGACTTCTGAACCTGGTGTCGCTCCGAGCCAGGAGAGCCACCCGAACAAACAGAGCGTCCACCGGATCTGAACCCACGGCAAACTGGGATGGATTCAAATGAGCACACTAGAACTGTTAAAAACAAAAAAAAGATTTAATATTCCTTTATATATTCCAGTGGCATCAACCCCCAGTTCTGATTAAAGCTGACATTTATAAGACTGCACCATTGATCTGCCACCTAGAAATAATTAAAAGAGAATATTACCATACATACTTTTATTATCCCACATTATTATCCTGCTGTAAGCAAACGCTAATCCACCACCAATCCCCCCTGGCTCTGTTCTAAGCTGGAGGAAGGGGGGGAGGGGGGTGGTATGTGCGTTCTCAGAACACCTCCACCTGTGAAGTATGAAGTAGAAATTGGATGAGAATCAATGCTATTACATTTATTATTTATGGAACCACTGGTGCTTGGCATTTATTAACAGTGAAATATGAAGGGAGCCAGTGAGTCTGTGTTGTAGATGAAAACAGTGTTGTGTACATTGTGTTACTGTGCATTTCGCACATTGTTCTGCTGGATCCCACCCACACACACACATACACATGCAAACAAATATGGTGTGGTAATTAAATTAATAAGTATATAATAATTAAATGATTAAATAAGGATCCCCTGGTATCAGTTTGTGATAATCCTTATAGCGTCTATGAGGCTATAGTAGAGACGTGGGCGACTGGTTCTCTCCCAGCATGTCAATTTAAATAAGATATGACCTATTGCTTAATTGATGTGTGTGTCTGTGTGGGTGTGTGAGTGATCCAACAGAATAGAGTGTTTGTCCTCTGGAGAGATATTGTTATAATGGTGAATATGTACCTGGTGTGTTGTTGCAGGTGAGCTTAATCTCAGCGGAGACCACATGAGATAAATAATCCCTCATAAAACATTTAATCCGATCAAGTCAGTCGCCTCACGCCTCTTATATGTTTTTCTTCCCCAGCGACTGGAATCTGGCAGATTCGTTTAGCCGAGCTTACAGTCATCGATGTCCCTGGAAGACATGAGGGCGTAGGGAGGGAAAAGAATTAATGAAAAACCTCTTGTGGAATGTAAAGTGCATAAACTTCATTCTCAGTGGAAGAGGTGATTATTTGAAAGAGGAGTTGTGATCGTGGCTTCGATTTTTCCTCAGTAGATTTTCAATGTAATCTTCTCTTGATGTCTTTTGTTGTTTACCCCAGGAACAGATTTCATTTGTGCCCTGAATAGATGTTTTCAGATTATTGTGTTTTCCTCCTTTTTACCTGTGTGTGTGTGTGTGAGTTAATCTCTGTCTTGACCCTGTGGGATTGCATCCTGCAGAATCTGCATCTGTACAAAGTTTAAAAAAGAGAAAACCTTCCACAGCCTGGGTTCAGGCTTAAGTAATACAACAAGAAGGTCTGCAGAGAATCCCAAATGAATGAAGCTTTAATTACCGAGCATTTGGCGGCATGTCAGCGAGGGAGGTGACATTTCTTAATCGCCTCATCTGCATCCTCAAAAGGTGGCCGCTCATTAAGCCCTGATTGGTGACGAAAGGTTGAAGGCAGCCGGCGCTCGGTCAGCGTGCTCCACGTTCACGCTCCACACTTACTCCAACTGGGACTAACGAGAAGACGCAGCGGAGAACCTTTGCGGTTCTTGATTATTTCCTCTGCCCCCCCCGTTGAGTTGACACAAACTTTGTCCTTGTTATCATCAAACCCTCCACATCTAAAAAACAGAAAGCTTTCCCCTGACAACCAGACATTCCCCTTATTGTTTTTTCATTTTCCCCTGACACATGCAACACATTTTGGCCAATTAAGGGGCATGGACGTGTGTGTGTGATTGTGTGTTTGTACCGTGTGATTGTGTGTTTGTACCGTTTGATGCCAAAATGCCACATTCAGGATTATACAGTTGTGCTAGAAGTCCATTAATTCCAATTGCAAAAAGACACACTTCTTATGGTGTACACAACATCGGAATTTGTGGGGACGAGTTGTGAGCTGTTGACATTTTCAGGAATGAGATCATGAAGTTAATATGTTGTTGTATTAGTTCTGAAAACTTTATAACACCTCTGCAGAAAATGAAAATGAAATTCTCCGGTCTCATCTTTGCAGCCTGTGGTTACATCTGCGTGGTGTTCTGCAGAGCGGCGTCAACGTATCCGTCACTAACTGTTCTCAGCGTGATAAAAACTTTTTGTTCACAGCCTGAGGGGGAAATCTGGTCAGTGCCAGTCGCCACTTAAAATGTCATGCTTGTGTATTTGAGGTGTGGAGGTACAGGTGGTCTGTCACACCTCAAATCCACAAGCATCTATCTTTAAGTGGCCACCGGCTCCACGAACGCCGACTCACTTGAGTCATACTTCCACGACAGTCGGTTCCATCCTCAACATCCATTGTCGCTCACTTCTGTTGTGGGTGCGTTTCTGTCGGGTGGCTTTTTGCATTTGTGTTTTCTGTTTATTCCCGAGTGCGAGACGTCTCCACTGCTGTAAAGAGCCGAGTTGACACGAGCACTCGCCCACTCCTTGACTTATAATGTGTGAGTGTGGTGCAGGCGTGGACCGAGATAAGTCGGGTTTCAGTGGTAGCATGTTCCCCCCAAGTGTCTTAGTCAAGAAAAATTACCTTCAGCTTATTTATAAATGTGAAGAATGTGTCAAGTCAGATTTAAAATGACTATTTGCAAATTGTGGGGGTTTTCTGATACCCCACCAGTCGTATGCAGTAGCTGCATTTCCAGGAGACTTTGTCAGAGTAAGAGTTACATCTTTCGAAAAGCAGGTATCATTTCTGAGCAAAACCCATTCATGTATGTGTTAGTGCATGCCAGTTTGTGTCAGTGCAAAAGATGGAAATAGCTCATAATCAAATGTCAGGCCGGTTTGTTCCAGTTGTGTTCTGTCTCCCAGCAGGAACCTTGAACCATTAACCACTCAGAGCAGGTACAGGGGCACATCTCTAATCTCCTACTTTTACGCAGTCGAGGGAAAAATAAAAATGCACTTAAGAAATTGAAGAAACTTGTCACAGCGGGAAGGAGACATTTGCAAACTTCTATTGCTGAACTTTACGGTCTAAAAATAATCAGCTTGTTTTTGCTCCGCGGTGTGATCACGACTCCTGATTTGAATGTCGGGTCTGTTGCGTCTCCCTGTCACAACAAGGCAACACGGAGAATACGAGTTCTATCAATTAGCATAATGTGCGAAAGACGTCTCCAGTGATGGGAGCCAGAGGTCTGGAAAAGGAGCAGGTGGCATGTCAGCTTCCTCTCGGTCTACCCATTCATTTATGTGGTTTTAATGTGTGTCTGAGTGTGTGTGTCTGTGTGTGTTGTGATCCTGCCTTGGGTTTAGTTCCTCAGAGGGAGGAAAAGAGGAGTCATTACCCACAGGACATGCATCTCACTGACGAAACCTTACATAACATTACTTCTGCCTCCAGCGATACATTTGGTGCATTCCCTATCACCGAGGAGAAAATGCCAAGAGCTCACCACAGGTAGAAACAACATCCCGCTGTCTGGACAGAGGGGGGTGGGGGGGAAAGCAATTTATTCATCCAGATTCATAGCTTATTAAATTATTCTGACAAGGATTATGTAACGTGTCCCAATAACATCTAATAAGTTGGCACAGTCGTTTCTCCGGCCATCCGGCTCGTTTAGAGAATTCTGAGCATGCTGGCTGTCCCAGCGACAGACACGGGGTCAAAGCAAAGGCAAAACGAGGGCGTGCGAGGGAGAGGAGACAGAGAGAGAGGGGGGGGGGGGACAAAGTGACTGTTGTGTTTATTCATCATGCATCAGAGGAGCCTGATGAGGACCTGCCAGTCCCTTTAGCTCTGCTGGCTTTAAATCGGACCATCTGGCATTTACACCATAGAGTAAGCTAAGCCACTAAAAACCTCTTTCTGCCGCCTCACCCCTGTTTGTTGTTTTTCAACCCGCCCTCCTTCTTCTTTCTTTCGCCTCCATTTTTAACAATGCCTTTTTTTTCACTCCAGATCTGGTTGTGTGGACGTGGTGCTGATGGGAAAGGGATGGACAGTAGGATGAAGGGAGGTTACATAATAGGAGGCAGGGAATGGAGGCATGAAAGATGAGAAGAGAAGTAGGAAAAGTGAGAGAGGGAGTGAGAAAGAGAGAGAGAGAGATTACCATTCCCTCGGTTCCCTCGTATTGAGGGGTGGCTGTGTGGGTGATTGTGAATCCACGCTGTTCTCAGTAACACCAGGATTACACACCAAGCCAGACCTAATCTATGCATCTAACATCTGCCTCGGTTGACACACACATACACACACACACACACATATACGTGCATGTAAACATGATCATAATGGTTACCGATGCAGGCAGTGTCTCGAGTAATTTGATCACATGAATTATTCAGTGATACTTTTAGGGGTATAATCAGAAGCCAATGCCTATACTGCTGAAACCGAGGCTGTACGGAGTGATGGAGGGGGGGATGGGAAAATTGAGCGGGAAGGGGTCACGTCCATGTATGGCGTTATTAATTCAGATCAGAAAGCTGCACTGAGCGGAGGAAGCTGTGTACCAGCCCTCCACCCGTCACCCACCCCCTGCAGTGTCCACAGATGATTACTAAAGCAATCCTCTGACATATGGCTGCAGAACTGCAACGTGGGAGACGGGCCCGTCAGCCGCCCCAGTCTGGGCTTTATTGGAGTTTTTTCTGACACAATAAAAGTGTGTAAATGTCATTGGATTATGTCGCATTAACGTGACACTATCGTATTTTTTTCCCACGGACACTTTTTGCAAACTGCATAAAACACAGTCAGCACATTTACATTGATAACGATATTTTCCGATTTACTCTATAAAGAAGAAGACATTATTTTTTATTACGGTGTTTACAGGAGTTGCGAATAGAAGATTGCATTTATATTCCCGTTAACGAGTTTCAGAGCATAGTCTGATTATGAATCATCACGTCCACTAAATCACTACGTCTGACATTTATCCACCGGTTTTAAAATCCCAACTACGGTTTATCAATTTTGGTGTTTTCTTAATATTTGCACAAGCTCAATTTCCTTTTCCATCTCGGTAACACCCAGGGTATGTGTCAAGAAGCAGATGGTTACTAACGTACATGTCAATGGCTCACAATGCTGTGAGAACTCCAACCGGATGTATCATGTGATTTCATAATGCGACTATGGTCACAATGTCTCATTCTGAATTCTGCTTATTCTGAGTATGACCTTATTTGAGGTCAGGTAAAGAGAAAATGCCTGGATAACGTCTTCAAAGGGTTAATATCAGAATATTGGTGTCCATGTAAACGAATGAGAGATAAAAAAAGATCTGAGTCCCGTTATCTTGTCTGTGTTGATGTTACCTTCAAAAAGTCTCGGCCTGAGCCCTGATGGGCTGATTTGACAGGGGCCGTCAGTGTGACTGCTGCTGGACTTTTATTACCACGCTCCCCGCTTTGTTCTGATCTCTGTAATAGAATTCAGCCTTTAGCGGAGGTGAGAGACAGAATGATGGATCAGAATGTGGAGGAGAAGTCTGGCCTCATCCCGGGCCTCGGAGCTCAGCTCGTTATCTGCCTCAGCTCGGAGGAACCGGTGAGCCGTCACCCTCAAGACTGCTGAGGTCCAATTTTGGGGTAAAAGAAAAAGGAGGTCTGCCGCATATTGTGCTTTAATCATCAGGGTTTTGTTTTGTTTATAAGCAATAAGCATTTTAATTTGCTGAAGGCGCGACAACTGTGAGTCTTTTTATAAGGTTCTCGTTAAATTGTGTAACTTGTGATATCCTGTGGTTGTAACCTTTATAGTGGAGTGTGTCGCCAATGCAGCACGAAGGAGGAGACCACAAACCTCCAAATGAAATTCTTGCTATTACTCCTGAAATATGCCATTTAATCACTTTAAAATAAAATCATTTTACTGCAGATGTTCCACTGAGATCTGCAGCTATTACCTTTTTTCTGAAACTCTTTGACTCGCTGTCCAAAAGGATCCTCTATCGTCCAACTTCTCTTTGGGTTCGTCCTATTTCCACCTAATTAAATACATCATTCACAAGCTTTTGAGAGGGAATGTGATTTCTTATGATTAGAAAAAATAATCTCTCACCCATAAAAAGCTACAGTGCGTCCCAAATCCAGGACCATATGCAAAGGGTTTGTGAACCTTTTATCTTCACAAACTATCTTTTCTGCAGTTTGGTGATAAATGTGTTCTGCTATTACATTTTACTTTAAAAGGATTAGTCAGGGATTTGCAATAATAAAGGTCAAATCATTCACATATATAGTTTAGAACAGTTGATTAAACTGGCAGTGTGAATAAGCACAATTTGGTCCTGGCATTCTGCAGCTCCTTCTCGGTCCATTGGAGCGGTCCTCTTATGAGGAGGTGCAATGACGGAGAGGGATCATCTGAAAATGCTTTGTTATTGGTTGAATATAACTGAGCTGTGGAAAATGTGGTTTATTTACCTAAGTGTAACACAAGGGTAGTAAATGTCTGCAGTAATCCTGGCAGCTCTATGAGGATTGACTCTGGCACAGTAACACTTTCCTCCCAGCGCCATGTGGATCATTGGCATCAGGAGGGAGAGATTCATCCTCTGAGGACCACAAACCTCTTTGTCTTGTGATCTAGTAATCTGTCATTAAGAGACATTTTGCAGGATGAGTGAAAACACTGACCAGCTGGTGGCGCTAACGCAGAGGTAGGGAACCGCCAGCGACTCTGAATTACAGCTGCAGTTGTTTTTTCCTGCATAGCATAGCCCAAAAAGATAATAGTTTGTCATCATTGTCCTATAAATGAAGAGAAAAGTTGTTGTGATCATTTTTAAATGTCAGAATCGGCCATAGAGGACAAATGAGGGAATCATCCATATCAGGATTCATCCTCTGAGGACCATGACAATCTATTTGATGGCTGTGTAGTCGGGTGGTGCATGCAGCAATTTCACACTGTTACAGAAAACACATGCTCCAAACACAACACAGTCAATTATTGCCAACAATTCTCACACAGAATGGAACAGTACCAGAATTTCACTTTTGCCAAAATAAACTGCAGCATTTTCAAAAGCTGTCTCCTTCCCGAGTCCTATTCAAGACGGCATCATCTTTCTCCTCCAAACCTGTTTCTCATCTCAATAAGGTTTGACACTGAAAGATTAGATGCCTTTGTGTCCATGACTGCAATACAAATAATTTTTTCCAAAGACACTCTTCAAAAAGGTAAAAGAACTATCCCCAAAGTATTGCCGAGCTTTTTTTCCTTTATCTTCCTTTGCAGTTTATTCTCCAGACATTTTTGTTGTTTGTTGGTACCATCTGGTGATTTCAACAAAACTCTCTGCGGAACGACGGCTCTGAGAGGGTTGGCCAACAAAGACTGCGCCATCAATTATGATTATAAAAGAATATCTTTCCCCTTCAGAGGTACGGCTGAAGCACAGCAGAGGCACGTAGAGCAGCCACATCACGGGTTCTGGTGGAGGACGGTGTCGACACAGGAAGCATCGGCTTTTCATTTCCACAAGAATGTGCTTGAGTGCTTAAAGATTGTTGAAGGTTCTTTCTTAGCAGCCAAGCACAGAGAGTCTGTGCAGCACGTTCTCTATTATGAGCACAGCATAAGCTTTGCCATTATTCAATTAGCAGATTTATGTTTAGTTTTTTTTGTACCAGCAGTGCAGTGTGAGGTTTTTAAGCATTCGCTCAGTGTCTGTCCCTGCTACTGAGACTGTTTCAAACTGTGTGTGTGTGTTTGTCACTGTGTGCGTCAGTGTGTGGCTGTGTGTGACCTTACAGCCACAACTGTCTGTCTCTTTGGTCATCACATCAGAGCCCGTGGAACATATCACCCTGCTCCGCGGCTGACACCGGGCCGCTCTAATCTGTTCCCACTGCTGCTGGGCTCCGGGGCAATCCGCTGCAGCCATGCGACCATGCAGCGAGGAGCTAAACAAGTTGAATTGGCGCTGGCCTCAATGTGTCACCACCGGCACTGATGGTATCGATGGCATATGATTCCACTGGATCTGATGGAGAGTTCGAATGCATCATTGCCACCAGTTACCCGCATCAAGATGAATGGGATTAGACTGCCACCTCCACTCGCTCTGAGTGCACCGCTGTGCACAAAGTGAATCATAGTCCAGAGCCCAAAAGTGGCAGCAAGGTGGAGGCCGGCACGCAGCTTAATGAATAGTGCATCACGTTCCCAGATGAAATAATCCCAGGGTATTTCTCCAGTTGTTTTTTTTATGTTAATGCTCATCTTGAATTTGTGTGTTTTTAAAGATTAATGCATGAACACACAATATGTTTATTTATACATTTTTTTAAACTAATGGCAGTAACATATTCAATAACTAAAAACAATCAAGTAAAAGCCATTTGGTAAATGTGAGGGATCATTTCATCACCTCCATTCTAGCGACTCAATAATTGTATTTCAGGGCTCCGTGTAAAAACAAATCAACATTAGCTTACAGGCCGCTGCTAACTTTTGCTTGTTTACAGTATTTATCTGTATTTCCCAGAGTTCATTCTGTGGTGGTGTGGTATGAGGGGGGGGGGGGGCACTGGAAAGTTGCTCTCTCCCTCTCTTTCTCAATCTCTCCCTCGCATTACATGCACACAACTGAAGCTGAGACTCTGCATGCACTTACTCGACTACTGCGAATTCATTTCATTTATTCAATTTCTGGAAAACGTTTCAAGGCTCACTTCACTGTTGAGCCTTGAGCCCAGTGAACCCCAGCAGCATTACAAATAACCCAGTCAAGGTGAAATGGAAGCATGCATCCCTTTTATAGAAGGTTTTAATCCACCCCCTACAATAAAAAATGGAACAGAATTGGATCCAACAAGACCAATTGTTGTGCTTCACTGTTGTTCTCAAAATGTCCCCCTGCATGTGAGGAGCGCTCCACGGAAGTCCCGGAGCCGCTGATTGGACCCACCACCGTGTGTACAATTAATGCCCCTCGGAGCGTCGAGCTGAGATCAAACACACATTGTGGGGGAGTCACGCTGGGAGCAGGCACTGGGACATCGGGGGAAGTCGTTGTTTGCACGCAGACTTCGGCGCTGGAGCTGGTGGTGGGTGATGAGAAAGTCAGAAACAGTGAGAGGAGAGAAGATGAGAGGGGAGGACAGGAGGGGGGGAGGAGGGAGAAGGGAGAAGCACAAGTCGGAGGTGTGTGAGTGTTGTTGGTGAGAGGCTGATTATCTCGCTCCGTGGGCTCCTCCACATCCCGCTGCGCGCCTGACTGTGGGCTCCTCCGTGAGATTCGCCACAGAGCCGCCTCGCCACGCACAGCGGCGCCGCGGCTGCGTCGTACGGGTCCGCGCAAAGGGAAGCACGTCTCCACTGGCTCGAGGAGGGAATCAGCTCGTGGTTTGGTGAAGAGCAAATCAAATCTGAGAGATTCCCGCGGCGGAGCGATGATTTGACATTTAGGGAATAGCCGTCTGTTTTTTCCCATCCCTCTTTCCAACGTGGGCGCATGCGGACTGATGGGAGCTGGAGATGCCAACCAGCAAGACTTGATGTATGACTGGTTTGCACCTTCTTCTATGGAACATGCTCTAAAGGACAAATAATTACATCTTCCTCACCCGAGAGGAGGAGAAGAGGAGGAGGGGGAGTGGCACCACCGCGTGTCCGATCCTTGCGTGTCACATGGATGGATGACTTTTGCGCGGAGGTAAATAGAGCCAAGAGTCCATGTAACTTTATGTAGGTCACGTGTGATCTCCACGCACATATCAAGTAACTGGAATTGGCTTCAAGTTGCGGATTGCCTGGTGGAGCTCGGGGAGGCTCCAAGGTGCGCTCCATGTTCCGTCCAGGACACACCGGTGCCAGCTGTACCCGCGGGACGTAAACGCACAGCTGGGACTCGGGCGAGCAGCGTGAGGCTGCGGGCCAGTGATGCCGGACACATTCACGCTCATAAGGAACCGGACAGAGCCACGGCTGGGGCCGCTGGAGCGCACACTGGCCTCGGAGGGGAGCGCCCGCCCCGCCTGGGTCATAGCCATACTGGCCAGTGTGCTGATCTTCACCACGGTGGTGGACGTGCTGGGGAATCTGCTGGTGATCATCTCGGTGTTCAGGAACCGCAAGCTGAGGAACGCAGGTAGGAGCTTGTGTTACTTTGCAATGATGTAGCTTGAACTTATATTACCACAAGGTAATATAAATTAACCTGCAGATTAGAGATCACAACCTATAAGAATTCATTTTTTGGGGAAATTTGCTTTTTTCTGTTGAATTTCATAATGATGTTCGTCACGTTTGTTTTACTTCCATATTTTTCCTATAAGCTGCTTCTTCACATTTCATATTCGGACCTTTGCTCACACTTTGCTCTGAGTCGCCTCATCAGCAACAAAACCTATCTCCGAGCAACTCTGTGCATTTTGAGCAGCTTTCAAGTGAAGATAATATGGTTTCGACTAAATGTTGGATTATTGTGTCAACTTGCTCCCGTCAGCCGTCCTCCACATAGACAAGCTTCTTCTTGCACTGTGGGCATGTGAAGGGCATTGTGAGAGGACACATGGCTGCTGGTGGACCTGCTGACAGCTGATAGTATCTTTAGTGAGTTGGAGGCTCGTTGATGTTGGTCTTCACTGATTCATCAGACCATAGTCACAGCTTGATAGATCCCAGGTCTGTTAAATTACCATGGCCATCTCTTGTGTCTGGTGAATGTTCCCACTGACTCTCACCTACTGGTTAATTGGTGCAGGTGAGTCCCGTTTTAAAAAGGCCGTTGATGAACCCATTCAGATGTAGATGTGTGAAATTACCCAGGAGGCTTCCTGCAGCGACAGTGAAGCTTGAATTCGAATCCAAAGAACATGGAAGTGCTCTTTCACAGAGCCGTCGCTTCAGGTGAAAAGGAAAAAGGAAACGACTCCTGGGGTTGTAACTCAACTCTCTCCTGATTAAACATTAAAGCCTTTCAGGGAAACCTTATTGGTTCAGTGCTTCATTTTAGCCCTCGTCGATTTTATACATGTATATATATACTGACAAATTATTGAATTAATTCTCCCCCTGATTTTTAAGAAAGTGGTTGAGATTGTAAACTTCTCAGGATGGATGAGTTATGCATGGAACCCTGCTGACTGGCTATTTTAGGCTTTTTCAGACAATAATTAGGCCGGAAAATATGCATTTATTAGCATTTTCTGTCAAATCAGGATGCCTCCGGAAAATCTCTCTTCCTTATTAGCAGCAGTGTAAAAATCCCTGAGGACAAACCAAAACAACTGCAATCTTTCATCTGAGGACATATTAACCATCCCGTCTATTTGCTATCACAGGGAAAACGTTTTTTCTCCCTGTTATTTGGACGGAATTCAGTCATGGATGAACACGTGATCGCTGCTGCAGCCCGTCTTCACAGAAACACTCCCACATTCTGCACCCTACGTCGAGTGGGCTCACTTTTTATTTATTTTTAAATTAAGATTTAGGTAAGGTTCACTTTTTTACACAGCTCTGAACCCCCTTGAACCAAGATTATTTATTTATTGAAGCTGGTAAGAAAAGGAATTCACAAGGTTTAGAAGAAAAGAATGAGTTTGTAAGTCAGGAGCAATGTGTCAAATGTGATTCCATTGGTGTGCAACACAATCTACACAGTTCCTTTTCATCAGTATCAGTGTGCACAGCGACTGGATTTCTTTCATCTCCAGTGGAAATAACAGAAAATAAACTTTATTAAGAAACCTAGTTGGCTGTTTTAACCTTCTCCATCTCTAGCGCTGCTTTTCATTTTCAGTCCTGCACAAAGACAAGTGAAGCCTTCGGAGCACGTACACTAGAGTGAGAGCGCACAGCTACATGACCTCTGTGGGACATCCAACAACTGTGGCAGGTTTTTGTCTTGCACCGCACGCAGTAATACTCTTCCACTGAAGTCATTATGTTGGATAAGATCATACTCTGTACCGTGATCACGTTTCCCCCTTTGGTTAAAACACACGCTTGTGTTTTCACAGAGCTTGATTCAAGTGGCTTTTGTGCTTTGAAGAGGAAACGCTTGTGGCGTGGCTAGTGGAGAAACGGGTGATAATGTTGATTTACTTTTTGCTGAATGAGAACCAAAGGGCTCAACAGTAAATTTTTGCATTCCAGAATAGTATCGAGTCTGCACAGAGGCACGAGTTATCTTACATTTAATAACATCAACAGTTTGCCCCACAGAGAACTTATAGATCAGATAAGACTTTAATTTGACAGCTTAATTACAAATCTTTGAGGTATTCTCAGAAGTTATGGGTAATCCCTTCCTGTATCTATATATCTATCGATTTCCTTTAGTGGACATCATCAGGGAAGAGTGGCACTTAAACATATACTGTTTAAGTGCCACAATGCAGAAACGCCACATTGTGCGTTTCTGCATGATCTCTCCCAACTCAAACTGCCCACTCAGCGGTTCAGAGGCCACGCTGAACCCACAGTCGTGAACTCAGAGGCCGGCTGCTGTAGATTGAAACAACCCACTCAACAGTTTGGAAAAATAGAACTGAAAACACCTGACTTGACAGCAGTGTGTGAACAGTGACAGTATGAACAGAGGGTGATGGCGTATATTTACCCACTACTGATGTCGTAGCTTTGCATAAGTCCCTGCTACGGCAGAGCGAGGGAAGTGAACTGCTGCCGCCCCAGTATTTCATAAGATGCTGGGTTTATGGGTGATGACTAACTCTGGTTATTCTCACCTACCCACAGTGGCGATACATTGAGCTGGTCACGTATCTGAGCTGAATTCGGATTGTACATTATCTTCCTGCCCTCCCTCCCTTGCGTTTCATCATGTGCTATTGTACAGTGACGAGCGGCCCGACGCACACGAGCCGTGAGTCCATTGAAATGTAAAGACAAAAGCTTTGACAGGTGCGTGGCTGCCATGCAAAAACCACATAAAGCTAAAGCAGCAAAGTACAGGGCCATATATAGACAAATCTAATTGTGATATTGTGCTTTCATGTGCAAAACAACAATGTGTGTGTGATTGTGACACAATCACCCGGTGCAGGGGTGCGGGCCGAGGTTTCCGTCCCCTGAGATTTGTCTTTGAAGGAGCTTAGGTGTTGCAAACCTTCAAAGAGAGTTAGACAGGATCACACATTACGGAGACTTTCTTCGAAGAGACTTTATTTACATGATATCAGCCCCCCCCCCCCCCACACTCTCATTCCCTCTCCAGGTATTTTCTCCAAAGCCTCGCTACAGATATAAAGAATAAAATAAAAAAACGTTTTCACCAAAATGTGAAGTGTTTCACGTCCGGCCGCTGCCGCCTCTGTCCGTGGTGCTGAAACCAGTCGCTTCCCCCGACTCTCTCCAAGGTCCTGAAACAATCAAACCAAGGCCTGTTTTTCACAATTTGTCACATCAGCCCGAGAACTGTTTCAAACCGGCTGCAACACCAAACCAACGTCCGTGCACCGGCCATTTAATCAATAACAACTCAAAAGCTGAGGGACCGTTCAGGTAAAGAAGCATCTCACACAAACCGAGCGACAGCAGAGGATCTGTTCCAATCTCTGAGTCTGAGTGGTCGAGCATTCTTGCTCCACAGTTCTAGTAAAGTGAATCATGTTTCGATCTTGTTCTTTGAGGAGAGAAAGTGAAACCATTTAGAAAGAGACCAGTTTGCTCCGGAGAGACCTGGTGAGACCAGATGAGACCAGATGAGACCAGATGAGACGAGCGGGCTCACGTCCATTTCCATCAAAGCTGATAACAGGTTTCTCTTGAGAAGCCGTTCGGTTATTTCCTCGGGTGTCGTGTCTCATCACGCTGTTTTCTTTGGGAAGGTAAACTTTTTTTAATGCCAATGTGTTTGTGACAGTGATCTACGACAACACTGCCTCTGTATATTCCTACTTTTTACATATAGAAAAACAAATAAACTCTGTATATGCTGAAAGTAAATCTAACAGACAGGGTAGATTTACTTTGGAGCAACAATAACAGTTACTGTATTTCAGAGTCAATCCAGCTGAAATCCCCTGAACAAGATAAACTTTTTTCCTACTAGTACGCGTCTGTTGGTGAAGCTTTGAGTCGAGGTGTATCTAGTAAAACAGTTCAGTTGTGTTGAAATGAGCTCTTGTCACTGAAGTAATGAAAGCAGCAGCTGCATATTTAGCAAACTGTATTCTCCTGTTCTTGGTTGCATTGGCACCTTCAGGGCCCTGGGGGGGAAACATGTCGATGGGCCCCCTGTTGACCCTCACTGTACATGGCACCCGACACCCTGAAACCAAACAGTACACGAGATCTCAAAACGGCAACGATTTAGAGAGTCGATTTCAAAACATTTGAGATCTGATACGGGAGTTTTCAGCAAACTGAGTTTTTCAGTAAACTTAAACAGTAAACTGATATTTGATGCAGGTGTGGGTGAATACGTGCCCTCTTCACCTGGTTGATAATCCAGTTCTTGTTCCACTGTTTGGACTTCAACTTGGAAATAGCAAAGTTCAGAATACTTTGTACAAGGAAGTTCTCCACACACTAACAGAAAACACTCAAAGCGGAAACACTCAAATCAAGCCTCAGCCTCCAGTTTGTTATCTAACCTTAAAAATGATAGTAGGTTGCAGGCTAGTAGGTCAAGTTTGAACAAAGGGGGGGGCCCCCGCGTGCTCAGCAGGTTGCGTTGGCCACCCCGCGTTTGGAGGCTTGAGTCACGGCATCAAACACTGAATGAAACAGAGTTCAAACACACCACAATAGGATTCAGGAAATTACACAACGTCAAACGTCATCGTATTTAATTTTAATACGGTCGCGTCCTCAGAGTCTAACAAGTGTAGGAAAGGTCTGTGGCTCTTCCTTCACCCAAGAAACAAGCTTCCGCAGTGTGTGAGGACCTGTTCGACCTGAAGTCCTGATCCTCATACACCCTGATCATCAACCTGTTTGCCAGCAACACTCTGACTCTGGATTCCTCACCTGCCTCTGAACTAAAGGAACTGATCGAGACCTGGACTCTTCATTAGTCAACTGTGTTAGAGTAAAAACTCTTCAGCACAATCACTTTGTTATTTTTATAAAATCTCTGGCCTCAGTTCTTGTGTTTCTCCATTTGAGTCCAGCCACTCTACCAGTAAAGGACTGGAAATGACTGTGAAACGGCCTCACAGCAATGTAGCACCTGCACTAATAAAACATACACCTGACAGAATAATAAAACTTACAGCTGACAGAATAATAAAACTTACAGCTGACAGAATAATAAAACTTACAGCTGTTGGAGTAATCAAACGTACACCTGAGTGAATTATCACAATAATGAAAGCAGGGCACAGAGAGTCTGGATGAATCATAAAACGAGGAGATGCCTCTTTCTATTTAAAACGAATTCCGTTGAAAATCTGAGTTAAACCGAAGCTAAAGCGAAGTCTACAGGTTTGAAAGCGTGATTGTCATAGTCAGAGATACAAGCTGCTCAAATAGCATCACCTGATCTCACAGACTCTTTAATGATGAGTTTATTTCTAAAAGCACAAAAAGTGCAGTAGGTCAATCTGCCCCATCGATCAGGAGCTTCTTCACGTCTGTGTCCGATCGGGTTTGATTCTGTGATTAATCCGTTAATCACAGGCCCTCACAGATGAGGATATGGCTTGTGACAGCTGCTGTTGACAACCGAGGAGGCAGGTTTTATTCTCCATCTAACTTCAGCACCACCGTTACAAATGGGTTTCAGGTTTCTGTAGGTAAATAGTGTTATTGGGAGCAAAAATCTGCAAATAAGTTTGCATGCGTGGCCGATGAGAAGTGAGAAAGGTGAGAGGGAGAGAGAAATTGAATTGCTGTTTAGCATTATCGGCTTTTTAGATTATTCACACCGTTCCTTGGTTTATCTTTCACAACTTTACATTTTAGGCATTCAGCTTTCCCCGGGCATCATGGGACTTTCATCTTGCTGAGGTTTTACTACAAACTATTAGAGACAAATCTGAAATGCAACCAAACCACATCAAATATACTGGAAAGACGGTGGAAAAAAACTGGTTTGAGACGCAGGGTGCATACAGATTGTAGGAAGTTAATTTTTAAAAAGTTTCTGTTTCTCTTGTGGATATAAATAACATGTCAACCCTGGTTTCAGTGGTTTAGAAACACTGTGGATTACACCTGCTATTCCAGGATCACTTACATCTCAAGTGAATGGATTGTAGTCCCCGTTCCGACCTGGTGTTAACGTTTGTCCTGGGAGATCTCATGATAAGTGGTCAGAGCTAAAATCGGAAAACTGGATGTGTCTCCTGTGAGCTCTTGTGATCGGATCTCACTTAGGTCCTCTATACGTTAATTATCACGTACGTCATTTGTGTTGAGTGGTAGAGATAGAGAAAAAGAGCGTGAGCGGAGTCAGGAGGGACTGAGTGAATGAATGTGTGCAATTATTTACAAAGATTTTACTAATGTATAATAGGTATCCATCATTATGTGGTGGTAAGGGTTGTTATTTAGGCTACTAAACAAATCAATGCATGCGGGTCAGAGACGACAGGTGAGCAGGTGGTCCTTCATATGTCCCAGGACAATATTGAAACTACACAGTGAAAGAATGTGGCCATAAACATTCAAGACCACCTCCGAATGGGGTTTGAGCAGATCTCAGGACGCATGCAGGATCCATTTGGATGCATTGACCACTTTGATAGATTCACAGTTTGGTAGAAAGCCCCTGATCCTGATCTGGAATTTCTAATCAGCACTTAGGGGTTAGAATGGATTTTAATATTCTGCTCATTACTTTCAAAACATAGTTATACTCCTAATTTCCACCATGACCCAGTAGGCATCCTCAGATCCTTGACTGTCCTGGACTCGACCATAATTTATGCTCTTGACGAAGGTCTTTTGCCATGGGGGCCACTGGGGTGTTTGATTTTAATTCATTAAAATCAAAACAGGACATCAGCCGACTGAACAGGTTGTCAGATCAGATCTTTTATTTTGAATCCTGAGGAGTTTTCTCAGCTCTCCGATGCACGGCAGGCTCGTACCACGCACCGCACTGGAACCTTCTTTATGTGCATAACAGAGGAGATGGAGAAAAGGCAGCAGTGGGGAGAAGTGTGGAGATCACAGTGCAAGAGGAATGGAAATGCAAAGTGTTAAGCTGTAGCTCAAAAAGAAAAAATAGAAGAGATTAGACACAGGGGCTCTGTTGCCACTTTGAGTCGACTTCATCGATTTATTTTGATATTGAATCCTTGGGAATTGCACATTGAGAATTGAATTTGACATCTCGTTATACATCCCATAGTGGCAAATACTGACCACTCCGGTTTCATTATGAGGTTTTGTGTAGAATCCATAGGGGAGCGGAGTTGCCACTGATCTATAATGCATGCGAGGAGAGCCTCTGTGAGGCTTTGGGGGATTTTTGGTATGTGCTGAGAGTTTGCCATATAATTCTTTCATCATCTGGTCTTACTGTTTTTCTTTTTTCCTTCCTGCTCAGTGAGTGTTTAGGCAGAAGTGAAGGTCGGACATGACTACTGGGGATGAATCCAGCAGGTTTAAGTGCTCAGAGAGTCTACTCCTGCCTGAACTGTGCCCAGACGCTGTCCCGTATCATCTGGGTGAAGCATGACTGCTGTAATTCCTTCAAATGAAGACAGCTGGAGAAAGAAAACAGGAGGAGCTCTGACCGGCACAGGCGGAGAGTAGCAAGGGTATATAGAGAAAGACGCAGGAGGAATGGGTTGGAAGGAGTTCAAAAAGGGGGAAAATGTCCAGGACACAGGCTGAAAAAATAGAGGAAGACGGCCCAACAGTCAGATAATAGAGGGAAAGGACAGAAATCCCACACGATGAGAAAGAGGAGAGTGATGCTGCATTTTAAAGGGAAGAGGCAGAGCCGAGACAATGTAAGAACTACTGTCATGTGTCATCAGAATCACCCAGTTGTTATCAGTACGCTAGGGCTGAGACGGGGGATGAGTCAGTAGCACAAGTTTGCACATATGAGTGCACACACGCACACAAACACACATACACACACACATCAGCTGACAGAACAATTCTATTTAATCTCAATAACCATCAACACGATAGGTTGAACTGATTTAATCTGCAAAGTGAGTGATCAGCAATTCCGTCCCTTTATTCTTTATCAAGACCCATATTGCCTCACATGCCCCCCCACCACCACCTCCCCATATCCATAATACATGCATTGTGATAATTTGAAGTGCATTATGTAACAGTTTTTGAAAACCCTCCGGCTGCAGTGGGTGAAGAGGTGGAAGAAGAGAGGGATTTACTGCAAGAGAAGAGAATGAAACGGAGGAGGGAGGTGAAATGTAGAAGATGTGGGAAAATCAAGGCCAGACTAGGATGAGAAAAATGAGAATGGGATGAGGGAGAGGAGAGGAGGGAGGGAGGGAGGGAGGGAGGGAGGGAGGGAGGGAGGGAGTGAGGGAGGTGGTGCATGGATGTGCAGGAGAGAAGTCATCCAAACATAACCGCAAACATAACACACAAACAGCACGTTTGATTCGGGCAGATGCAGCGAGACAGTGAGGCAGAAGGAAAGCTTCTTCCTGGACAAAGGCAAAAGGCTGCAAATGTGTGTTGTGGATTTGGAGGGCAAATGTGAAAAGTATAATCCGCAATGTGAAAAGCATCTGAAAAGTTATTTCAAATTTAATCTATTTTGTGTTCAGATGGCAGATTCACTTTGAGGGCATTTTTTAAAACCGTTTTCTGTAAGTTCAAACGGACAGCTCTCACAGCACGACTGGAATCGTCTCACAAAACTAAATAAATCACAACAAAATGCACAAAAATGATATCTATAACGTCTTTCTTGATATCAGTAGGATATTGAAAGATACACTTTGATGCGTCGTAGCCGAGCTCTGCTCAAATCATTCAAGACTTGTGTCAGTATTTGTGACTGAGTGTTTCACTTCACTGGTTTTCTCTTTATTAAAGAGATTTAATTTGTCCTTTCAGGAGTCCATTGATTGAAAAGAGGGAATATGACTGATTCAAAATACACTGAATTTAATATTGAGCCAGATCTTATTGATTTTAGTATTTCAGTATTTCAAACTTTCTCAAGGTCAAAATGGAAAATCATCTTATTTCCTACATGAATACATTTTCCCTCACTTTCACCAGTGGAAACGTTTTAGTGTCTAAAACTAGTTTGACTGTATTTTAATTAATGTGGAAAAGCTCATCAGACACATCACGTGCAGATTAAAATAAAACTATACCTCATTTGTTCATGTGTGTATCAGACTCCCAGTCAGAGCCCCCGTGCTTCCAGCCCTTGAATAACTTGGCAGTGCCGACCGACTCAAAACGCTGTGCATCGAAAATGCCAAGTATTCCGATCAAACACAGAATGCCCAGAGAAACCAAAGCCCTTCAAAGACTGCTGTCGGTCAACTGGGTCCATTTCTGCCAGTTATGACGTGGAAAGATGTTGCATAACTGAGAATGACGCCTGGAAAATATCAAAATCAATAATGTCAATAGTAGTTTCTTCATTTGTGCTGCGCTGCTTTAATCTCGACTTTTTATTTTCCCAATGTTCACGGTCGTAATGACGAGCTAAGACAAGCTTTCTGATTTAATCATCTGCTTTGCTTCACAGTTCAGTGTGCACTTCAAAGGTCAATCTCCCAGGACTAAACAGACTTAATGTCGGCCTGCTGCACTCGGCGGAGGAGCCAGTCAGACACAGAATCACAGGACAATGTGGGTCGAGCGTGGAAATTTATTTAAAAACACTGAATCGGACCCAGTGTAACACATTTCTCAGAATCTAGTAACCTCCTCACCACAGCCCGAGCTGGAGAGTTTGTTATACGGCTAATATGAGACATCTTTGCTTTAAAATCCGAAAGCATATCTACTCTGTACAACCCTCTGTATTAGATTTAGACTTCCCATCTGGATGTTTAACTATAATAGAGCCACAGAGTTTAGAGGGAGATTGAGGTGAATCTCCTGTTAAACCTCACAGCCCGGTTGACTTGGCAGCACAGGCCCCATCAGACTGAGCAGAATGGGATTGTTAATGTGAAGGAATGAATGAAGGGGAAACAGGCGAGGTGCAGAGCATTCTAAATGTGGGGAGGGTTTGGGAGAAGTGAGGGTAGCGGAGGGCTCGGCTCGCCTGAGGCAGAGTGAATTGTTCGTGGAGCTCATCTTGGCAGACGACAACACCATCAAGTTGTTTGTCTCCTTGTGACGCCCCCACTGGAACTCTCCTCACACTGTAAGTAATTCACTGTACAAGACGCTGGGTGCAAGGTTCCATCTGGTTTGAGAGGCAGCTGGAGCTGGATTTACCGTCTCGGTCAAAGATAAACAGTCGGCAGCAAAGTCTCTGTTTCCCCATGAAGCTTTCGAGAATCTGACCAACAACTTGTCTCTGTTACTCAACAGACAGAGAGACACGTTCTAGTCCTTTAAAACCCTCCTAAGGGAAACAAATGGCAGAACTCGTTGCTATCACACATCTGTTGATATATATAACATAACAGTGATGTTATATTATTTCTGTAATGGACACCAGTAGATGGTTTTATTATCTTAAGAATAATATCAACAGTTTTTCTCCTGTATTATAAATATTCAGATGATGCCAGACAGGCTGTTTCTTTTTCCATTGGAGCGGATCGTGGTCTGAGGCGTCTTTCACACCTGCCGTGTTGGTTTATCATCCAACCTCTGGGACCTCGGCCGACATCCGTGGGTTTCCGGTGCAGACGGCATATCCCCAGGCCGAGGGTCAGGTTCCGTGAACCATCGACCGTTTACAGTCTGATCAGTTTGTTGTATCACTCAAGTCGAACGTTTCTACACACTAAACACAGTGATACTGTTTGAAGGTTTTATATTAACAGGTATCTCGATGAATGTCGATTAATTAAAAAAGCAGATAGCTGATGCATTTCTATCAGTGTGTTCCACCCTCTCCACATGGACTGTTTTACCAAAGCCTGCTCAAACCTGATTGGTCAAAGTAGAATAAACACAACTAAAAGGCTAATAGCCACAAATATGTGTCCTTCACCTACAGATTATCCACATTCACATGCAGAAACTGTTTAAAGAGATTAATTTGGACAAAAATGGGAGGTTTGAGGTTTTCTCTTTCCAAATCAAATTATTCGTAAAATCACATTGATCATTTCAACCAGTCGACCTCAGCCAAAGAAGCTCACGAAGGAGCTTCTCTGCTTTGAAAAACACTTCATCTAAAACAACAAGAAGTCGGCTGCTCTCAGGCACACGTGCACTATATGTGGTGCCGTTGCATGTCGGGGAAACAGGAAGTTTAATTAGACCTGATAGAAAAACAAATTTGACCCGTGGAAACCTGACAACAGCTGGACAAACACCTGAGCGTCTGGAAGTCAGTGCTGTGTGAGCTCCCACCTGAGGTCAGGCCCGAGCAGAAGCCTATTCAGAATGTGATGCTTAAAGAAGCTACAGCTGCAAGGAAGAGAAATGAGTGGATATGATAAGTAGATTCAATTAATCACTGATTATACTTTCAATTACAATTATGGAAAAAAAAATACCTCGAAAGCCGAGAGGGCAAAGAACCGGAGCGGTTATATTAACACTGTGATTCATTGGGGGAGTGAAAACTTGAATCATTTCCAGCTTGTTTCCTTGTATTCGTCAAACTGCCGACATGTTTATAGGTTTGTTACTTTTATAAGTCAACAGCAAAAGGAGGCCTGAGGCATCACTGAGCCCAGCAGTCAGTTATGGTGCCACAGAAACCAGGGCTCCACACACAGCATTTAGAACAGAGGTCAGAAGTTGTTTTGTCAACTATTTTCTCACATTCTTCTTCATATTCGATGTTATTTTGCTCAGTGATTATAAAACTATTGCTTATTTCGTTTCCTGCAGTTATTAACAATTTAAAGTCCTGGTTTTTGCCATAATTAATATTTCTACATGGATGTGTAATACGCTGCTGGTAGTAGGGGAGAATTTTCAACCCACATTTTCCCAGAAATTACTTTTCTATAGATTAAAACTGCAGCAGCAAACACTTTTCATGCAGAGGATGGAATCACTGGCTGGATTATGTTCA
Organism: Platichthys flesus; assembly: GCF_949316205.1. Classification (NCBI taxonomy): domain Eukaryota; kingdom Metazoa; phylum Chordata; class Actinopteri; order Pleuronectiformes; family Pleuronectidae; genus Platichthys; species Platichthys flesus. The sequence goes on along the minus strand of NC_084959.1, from coordinate 4,592,896 downwards.
GGGGCAATTTCTTGAATGAATGAAGCGCTACATTCATTAACAGCAGGGGAGTCGCCGGGAGGTGATTGGGTTGGACGGCGAGCGCTCAAACCCTTCAGCCCGGAGACATCCGCAGTCCCGCCAGTGGTTCGGTTTGGGCAACAATGTTACTTCGGCTAAAGTTGGAGAGTTAATGAACACACCCCTGAAGTTTTTGAGTAATTTATTCTGTATTTTACACTTTGAACTTGAACATTATATATGTTTTTGTGTGATCTAGTTTACAGACAATCGAAAAAGGGGAGAGTACAGCCTCTATAATTCTATAGTAAGAATTTACTTTGGTTAATTTTCTTGTCCTCCTGGGGTTTTAAATGTAGTTGACTGATCCTTGCACATTTACCAAATTCCAACTGTAAAAATTCTCGAGCATAACTTTCCTGAACATTTAGGACATAGATCATATTTCATTGAATCTTTAAACAGCTGATTTATTCATGACCACACTTTTACATGTTCAGTGCAGTGGAGAGGTAACGTAGAGCTTTCAATACAGGTCCCTAATAACATATCAGAATCCTCTGCTAAGGCAATGCAGCAGCAGCAAACAGTCGGACGGTAGCAAGCTGAGCTGGTGAGCTGTGGTTCCGTGGTGGGCCAGCAGCAGCATCCCCCCTTATAGCCGGCCTGATGAAGTCTGAACTTCTGGGAAAGGCAGGCGGGGGTGAATGGCAGGATTTGCTCTGTGGTTGCCAACTATTATCAACTCAAGCTACAATGAATCACTATGACATGTTATTTATCATTAGATTGTGTTGCTGACAACAGCATAAAGAGAAAAGTACCAGTGTGACAATAATCTTTACCTCAAAGATAAACTGAAAGAATAAACTAGTGCCAAGTGTGAGAAGGTTTCCCCGATAAGGAGCTGACACCAGATCAGCCATGGAATCTTCCACCCTCATCGGGATGGTTTATCTGGTCTTCTGGGCTAAAGCTAGGAACTTCCAGGAAAATATATCATACCAAAGTCATTTCCAGCTTCATCGTTAGCATGGGGATAACACTGAATATGTTGGGACTGAATTTATTTCCAACTCCTGAATGGATTTCCATGAATTTCCGTATAGATATTCCGATAAGGATAAAACCATATACTCACTTTTACAAAATTCATCTCAATTCATTTGGTGCAGGCACGTGCTGCAGTGCCAATGGGCAAAGCTACGATAATGAAAATAATAGACATTACACTGGACTTGCTAAACATCAGCACGTTAGCATGCTAACACAGGCATTCAGCTTGTAGCACTGCTGTGCACTGTGTAGACTGGTTATGATTTCTAATCTCTTTTATTTGCAAAATAAGATCTGATTGGACAGTTGGATTGACGAGCTGTATGACTTTGTGTTCTTCACCTTCACAGTTCCCAGTAGCTTCTTTAAACCACAGATGTCCAGATGTTCACCCCACCCTGACCAAGTACTTTAATATACGTAGAAAAAGTAAAAATTAAGTAAAAGAGGTACTCAGTGTACCATGGGAGTTCTCCCAGCGGTCTAAGCATATAGCAACCGAACTAAAGGGGGGGGGTTCAGGGCTGACTAAAGGGGAGAAATGGAGTTCTCTGTGTACCATGGGAGTTCTCCCAGCAGTGTAGGCCCACAGCAGCACAGCTGTGACTATAAGCTTGAACGGGGAAAGTTTTAAAGCTAACTTTGGATGTAGAAAAACTATCTGCCTTACGGATCCAAAGGCTGGATCCACAGGAGAGGAGCCTGGTAGCCTGAGGCCCTACAGAGGCTCTATGAACCACAGGCATGCGTTTAGAGTGCAACGGGACAATAAGGCACTACAAGCTCTTAAGGACATGATGGAGCTCCTTCATTAAGGGATCTGTACACAAGGGGAAACATTTAGAGTTTAGAGTTCTCCAGGGAGCCAATGCAGAGAACATAAAATGGAAGAGATGTGATCTGCTGCAGCACAAGCAGCAGTGAGAATCAACTGGAGGATTGTAACTGAGTCATTAACCCATCCTGATAATAACAGCAGTCTAGTCGAGACACATGCACAGAGTATTTTTAACCTTACAGAGAGGATGTTTTGAATGTTCACCACGTCACGCAGGTGGAAGCCGGCTGCTCTAGGGACGTGTTTCATGTGCGAAGTCAAAGAACAACAACTGAGTCTTATGCAGATGTGGATATGGTTCACTCTCTCAATTAACACTGAACACAATGGACTCATTGTTTTGTACCGGCTGCTCGTCTGCCCGGTGATCCCCACAGAGCTGTCTCTTGGACTTTGTCACATCCGTCCTCCGTCACTGGGCGTGGGCAGTTCTTAAAAAGAGCTGGAGATAAACTGGAGCTTCCTGTCTGGGCCTATGCACGTCAATGCACCCGACTCGAGTCTCCGATGTACTTGAACTTTGCGAGACAGAGTCCTTGAAACTTTAGATGCTTCTTCAGTTGTTGCCCTGATCGATACCACGCTTCAACTCGACTGTAGCCTCTTAACTGCTCAATTTCACAGATGTGTTCTCATTATCTTGAGATCCTGAGGACTCCCTCTCTCTCTCTCTCTCTCTCTCTCTCTCTCTCTCGCCCTTTCGTTCTCTTTAAGGATTTTCAAATTCAAGATTCAAGATAACACACTGGCAAGCAGTGGCCTTCACAGGTCAACAGCTGCATCTGACATCAGGGCTGAATGTCGATATGAGAGTGTCGGGTCTCCCAAACTATTGAAAAATGCAGTTTTCACGAAAACTTTAAAGGTCTAGTTCTAGTGGAGTGAAGTGTAGAGGCCTTTCCTATACGTTGACGTGGTTTTCAAGCAACACATCTGCTAGAGGGGCAGCACAGAGACGAGAGTTTCTGATAATAACAAACTTGGCGATGGTGGAGGCGGTTGTACTTCACGAGATGCCTCTAGTATCTTCCTCACATCTCGAGGTTATCTCACATGAACTGTTGGCTACATGGTGCTTCTCTGTTTCATCTGTATCAGTAAACTTTAAGAAGACATGCAGAAAAATGGACGTAATGAACACAGAGTATGGACTGAAGGCTTCGTCCTTCTTCATTTATCTTATCCTATTCTTATTAATTCGATTTCGTGTTACAGAAAGTCATATAATTCATTTTTTTTATAGTTTCTTTTATTCTGTAATCACTGCTTTTATTTAATACCACTGAGCCCCCAGTGTTCATCTCCCTCTCATTTTGCCTTTAAGTTCTACCAAAGATTTAATCTGGTTCTGTGTGTGTGTATGATGTGTGTGTGTGTGTGTGTGTGTTGGCTCCAGTGCTCTTTTGTAAGCCGATTTTCTCCCATTGAGCAAATTTCTCCCAAATCTTGTTGTCTTTGGCAAAATCATGAGAAATAACTTGAGAGCGTTTCACATGGACTCCGGCTCATATCACATGCACACAGCCGAACAGAAGACATCACATGCACTATGTAGCACAAGAAGCAGCACTGAAGATACTATTGCATCATGGGAGTTTTATTTGATGTCATTCAAGACCAAAGCAGTCCAAAATCTTACAGAGCAATTTGTTTTAGAAATTTGTTAAATCACTAAGTTATTAGAACTTCCTAATTCCAGCACAAATAACATTAAAGATAGAGGCTAAAATGTATTTCCGACCTTATGGATTATAGCTTTTCATTTATTTTATTTTTTGGAAAAGTATTTTCCAAAGTATAGAGACACAGTTTTGCCAAAGGACAGAGTGGGGGAGACACTCCAAGTTATACATTCTGAAAGCTCTGAGTTCCAACTGAAAGAACAAGATGGCAAAGAGAAGCGGTCGAAATGAGTTTTCTCTGTCGGGTGGCGAGGCTCAAGGTTAGAGATAGGTGAGTAGCTCCTTCACATTGAAAAGTGAAAAAAGGGGGTTCAGGCATGTAATCAGGAAGCCTCCCAGGCCTCCTTCCATAGGAGGGAAATCTGGAGTAGACCCAGGACTCCCTAGAGGGACTACATTACCCATCTGGCCTAACAACAGGCGCAGTATCCCCCAGGAAGAGCTGGAAGGAACTTCTACCTCCATAACCTGAGCTTGGATAAACTGATGGCTGGATGGTTGCTTCGAAAGCTGAACAGTCCCCCAGACTTTTGAGTTTACGTTTGTTGAATGACTCCCTCTTTGAGCACGAGGCCTGAACTTGCCGAGCCAAGAAGGGCCCCTGAGTACACACCAAAGCTCAAACCTGCCAAATATCCAGACAGTGCTAATTATGCAAGGGCCAGACACTTTCTTTGAAAGAAAAGCTTTGTCTCCCGTCATTATGCTTCAAGACAAAGTAGCTGTCAGACAGGGGAACACTTTGCCCCGTCTGCCGCGACGAAAGGAGACGTTTTGATTTGATAAAGGTGCTGCAGACCTCAAAACTGGGAGACTTTACTCTCAGTCCCCTTTTCTCTGATGTCCCGCCAACTCTGCGTGCCCTCATGTATATGGTAATAGAGTCACATTGCTCCAGTCATCACACCCATAGCCATCTGTCGAGTCAAGGCTTCACTCAGTGAACGATCTCACCAGGTACTTCCCTTCCTCTTCTTTTTCGAAAGCTCATTTCCTGTCTGTTAGTTTATGTCTTTCTTTTATTTACATTTCATACACAGAGACCTGAAGCTTAACTTACATCTAATCAGGTTCATGGTGGATTTTTAGTTTATGTCTTGTTCACTCAGTCTATTCCAGTTAATTATTCTCCTGCTGACTTTTTGGTCTGAATGATAATTTTTATATTGCTCATATAACTAATAGTATTGCCCACCGCTAGGGCAATACATAATAATGTCTATAACCCTAAAAAAATGCAATTAATAGTTTTTCCAATGTGCCATAATAATCAGGCTCAATATATATCTCATTTAAAAACAAGTTCTCATTCCCATTTGACAGAGATATGATGCATGGTAGAAAAGAAAAAAAAGAAGATCTAATTAGTTCTGATTTATATGGAAAAATATTCCAGACGCTTGTGCTCTAAAATAAATGTCTGCATACACAAAATAAAATCCTCCATTCCCTTCACACACATAAACTGTTATTAGAGCTGAACCTTTATATCAGTCTTTATGAAAACTTGTATTACAGAATAAGAAATGCAAAAATAAACGTAAAACAGGCTTTTTTTGTTGTCGTGTGATAAGCTAAATGCTAATACCAGCATCTAGCATGCTGAATATTATCTATGGTTTGTACAGAAGCTTTTTACTGAGGGTGAGTTTGCACATGTGCCAGCAATGTACCCGAGCTGTACAAGTTCACACACACACACATTACACTGGCACAAAGTGTTCAGTTGGAGACACAGTTATAAACACAAGCACAAGTTAGTTTCAGTTTTGCCCTTTGAGCATGACAGCATGAAGGGCAGTGAAGTGATTCTTTGTCACAACAAATGAACACAACTGAAGTTTAATATGCAAATGATCCGTGTGCAGGGGCACAGCACATTGCTCATTTGCATAATAAACTATGTGCAGAACTGTGGGCCAGATATTGAAAACATTTTTATAATCACAACACACATAAGTCAATATTATAAGTGGATTGAAGTTTCACACATTTAGTTTTACAAAGGTTATATAATATAAATTAATTGATCAACATTACATTAATGCTGTGGTTGTTGCTGTAATTAAAATATCTTCATTGTTCATGTTGTGATTTGTGTTTAGGTTGAGAAACGGCTCTTTATCATTTTACACCTTGGTTCTTTCGTTTCCTCTGCCTGACTGAGCAGGATCCGTGTGGAGGTGATTTACTCTGCAGCTCCGTTTGGTTTGCATGTTGAGGTTACAGTGCTCAGCAGCTCCCTTAATTGGTTCTCGTTTAATTAGTGCATAGAGCAAAGAGCAAAGCGGGAGGATTGTGTTTGTGTTTGTGGTCAGCTGTGTTGTGTTAACTTCAAACCCCTGGAGGCATAAAAGTTAAGTGATGTGACAGGAAATAAAATGGAAAAACTTTGTCCAAACTGAATAAAGAACAGGATAAAAATGTACATGTGGAAAAACCTCCAGTAGTTTGAGCAGCGAATGCTGAAGATTGGGGATTTCTTTTTTTGCCACAGATTCGGTGGTCAAGATATGAAAGGTAAATGCCATGGCGGATATATGTTCTTGGTCTTTTGAACGTGATATATCACTCAGGGAATTTCATTACCACATTCACTTTGACTTGATAAGAATGTACAGGTCAAATGTCACCTCTCAAAACCCTCTTGAGGCTCATGAACATATTATCTTAATATGCCTTAAGAGACTCCTCTTAAATGTTGGACAAATGTTCACTTAGACTCTGATTAGATTCGGTTGGACAAAGGTCAGAAGACAAGATGGCCTCGAGAAACACGTTGTTGGCCTCTTGACCCTGATATCTCAATTCTGTCTTAACGGTATTTATTCAAATTTTGACCAATTTTCATTTGAACTCAAAGATTAACTGATTGCATCTCAGAGGTCAAAGGTCACAGAAGCACAGAGTGGCAATTCTAGTTTTTAGTATGCTGTATATGTGAGTTGATTAAATAATCTACTAATGTGGATTTCATCATATTTTTATTCAATATCTTAGAATATATTACTGACACACTGACATTGGGGATTACCGCCAGTGTTTACTTAAGATGAATGCAATTCATGAATGAAGCCTCATAATGCTTCAGAGCTGCACACTGTTTACACTTTGTTAACAATCTGTGCCGATGCCTCTAAAGTAAAGAGAGTTGATGGAGGCAAAGGGGAGGGACCCGGGGGAGGCAGCGAGAGGAAGAGCCTCTTTGCAAAGCTGGTTTCAAAGCAGAAGCAGACGTACAGCTCGAGGTGCTGGTTGCAATAACTTTCATGTTCCCATTGAACAGGAATCCATTATTAAGAGGGTTCCAGAATATAAATATCTCGGTGTTTGGAAAGATAAACTCATATTCAATTACCATATATGAATAGAGGTAAAACCAACACTTCTTTGCAATGTAGAAAAAGGATATTTTCTGTTTTTCCTTCTGTTGGTAGTTATGAGGGTGTGATGTTAGGGCAAGAGGCTCTTGCTGTTTATCGCTCTGCCCTCAGGTGAATCAGGGTTGATGCTTCCAGCACTCGTTGCATCCTGTATGGAGAGTTTCAGTGTTGTTCTCTGTCCTACAGATGTGATAGACATCTGTAACTGCTCATCCACCAGGCGTTCACTGGAGAGCTGCTGTCATACATCACGTCTATGTTCGTCTGGTGTTCTGGAGAAGATCCCTCTTGCTCTAATGACTCCTCACGTCCCATATGTCTGCGCTCAGCTCGGGAAGATCTGCTTCTAGTTTCTATGCTCTGAACATTTTTCACAAACCTTTGATCAGATTGAATCTGCTTATAAAACACTCAGCCTCTGTTTGTACCTGTTTTATGTATTTTAATTAATTGTCTTTTTTAAAAGACTTTTTCCAGTAATTTTAAGCTGTTAGTTGAAATCATTGTCAATTCAGGAAAGCTAAGGATGTAAAATTTAAGTCATTACACAGTCATTGCCTGAAGTGAAAACTTTAAGGTTCAGTTGATAATACCTCTCCACCCACTATCAAGAAATTATACAAATAAAACATGTTATTTGATATGTAAATATTTTTCTGGTTTTTCTTTGAACAAGCATTCAGCCCATTCAAAATATGCACACATATATACAATATGTAGACCTATATTTTGAGGATATAAACAGGTTTTGTATATGCACACAACTTTTGATGAGATTTCTTGAAGGCATATTAAGTTAGTATTAGTGGAATATTCATTTTCATTAGCCATGTAAACAGCTGAGATGGAATCTTGTATTCTCATGTCTGTAAATTGTTATTGTCTGCTCTGTATAAGACCGGGGTCAAACTTTGTCATTACTTCTCTTCTGTGGGCTCGTTTTCAATATGGATGGGGAGGAGGTTGATAAATTGGCCAGAAAAAAGGTCATTTTCCTCCCGTAGTGGTACAGCCCGACAAGCTTCCAATCCATTTCAGACCTGCTGCACGGCCTGACCATCCACCTTGCTGTCTCAGTGTGCGCTCTGTCTCTTTTCTTCTCAGGGAAAATACATCCAGCCTCTGAAAACAAGGCGAGAGAAGAAAAAAAAAAAAAAGCCGCTGCAGTGAAAGCGGGATCATTAGGGAGCAAGGAAGGAGGGTTATTGGGTCAGAGCATTCAAAACTCAGCTGAGAGGATAGCCAAAAAACGAGAGCAGATACCGGTGGAAGATGCAGGAAGGCTTTTCCTCGGGATCAAACTGACATATATGAGCAGGCAGTGAGCAGATCAGCAGAGAGAAGAAGCTCAGACAGGAACAGACATGTTTCTCTGCGTGCCGAGGAAAGGGCCTTGATGTATAGCGGTGATGACATGTTTCTTTTATCCATCCAGCCATCTTCTTCCGCCTATCTGGGCTTGGTATGGGAAGTAGGTTCTCCCTAACATCCCTCTCCACCTCGTTCCCAGGCCAAATGGGACATGTAGTCCCCCCCCCCCCACCACCTCGACCGTCCCCATTCGACCTGTAGCAGCAGCAGTTCCACCCCGAGCTCTCTCTCGGTGTCCTGACTCCCCTCTCTATCTTCTGAGAGGAGAACATTCATTTCTGTTGCCTATATTAACCACCTTACTCTTCCTGTCACTAACCAGAGCCTGTGTCTATGGGGTTAGAACGTAGATCAACCAGTAAATGGAAAGCTTACCCCCGCGGCTCATCTCCTTCTTCCCTAAAACAGCCCTTTATAACACACTTACCCATCTGCTGACCTTTAATCTCCCTTTTCAAATTTTTTCCTTATTTTGTTGACAGCCTTCTTCACTCATCTCCGCAGACCGAGTCAGATCTTCGTCTTCTTTTTTGTCTTTGCGAGATGTTCTTTCATTTAAACAGATAGAAGGAACGGCCGGAGCTGACAGCTTCATTATAAAACAACACTGCGGTTAATTGTCCTGGTCATGTCTGCCGGGGATTCGTATTATTTATTTACCCCCGTTAAATGAGATTTGCCGTCGTCTTTCCACATGAAAGTACAGCTTTTAACGTCCCCGAGCACTTTGTCCTCCACATCACTCCCTTCTGGAGTCAATCCCCATTCCTCTCATTATTCCCATAGCATATTTTTCTTGTCTTATTTTTTTTTGTGTGTGTGGGGGGGGGTTAGCCTCCGTTTCCTTCACTGAAAAGAAATTAAATGCAAGCAAGGCAAATCTGCCTAGCATGTCCTCCCACAGGAGACACGTTCAAATAAGCCAACGAGAGGAAAATCCTTACAATCTATTTCCCCTTCTGCATTTCTTACTGACAACGAGGGAAACTGCACAATACATATTGTTTTTTTAACTTATTCGGTTGGTCACAGTCATAAATATCTGTCAACATTACCATATGCAATTAAAACTAAGTGACCAGCTTTGTGAACAGTTGTCCAAAGTTAAAGTTTCGTAATTTATAGACATTAAAGAGGAATAAACAAGCAGCAGTGCAAACACTTGCTGTTTATTATGCGACAGCGAATGAAACTTTATGCACCTGCTTTAAAATGGAAATCATTCAAATTATGCCCTGGTTCCGATAGAGGCTTCTGGGTAAAGGAAGTTGGTTTTAGCATAAACAAGATAAACACATTCAAGCTCATAGTCCCTTCTGTGAATATCAATGGGATGTGATCATCAGACGAGTCCGTGGCTTTGTGAACAGATGGTTCAGAGGTTCTCACAGGTGTGTGTCCGCGGTGAGTGTCTGTTCGATTCCCACATGTGAAACACTTGCTGCTCTGTCAACTAAGTGCTGCTGCTGCTGCCTCTCGGGCTGATGGCAATGAGAACTACTCCCCCTCTCACACACAAACACACACAAAACACAAACACACACACGCACGCACTCCAAGATTTCCTGGGTCCATGCCAAAGCAGTGCATGCCCAGCAATGGCTGCTTATCCATTCCTCATGCATTAGAATTATCGTATACTCAGAGCAGTCGTAAACATCTGTGGTATTTATCACAGAGAGGATTTCCCCTTTTTTTTTGCTTGTGTTGATAATTACAGCACCATCTGTTGAGCTGCTCTCAGGAGCACCGACACACGCCTGCTGGATGTGTGTCAGCGTAAACAAAACCCAGAACACCTCGGTTCCTTTATCTCTGCCTCGCCGCTTGTACGACGCCACTTCTGATAATATTCACTCAACAATGGGCCCAAAAAACGACTTTCCTGCTCATTACCTCTCGAAACGAAATAAACAACACTCTCACAGTCATGAATAAACATCCCTGCACTTCCATTTAATCATCCGGTAAGCAACGCTTCAATGTTAACAATGAAACAAAGTTCAAATTTGTCAGATTTATTAATTGAAATGTGGTTTGGTGCACAGTTGAGGCTGAACTTGTGGAGAGAGTTTCAAAAAGCCAGTTGTTTCCAGTGGAGGGATGTCACAAAGTACATTTACTTTATTACTGCTTCTTTCATGTATATGTACTTTACTTTGTTAGATCTACAGTCTGGTACTTTCCACTTTTACATGTTCACATAGTAGTCACGGTGAAGTATGTAGTAGGCTGCGTTAGGGAATCTGCATGTACTTTTACTAGTAGAAAAGTAAGTTTTGTACTTGTTCTTTAACTTGTTGTCTATTCATTTGAAAATGTTTGAGTTCTATTCAAAACATTTTTAACACATCAGAGAAACTGAACTATTATTTCTCATAAGTGGCGACGTCTTGTAAGTGCAGTGTAACTACTGGGTCGTTTGTTATAGTTCAGGCAGTTTAGAGCATTGTGGGGTTTCGCCCTCGCAGAGCAAATATGGATCTGACAGCTGTGTGATAATTGTCTGAATAATTTAACAGTGAAGTGGATGCAGCTCAGTGCCGAATAAACTGCACTCAGTGTCAAAAGGCACAGAGTTCAACGTTTTAAGCTGGGAAAAAAGTTTGTCTGCAATTATCAGAAAACCTTTCTTCACAGTTGTTTCTGATTCTGCAGGAAAAGGCTGCTCAAGGTTTCACATCGTGAAGTTAGGTCAAGAACTTCTGGATGAATTGGAGGTAGAATTGCAGCAGCACTTTCACAAACACATTTATCAAGAGGTGTTTTGTTTTGTCCGGCTCTTTTTTACATTATAATAACTGTGAAGGCACGATTGCTCATTATGTGGAAGTTTTACTGTCGGAAAAAATCCATTAGCATCATAATTAACAAGATCTCCTCCTTATGGCGAGCTGCCCATCGCACACATTTATTCCAAGTAAGCCTCGATAACCAGGAGCTTACATTTTGAAAAGCCCATGTAAAACATTTAAGAGTTAAAGTTATAGCTGGTAAATGATGGTTAATGAGCCGAAACGTGGTTCTTAAGTCTTTACTGTGAGGATTTAAAGTGTTCAAATGACACGAGAGAAAGTTTTAAAGGAGACATAAGATGCTTTTTCAGTTTCTCTGATGGGTTATAAATGTTTTCATGATGAATAAAGGGAGATCCTCTGGCACGCCCCCTACAGGCTCGTTTATGCTCAACATAAGAAATTATTGGAGGTACGGCGTTCATTTGCAGTGCCTCCGCAAATCGCGTTGGGCTGTGTATCCAGTAGTTGAGTGAAATGACCACAAGACACCAGGAGGAAGATTTTAACAATCGCAGCAAAGGAGAGACAGTTAGCTCAGGGGAACATCTGATGGCTCAGGGAACATCTGATGGCACAGGGAACATCTGATGGCTCAGGGAACATCTGATGGCACATGGAACATCTGATGGCACAGGGAACATCTGATGGCACAGGGAACATATGATGGCTCAGGGAACATCTGATGGCACAGGGAACATCTGATGGCACAGGGAACATCTGATGGCACAGGGAACATCTGATGGCACAGGGAACATATGATGGCTCAGGGAACATCTGATGGCAAAGGGAACATCTGATGGCAGAGAGACAAACGAATAACACATGTTTAAATAGTATTTGTTTATAACTATGTCATTACCTATACGACACATATTAGTTATAAAAGAGTTAAATAATGAACATGGACATTCTTCTGGGTGGATTTTGAAAGAACTAGTAAAATAAAGTTTTGTTGTGCACATAGAAGCTAAAGTTTGCTTCTCAAATCTCTTCAGTAAAGACCCCTCGAGCAAAGATTAGAGCACAAACAGCCTGTGCTTCTTTTGCCTCCGTTGCGGATATACCTCCGTGTGCGTGTGCGTTTGTGATTTGTGTGTTGAAAGTGGGACATGCATGCCCACACACGCACAAAAAGCCCAGTAATGAGCATCAATCCATCTCAACTGAAGAAATCATTCCTCCTCTACAACGTTTGAGCAGCTCCATAATGAAAAGACCCTTATCAAGATTTATTTTTTTTAAACGGTACATAATGTCCCCCCCCTCCTTTTTCAGTCTATAGAACGCTCTTTATCCCTGCAGCATAAATTCAATTTATATTCAATTTTCCTGGTAAAAATGAACCGTATTACATAATGAACTCTTATCAGCTTATAATGAAGATGCCATGGTGAATTTGACGTAAGCCCATGCATAAGTAATCATCCACAGTCAGACATTTCTCTTATCAACATATATATTTGTTGCTTGTGACTGATTTAGACTGAATGCTGTGATTTAGAAGCTTATCTTTTTTACGCCAGCGTAAGACAGAAAGGCAGACACGGGCATAATAAACCTATAACTCTGTTAAGTGATTATCACACTGACCTAACCCAACTTGTGGGATACGTATTTAATTAAAAGCATATTCTATAACCTGGAGGCTGTTTGGAATAAAGCAATATGGAGCCAGCGAAGCAGGGGAATATAAAATAATAAAGATGTATGTTAAGTGAAACAGTGAGTTCATACCAGTGTAGTAAAACGACACCCACTTTAAAGCAGCCTCAAGTAAATTGGACTCTACAGTCTGGGGTATTTTCTATGTAGTTGAGGATAATTCACAGGAGCATATTGAAATGAACATGCAACAGTTTGGATACGATACTATACCAATACATATTCCGGTTGGATTGGTCTTTTATAGGCCTTTGAATACCAGTCAAATACTTGAGTCCAAACTCCAGTGAGTGAGGGTCATGTCCAGAAGGTGTGAGACCGACGGTTAAATATGTGCAGTATTGTTAACAGATATCTGGAACCATATCTGAACCAATGCAATGGAAGATTTTTTCATTTATCAGTTGAGGTGACTTGGTGATGACCAGCCAAATCCCCTCGATTCATCTCTATCAGCCCTCAGTGACACTCTGACAGTGATGGACGAGTCCAAAGTGATTTCTGCACCCAAAAAAAAAAAGAGGGGACAAATGTCCTTGCGTCCAGGATGTGTTGAATCGCTGGCTTCCCTTTGCGCATCGCGGGGCACAGTGACAGTTCTAGGTTAACAGCCACATGTGCACCCGCCGCAGCTACAGAAAAATAAGTGTGTAGAAACGGTTCATGCTTTGCTGAAGCTATAAATAAATCTCCAGTGCAGTTCTCGCGATGCACTTGTGACACAGCAGATGGATAATACGAGATGAGAGGAAGAGGAGGAGGAGGCCACGCAAGAGTGAGGAGTCCCTCTTCTCCAGACCTCAACACCAAGGTCTGGGATCCCTGCAGTACTTCAGTTCTGTGCTGATGAACCCAGGATTGATCAGTAGTTTCTGTTTGTGCATCGTGAGTTTTAAACGCTCCCCTGCAAGAGACCTTCGCAGGCGTCTGTAGGCGAAACACAAGGTGAGCCACAGATATGAGACCTAGATGGTGCACGAGCATCCAGACCTCTCACCTCTGGATCCACCTTCACAACAGATCTCCGTGTTGGTTCTGAAGAACAAGACAGAAACACGGCACATCTCTACACCTCTTCATGCAGCACCTGCTAAGTCAGGGTCTTGTGCATCAAGAGATTATTTATGGCTGTAGTTTCGAGAACAGCGGAGCATGCTCTGGATTCGGCTGCTCATCAGCTAGATGAAAAAGGACCTGAGTGCCCCAGTGCCACAGAAGCTCAAGGGCTGTGTCCACACGCTTGTCCTTCCACTCTGTCAAAACACAGCGACTGGCATGCCCGATAAAACTTTGTGGCAATCAGCTGTGAGGCAGAGGCTCGAAACCTCTGGTATGTAATCTCAGCCCACTCAGCCAACAATCACACCAAGCTGGTAATGCTGAGATTGCCTGTTACAGCGCGCTGGAAATTGCATACCATGCAAAAGTGTAGTGTTTACCCGGTTGGGAAAATGCCCAGAGCACAGCGACGCAATGTAAACAGCATTTTATGATAACTTACCTCACACTAGGGTCATTGTTGGAGAAAGAATAATTTCATTAAGGTAATGCATTGCCGTTTTAATTGCGTTATGGAAGTGAATATTTCTCCTGCCGTGTGTGGCAACTAGCCACCGGGATCGAACGTGCTTATCTTGACTGGCTGAGCACACACAGACTCATTCATTAAGCTGAGAGGAGAAAGTGAGAGGTGAAACCTTCACAGTCACATTCAAGGGTGAATCTAGTGTTAAAAGAGCCGTTTCATTCAGGTCTGATTAGGGCTTGGTGATGTGGAAAGTAAATATATTAAGATTAAGATTTTACTATCAATATCAGATTATTTTTTTATGAATGACTAAACAATTTATTGTTCAGAGTTAGATCAGCATATTTCATTGTACACACACGAACCTCCAGCTTGTAATTTGTGATTTATTCACTTTTTATTGTGGTTTGAAATATGCAGGTGTTGAGATTATTTGTCGGTCGAACAACTCAAAGTTGTGTCTTTATCATTTGAAACTCTTCAAAATACAGCCTAGAGAAATGTGCAGTGAAAGCATCATCATCATCATCATCATCATCATCATCATCATCATCATCATCATCATCATCATCAACATAAAATGGATAAAACTTGACCGTGAACTATTAAATTGCTTGATGGATAATAAATAATCTTTGATTGTGAGACACAGTTGATGGAGCATGAAAAATCCAAAGAATCCAAAGATATGATCAAGATATAATGTTTTGACCTATAGTCTCTTAATTTTAATAAAAAATTATTCTATTGCAATATTTATTGATATCGTTTTCTTGCCCAGCCCTGGGTATTTATTAAAGAAGTAAAACTTGGAAAGATGTCTTCCTCTGCAGGTAATGTGTTCGTGGTGAGTCTGGCGTTTGCTGACCTGGTGGTCGCCTTCTACCCGTACCCCCTGGTCCTCTACGCCCTCTTCCATGACGGGTGGGCACTGGGAAACACACAATGCATGGTGAGACCCCATCAGTACCACTGCACCTCCACTGACTCCACTCACACAGCAGTATGACAACAACACACTGCAATACTCTGTCTCTCTCTCTCTCTCTCTCTCCGTTCAGGTCAGTGGTTTCCTCATGGGGCTGAGTGTCATCGGCTCCATCTTCAACATCACTGGGATCGCGGTGAACAGATACTGCTACATCTGCCACTCCTTCTCCTACAGCCGCCTGTACAGCTACCGCAACACCCTGCTGTTTGTGGCCTTGATTTGGCTGCTCACGGTGCTGGCCCTCGTCCCTAACTTCTTCGTGGGGTCGCTGCGCTACGACCCGCGGGTCTACTCCTGCACCTTCGACCAGAATGTCAGCACCTCCTACACGGTGGCGGTGGTGGTGGTGCACTTCCTGGTCCCCATAGCGGTGGTTACATTCTGCTATCTCCGCATATGGGTACTTGTGATTCAGGTCAGTCCTCCTGCCTCTCTACATGGTTGGTTATGTCTTTACAGGCACAGATGGTTTTAAAGGGTGGGACTTTGTGAATAATAATTCAGAGACCAAGCAGGAAACAAGCCTTCAGCTGTGAATCAAGCAGAAAATCCCCTCAGGCCAGAAAATAACAAGATCATTTCAACCTTACAGAGTTCTTCTAGTTCTAGTTCATCTACAATGGACTTGAAATATATCAAATAAAGTTTTGAAGTTGTGACTTTTCAGTGCATCTTCCTGTTGATTCCAGAAATCTCCGTCTATCTGTATATGTGGAACACGGATCTTCAGGATCTCTCATCTTATTGGATTCACACGTGGCTCGTGAATTATAATGAGGCCAAAAAAGTGCAGAGTTCAATTAGGTGCGATTTGGACTTGTCATTTGTTTAATTTTTATAAATTCTAATGCTCATCAACTTAAGTGATGTTGTTGATCACGACAACAGGTTTAAAACAACGGTACAGACGAGTTCTGGGCTTTTCCTTCTGACTAGAGCTTCACCACACTTTGAATAAGCAGGTAAACAGCTCCCGGTGCAGCTTCAGGGTTCTGTGGACCAGAGAGTCCAAAGCTGCACCTGGTCTTTCCACAGGCCAAACAAACAGCCCGTTCCAAACTGTTTAAAATGGGCACAGCACTTTTCTTTTTAATGCCAAAACACTCACTATGAGACATTTTATATTATTTTCTATACAAAATATTTGCTCTAACTAAAAGATTTGGCAAAATCGTCACCTGTGATTCCAGCTGAGTGATCATGTTTGACAAGCACGTAGATGGACCAGCTCCCTGGAGTGGTTCTGCATCCTGTGTGTGTGTGTTTGTGTGTCTGTGTGTGTGTATGAGTGTGTGAAAGCCGCGCCCTGGCATCATTTACAGCCTAATTCCCTTCTTGTATGTTTCATTATCTCCAGGTGCGACGTAAGGTGAAGACCGAGGAGGGCCCTCGCCTCAGACCGAGTGACTTGCGGAATTTCATCACCATGTTCGTGGTCTTTGTGCTGTTCGCCATCTGCTGGGCCCCACTCAACCTGATAGGCCTGGCAGTGGCCATAGATCCGTCCCGTGTGGTGCCCCGCATCCCAGAGTGGCTCTTTGTGGTCAGCTACTTCATGGCCTACTTCAACAGCTGTCTCAACGCCATCATCTATGGCCTGCTCAACAGGAATTTCAGGAATGAGTACAAACGCATTGTCACCTCCGTGTGGGTGACCCGGCTCTTCGTGACAGAGACTTCCCGAGCCGGCACGGAAGGCAGGAGCATGAGGAGCAAGCACTCGCCGCCGCCGCCGCCGGCACTGCCGCCGCACAACAACAACGAGTCAGTAAGAGATCACGTCAACAAGGAGTGAAACCCAGATCCTCAAGCCTGTAAAAGAGTACATTAGTAAATCCTGTATTTATGTGAAATCCAGACGGTTGTGCAGCTAAAGAGTCGAGTAACAGGTGAAACTGCAAAATAAGGCTTGGTTTTCTATTGGCACATGAAAACGTGTGTAACTGTTTTGCAGATGGAGAAGGAACTCAAGTTTATATCCTCAGTAGAAGAATCTGCACGTACTTCTCTGTGATTGATGGAGCAGAGAAAACATTTATTAGATGTCGCCTCCTGGGAGAATGAAGCCGAGCGCTGCAGTTTCACCTTGTTCTTACTCTAAAAACAATCTGAATGCTACATTAATATTACATTAAATATGTAATGTCCTTTAATGTCTGCTGCTGTAGACTCTCAGACCTATTCCACACTGACTGGGTGACCACTGGTAAACAGACACCTCTCTCTTTAGTAACTTCACAAGCCTCAAACGGTGCAACTTGGCTCACCTTAAAAGCCAGATTAGTAAAAGGGGAGCTGGTGTCGGTCTGTGTCTCATGCACGGTGTACAGATCTGCTCACGAAGCATAGAACATGGCCGCAGCAGGTTCTCTGTGCTGCCCGGTCGGATCCTCTCGCCCAGGAAAGAACAACAGAAGTAACAAAATCTTAGTAATAAACATAATCAAATCAATTCAGGAAATGAAGTCGCTTACGACAAAAAAAGCAAGATGGAACCAGCAGCGTGTCACCGTGTCAGAGCTGCCAATCGATACGGGTTGTTTTCAGTTTCTGAAAGTTTTAAAACTAAAATAGTGCGAGTGATGTATCAGGTGGACAACACCTGAAAAACCCACTGTCGCTGCTGTGTCAGTCTGCATATCAGCTCTACTGCTTTGCTTTATTATGAAAAAGTACTTATACTTAAACACAATTATCACTGGAAGCTGCCCTTCTTATTTGAAATCACTAAGTCTTTTTTCTACATTGAATAGACATATCGTTGGACATAACTCTTCAAATATCCAAAATATTCATAAACTTTTCTTTAGCAAATTATTATAGCCCATACCATTTATAATGTGTTAATTGGGTTTCTGCTTTAGAAGCTTTATTAAACTTCCATCAGTTCAAAACCAAGTGACAACACAGTGCAAAGGTAAGAGGTCAATTGCACAAGGTGATAAAAAGTTTTACTTCACTAAAATCTATTTAAAGTAAAAGTCAAATTTAAAGAAAACAAGTCAAGCGCTAACTTTTCTGTAGGAACGAAATTACATTTACTAGAAAATTCACGTTTAAGTTTAAATCGTACTTGTGTCCTCCCCCAAGCCTCCATAACATTAAGATTATCCAACAGTAAATAAAGGACAAACACAGATGAAAACCGAGCTAATAAAGCCTTTAAAGTTATTGCAAACAGCTATTATGTGAGCCCCGACTTCTGTTGATAACTTACGATCTCTCTTTCTGTGCAGTGTTGGAACACACTGTGCCCCAACACCCTTTACAGTATAATATATTTACTTTTAATGAAATGCAATACATTGTTCAGCCTCACCAAATTACTGATGCAAAGTGTAGATCTATTCTCTATGCAACAGTTTTCTGAACAAAGTCATTGTGACAATCCAAGACCAGGTCAGTTGCATAAAAAAAAAAATCGGATCCATTCACCTCAGTACATCCATAGTTTAACGAGTGTCACAAATCGTATGATTAACTTTTCATGATGCAGCTCTCCAGGCCACACAACAGCAAAAACACACAAAAGCTTTGAGAACAACCCCCCCCCCCCCCACCCCCTAAAATCTCCACTTTCTGAATGTGCAGCATGCAATATAGACGGAGAACAGGTTGCTCCCTCTCTCCCTCCATCACATGCAGCAGCCATCGTCTCATGCAGCAGCAAATTCTTATTCTTCACTCTGAAGTACTTATGCAAAATCTCAGCTTTACACTTCATAGCTAATAATTAATGGTTTTTTTTTCCATCATAAAAGAATAATAATCCACCAGGGACCCATTATGAAGCTTACACTATGGGGGGGGGGGACACTTCTCCGGTGTTCACCTCATCACACTTATGTTACATTACATGTCATTTAGCTGACGCTTTTATCCAAAGCGACTTACATTTTTAGAACACTCATCATTTTATGAGGGGCCATCTAGGGGTTCAGTATCTTGCCAAGGACACTTAGGCATGCAGATGGGATAGAGTGGGATTCGAACCGGCGACCTTCTTGTTGCAGAGCACCCGCTCTATACCCTAGGCCACGCTAGATTGTCGAGACGGGGCAGCTTCATATCTTTATTCCCATCTCAGGGTGCCTACCAAACATGTTGTCGTGTTACACACTCGTCTAAAGCATTTGCAGTTTGTCAGCTGCCATATAAGGAGGAGTCTGGAGACATTTCAAAAGGATATTTTGTAAAAAAAAAATATAAATAAAATAAAACAAAGTGCACATCTGTATCACGGTGCGTCCGAGGGAGGTGTGACTTAAAAAAGAAGAACACTAGGGGAACTCCTACATGCTCTCTCCCACTTACTTCTGAAATAGGGTGGGGGTATTTTGTAATTTGGTATTTGTGTCAGTGTGGTTTTTAACTGTGGTATCTTGTTGTTGGAAATGTATCAAAAAGAAATGTGCTTAAGTTTTTAAATATATCTGAAGCTCAATAACCCCACACGATTAACAGTTTATTAAAGGGACAACACTTAACCCCCATTCTCTACTGCAGCTGCAAAGTGCATCTAAAACAAACCTCTCACTAAATTGGCATGTACATTGCGTCATTAAAAAATACTTTACTTACTTTACTTCTCAGTGTTGAGTGTATAAATAGCAGAAATTAAATATCAAAGAATCACAAACATGGTCCTCATAGTAAACTTAATGGTTTGGGGGCTCTTTTTTCCCCCTCTTCTTTAAATTGACTTTAATGGCAAATTTCTTGCACAGGGTGAGAAATGTGCAAAGCCACAGAACAAGAATGTTAAACAACGAGTCGTACTATGAATACAGATGGGACAGGACGAGTGTGAGAGCGGGGGGGGGGGGGGGGGGTATTTGGTTTTATTTGAAGAGATAGGGTTTGAAGAGGTGTTGGAAGGTCCTTCGACCAGTGGTGGAAGCCAAGGTCACTTCTGGGAAGGAGACATTTAAACAATGTTGTTATGTTACCGAGAAAGAACTTAAGCTTGGATTTCTGGAGAATGTTTTCGATGCACATGACGGGAGGCAAAGACTTCAATTCAAAACCAAAGACATGGGCACAGGTTAAGGGGGGTCAGGGGCCCCGTTCACTTTGACGAGCTATCTGCGGGCGGGAGGGGGGATGGGGGGGGGGGCACCTTGGGTCCTTTAAGGTATTTTTCTTTCATTCAGGAGTACTGCCTTATAGTTCATACAACAGTGTCAAATTTTAAATATTACGGCAAGTGCCATATTTTTTACATATATTACAAATGAATCTTATTCTGCAGAGCTGGTTTTCATTCATACTGCTTTTTATTTTTCATGTATTCAGGACGATCGTTTAATGAAACTTGTCTCTGCAGCACCAGACACAAGTTCACATGCAAACCTCAGGCAAGAGACTCAATTGATGAAGTAGAGGAACAAATATTACCTTCTCCTTCTTTGTGTGTTTTTCTTTCTGGAGGACCCTACAGCGAGATTGTGTAACTACGTTCATTTATGTTCTCAAACTATTCCTCCGTGGAACCGAATATACAAAACCTTGCTCGTCAGATCAAAAGACAATTTTACCTGCACTTAATTCATGTGCTATTTCCCATTATGTTCCTCCTGGCTACACACAGATTTTGAAACTAGCAATGTCTCACAGTCCAATAGCATCATTGAGCAACACAAATCTTACAATTACTCCTGTTTACAAAATTGAAAAGTTGATGGTGTTGAGATACTCAGATAATACAATCCTTTTTCTTTACTGAAATGAAAGGAACATTATAAGTAAGCTGTATGTTGGCAAACATACAAATCAAAGCATAGTCTGAGACCTTCTTATTACCGTTTAGACCTGGTAATGCAGTGAGTTTCTAATTTTCAAAAACAATCACAACATTCATCCCTGTGGTTTGATTGCTGAGCTGGAATGTGTTAACACCGGCTGAGACGCAGCAGTCAGGTCCACAACATCCACTGTGCTGCCGCTGTTTCTGATTATCATAAAGTGCACATGTAACAAAAGCAACATTTATTTGACTAGTGTAAATACAAGCCTGACTTCAAAATTAACAACAGAGGAAGTAAAGAGTGAAGGTCGTTGGAGGATGGGAGCCAGAGTTTCTATGAGCTGCTGGTTATTTTAAATGCTGCACCGAATAAGGAAAAACTGTTTAAATTCTAAGTAAGTATTCTCCCTGATCTGTGTAGTAAAACTACAGCAGCTCCTTTTTTGTTTTATTTACATTTGAAAAAAGTTTTTATTCTGTAGCTTCAACAAACACAAGTAACTTATTTGATGGATGCAAGTTTGCAATTACAGGCCCCAGTTTACCAGATATTCTGAAACCATTGACGGCAGGTCCACACCAATTGGGGATATTTAGCATAACCAATTTTCCCCTCTGCCTTTGAGCCTGTCGTCCAAAACACAAGCAGCGTTTTGAGTCATCAAAACAGAAATCTTTAGAAGCACAGTCCAAAAGGCAGATTACATCACAGCTTCCCCTGCCCCGTGCCCACTGGTGCTTTGTCTCATGAGAATGCAGATTAGATCACTGAGACATTCAAATTAGAAAAAGTTAATATAACAGAATATAATATGTTAATCAAGGCTGCAAACTTTGTAAAGTTTGATTTGAAATACAACACAGCCTGTTTATTTAATCAGCGTTGTACAGTCTGATATGCAAACACTTTGAAAACTCTTGAGCAGGTGTAGCATGGAGATGATTTAATGGTTTGAAGTGCATACAGCAGGTAACAGCACTGGTTTGATTGGGATTTTACACTCGTCTTTCTTTCCTTCAACAGCTTTGTTCCTGAAGTCAAAAAATCCAATTCATCTTCATCAATAGAGCTTTCAGAGATCAGCCGTAATATTTTAACCATCCAAGGTAGACTGACCTCAAGCTATGAGATGTGAAAGAATTTCATATGCTCCTGAAGAAACTACAAGTCTATATGATATCAACTTTGTTTTTAAGAGGAATGCAATGTCAAGAATACGTAATACACTACCCACAATCCTAAATAATGACGTTTCTGATTGGTGGAGCTCCCCGAAAAAAGCTACGTTCATATCTCTTAGCGATACATTATTTTTACCACAGGGTAACCCCGATCTACTTTATCCAGTATTTCAAGTTGATGTATTTCTTTTGCTCTTTTTTTAATGTTTTATGGTCTTTATTAATCTCATAGTTTGCTGGCGTGTTTCCATGATTTAAAACTCTTTTCATAAGGATTTTACTGAAACGTCAATGTAGAAGGTGAATGGGAAATTGACTTCAGGAACCAGAGCTTGTGTCTCTGAACTGTCAAAATAAAGGCAGAATAAAAGTAAAGCTCTGCAGCCCCCATTGACTGTGAGCTACGTGCCTGGCACCATTCAAAGTACACGTATCGTTTCTAAAAGGAAAATAATGAGGAGAAGCCTTGGGAACGTAACTGAATGCACTTACAGTAAAGTACGCTGTCATAGGAAATACTATGACAAGCCACACACACACACACACACACACACACACACACACACACACACACACATCAAAACACTTCATAGTTACTTATGCACTGCCACATTGTTTACAAACAAGAAAACCAATCTGCACATTTAAGACTGTGACGATGAAATCAAACAGCTTCTAAAATGTTTTGCAAAAGCACAAATCCTATTTTTCACCTGATAAATATTTACACGTTGTCGCCACTTGCTCATTGGACGCAGGTGGGATCTCGGTTCCCCCCCAGGAGCCTCAAATCTTTGAGCAATGAGTTAATACGGTGGAAATACCACACCGGATTTTTCCTGTTCGTGTTGACTTGATGCTGTCACACATCACGCATACATACGATGTGCGGTTCCCAAACAGCATTTTTTCATTTAATGTGGCAACTGAGTGTGTATCTTAATGTCTTTAGCAGCTATTGTGTAAAAAAAAAGAAGAAAATGTTATGTGTTTTATTTGGGGGGGGGGGGGGGGGGGGGGTGTAAAGAGGCACCAGATAGGAAGAGAAAATGTTTTTATAGAACGTGTTCAAAGCTGGAAATTTGACGACTGAACTTGCATCTCAGGCTTTTAGCCGGTTGACTACATGTGTCTTGATAATTGTCTTCTGTTCCACAGGCTGCGCAAAAAATGTGCATGCTTGTCTGATGTTATTTATGTCCGATGTTAATTGACAAGAATTCACAAACGGGGGCAGGACGCGACGCCCAGGGGACGAACCCGAGGACCGTGAACCAAAGGGAAATCTGTGGAATGTAATGGAGTTGAACATTTTAAAAGGCTCGGCTGTGACGCAGAGTCTCATCAACATGAACTATGTTAAACAAATGTAAAAAAAAAAAAAAAGACAAAAAGATATGCATTATGTGTACAGTTCTCCTGAAACATGATGTCAATAAAACTGAGGAATCACACTTTCTGCTATTTGCTGATTTGTGTCAGTGTACAAAATCAGCACACACAATCAAAAACTGGTTTCTGTGTATCTGTATGTACGGTAAACAGATCGTTTGGGTTAATATGACGTCACAGCTTACTAAGTGTGCTCCATAAACGATCAATATAGGCGCTATATACTGATTGACAGGAGAATAAACTCCGAGCATGACAGATCTGAGATTTAGAATTTTACGCCATCTACTTGCCTTTGCTTGATTTAGCGTTTCTGCAGAACAGCGATATCTGTAAAACAAAGTTTGTGTGGGCAGAGATAGATATGGACTCACTCGTCACCTTCTCCCACAAAAACAAAGCCAGAGTATGCAGGGTACGAACTCCGCCATCTTGCACATCTGGAGGCGGAGTCTGGGGATAAGGGGAGAGACACGAGCCAATCAGGTCACGCTAATACATCACAAGTCCGTCTCAGCGATGTTTTCTCCCATTTTAAGAGCATAAAATAACCATTTAAACCAAACTAATAATATAACATTGGAACTTGAGCATAAAGCAGTGTAATAAAAACTAACTTCCCTGACAGAAACATTGAGACAAATGTATTTGACGAATACTTTGACTTTTTAGTTTGGCCAATGTCCCAACCTATAACATGGAGAAGGCAGGATTCATAACCTATGCTGTAGTCGACCAGTAGGGATCTGTCACTTCGTCAATCTTTATTCACAAATATTAAAATTACTTTTCCAACTTTGTTCCTCACTTTCTCATCTCCGTGTTTCATATTCAACACCTCACTTAGTGGTTAACATATTTTGTTAATGCCCCCAATTCACCTTCATCAACACATTCCTCGTCATGAAGGACGCTGGACTTTTTTAAGTGTGTTTTGTCTGAAAGTTTCCTCTTGAGGTTCAGAAAGACGTTGAACTGGAGCCAGAGAGCTTTTCCAAGTGCTGCGCGCTGATGTCACAAGGTCCTGGTGGAGAGATAAATCATTTATTTGAATTTTTTTTTCCTCTTCTGCTCTTGTTTATCCATGAAACTTTAAATTACATTTATTTTTTAATCAAGGTCTAAGCACTTAAAAAAAAAAAAAACGAATATCAACAGTAAGTGTTTTTAGCTGTAGCTCCCTGTGTGCTCCCTGTGCTTTAAATCAATTTATAGTCATAAATAAACATTCTACAATTTCCTTTCATCAATCAACAGCGTGTGTGTGTGTGTGTGTGTGTGTGTGTGAGATGAAATACACGCCGGACAGAAGACGACATCCGGGAGATGTATAAATGCAGATTAAACTCCCACAGACAGCAGGACGTGGACAAGTGGATGGATGTGAAGCGCCACTAGAGGCAAGGATTTTGATGAAGTGCTGGGGATGTGGTTAAGATGAATTACTGCTTGTTCATGATGAATAATTGTGGAGGATGATCTCCAGATGGTGCTCTTGACTTATCCCCATAATCAGACTCAATGCACACATCGATGCTGTGATGGGATGTTAGAGGGAAAAGACGATCGTGAAATACGATCTGCACATAAAAAAAGATTTAGATAGAACTCTAAAATGGGTAATTTCTGGAAAACTGGGCGATAAAGATCTAATAAAAAGTTGGGTTTTGTGTGAGTGTATATTCTAATTTTACAACAAAGCTGTGCCCTCTTCATTCAAATGACTCAAACCTCAACACAATCTGTTCTTTCTGTTGCTGCTTTTCATATCAGGGCTTAATCGAGTGGCTGCGTTCGACCCCTGATAATTCTGATTACCATTTAAGATGTAATGGGGGATTTTAATTGCATCTAACTCATGGATTAATTAAAGTAATCCACGAGTCACATTAAAGCAGGTGATAGAGGTTGCTCTTTCATGAATTTAATTAATTTAATCTATGACAGATATTACGTGGTCAATAATGTAGAAGTATTTTTTTTTTATATAAAGTTTGACTTGTGAACTTTACTGATTTGTATCAGACTCTAGTTTTGTGGACAGTAAGACGAAGAGAAGGAAGGATTTGGAAATTGTGAGCTCTAATCTCGTTTTTCCCTTTTGACTCATGGACTCCTTCACAATAAGAGAACATGTCAGATTCGTCCCTGCTGAGCAGGACTCTGAGGGCTTCTAGAAAAGGACATGCAATTTATTCATTCTGTAATAATACATGAATGAACTCATACTGCACGTGTCAAAACAGATTATGCATGGATGGCATGGCCTTAATCATGATTAAGAGTTTAATAAATCATCAATAATTCATATCGTTAAGTTTAAAATGAGCTAATTCCACAATGCCTGACAATAGTTCTTATTTTTCAGCTCGGTGCAGCTCTTCATTAAAGCGATATAACGTTTTCGAGTGCAATATTAAAACTCAATAGGTTATAAATGGCTGAGAAAGTACTTACATCAAATGAATCTGTAAATATCTAATCAAATTCCACTAATTCGTTTTTTATCATATATCTTTCTGCAAGAAATGTGAGGTCACAGGGTGCAGGTTTGAACGAAGTTGAGCTGCAGAGCACGAGTCTGGAACGAGTGAGTGAGTCACAGCTTGTTGCTCTACCCATGAAAAGTTCAAATTGATCAAGAGTTATGAGCTGTCACTTCACACCGGTAAATTAGAGCTTTAACTAAATAAGTGGACGCTCTTAATTTGAAAAAATGGCTTGGATCTTGGTGTTCTTAAGATTTAACATCCAGAAATAAAAAGTTTTTTCTTGGTGCAAGGCTCAGTTCACATGTTTCCATCGGAACTACAGCTTTTATCCAAGCTGCCGAAAAGCTGCTCTCATGCTCAAGAGAAGCAATCACGGACAAATCGCTTCACACACACACAACCAATTACTGTCGACTTGCAGCAGCAGCCCAGTGTCTGAACTCTGTCGAGGACCGAGCGTGGAGGCTGCAGCAGAAAGTTGCTCTGTGGGTGTGATGACTACAGATGCTGCAGATGCTCATCAGAAATTAAAATTCACAGATGCCAAAGCAGCTGAACGTCTGTCCGCGTGTTGGGCCGAGGAGAAATTAGGTATTCATATTTTTGATTTAATTTTTCAGCCTGTTTTGCTCTTTTCAGCTGAGAACTACACCGGCCACACGTTCACATTTTCCATCCGCTACTAAAGTCACATGTTGTCCTCACTGGTATAAAGTTTAGGATTTCTTCCAAACCACAACATACATTATCAGATAGTAACACCACCTGGTGGCTGGCTGCAGTATGGGTCATAAACCCTGCCTCCTCCGTGTTATTAGATGGGACATGTAAGATGACATCGTTCTTATCTGGGATATTTTATATAGATGGACGACAGAGAGTTGTGCAATATTTGTATTTAAGCATTGTTTATAATAATATTGATAGATAGATCAATAATAATAATACTAACAATAAATAATAGGGTAATACTTCCACCACTACATCTACAACTGCTACAACTACTACTGAAAATAATAATAATACTATACTAATAATAAAGTGTGTGTGTGTGTGTGTGTGTGTGTGTGTGTGTGTGTGTGTGTGTGTGTGTCTGGAGGATTTCCACCTGGTGAAACATTTCCATCTCACAGTCCAGTGACACACAGGTCAGGCGAAATGGGGACTCTGAATTGCAGGTGTGATTATGAGTGCGAACGCGTTTGTCGGCGACAGACTGGAAAACCGTGCGCGCGGTGGTCGAGAGGTTTGAACACAATCCCTTCGTCCACTTCTCAAAGGTCCCCGGTCTCATGTGGCCTCGAACAGTGAAAAGGACAAGTGGTTCAGAAAGTGTTGGACAGGGTGTTGCATATAAAAAAACAACAAAGCAGTGTCTTTGTGTGTCTTCCACGTTTTACATCAAACAAGAAATGATCGGCTGATTCAAAACCATAAATATGTCTCATAGTTCCCACACAACACATTTCCATAATGTGCTGCACACTCAGTTGAAGTAGCTGTGAAGTCAAAGAAGCGACGCATCACTTATGGTTTGATTGCTAACATTTCTGGGCCCCGAGTGAATCACTCTAAGGTCACAGTGATAGTTTGGTGCATTGATTGTCATCAA
This sequence comes from Platichthys flesus, assembly GCF_949316205.1. Classification (NCBI taxonomy): domain Eukaryota; kingdom Metazoa; phylum Chordata; class Actinopteri; order Pleuronectiformes; family Pleuronectidae; genus Platichthys; species Platichthys flesus. Next base: position 4,565,163 of record NC_084959.1, on the reverse strand, counting down.
GCACAGTCTGGTGTCATTACCGATGCACTCCCATTAATTTATTCAAAAACATTTAGTCGGTAAAAAGGTCAAAACTTTGAGACTGGCTAAAACATTTGAACAATTGTGAAGCCGTAAATACAAACTCTGTGGGTTTTTCCCCTCTTTATTGACTAACACAGTCTTTCAGTTTGAGAGCAGGATTTCCACATGCACGCACTCAAACAGCCCCTGCGTGAGCTCACATCTGCTCTGCTTGTGCTCAAACTGTGGGCTTGCTCTCCACATTTGTTGCTTGGACAGATTTCCTGTGGTCCAGCTCCTTCACGCGGTCGAAAAGCCGATGCTATAATAAAGCCTCGGAGGTCTAAGTGCATGAACCCACTGAGAGTAGCTGCCCCTAAGGGGACTCTAACAGACGAAAGGCTAACCCACCCACAACCAGGCCGGGACAAGTTCAAATCCAAGAATAAGCAGGGGGCTGTTTGAGTTTTAAGTGAAAACATTACAAGACCTGATCGGAAGTCAACAAATTCGACTCTTAAACTGAAAGACCACACTGTCAGTCCTGGGATAAGATTTTGTATCTGCACACAAAATCTTCCTATCAGTAAAACGGTTGCTCAATGTCATCTCCAGATACCGTGGTTTACTATCTGCTCACACTTACACTGGAAGCTGTCAATCAATTACGCACTGCTGCATAGCTGTTATCACTTTAAGTCACAAGATGTCAAACACTCAACAGAAAAGCGACAAAACTCTTTTACAGTGAACTAAAGGAGAGTGTGTGACTGTTAAACACATTTGATGAGTTTGATCTTGAACATTGGGCAGCGAGCACACAACTGGTGAAAGAGGCCTTAATGCCCCCCCCCCCCCCTTTTTTATCTTCTTTTCCCTTTTCCCACTGAAAAACCAAGATAAGGTTTTACACCAGTGACTCTGAGGAGTGTTTAGTGTTTCCGCAAGGCTTCTCAAATCAGATGCACACTAGAGTATAATAAAAATAATAAAGGACAAAATAATCTTAATGCTAATGATTGAGTCGAAGCTAAGGAAATGCTAATGTAGACTAGCGCATTTGATGAGTATACCGTTAAAATGTTTGATATATTTTATGTGTTATGGCTCATTGGATCTCTCATCAAATGTATATTAATTGTATTTATAGGTTATTAATCGATATTTAATGAGAGGTTAAACTGATGAATTATAGTTTATTTATTAACTGGTACAGATTGAAACAGGTCATACTTACGTTAGTCTAAGTAACCATTACATAACTATAAATATAACTTAAATATACTGCACACGTTTTCATGTTTATTTATGACCTTTATTTTGAAAGCCGTTTCATGATAGCCATTTCATTTCTCTGCATTTTAAAATCCTATTTACATGCTAAATGTTTATATTTACTTACATAATTGCTGCTGCTACTCAGTTTGTTTGTGCCAGTTATTCAGCAAGTGGGAAATCGGTAAACAAAAACCATTCAATCATTATTTTCCTGTTCACCGAGCAGGCGTGTCGAGGGCCAGTGGGCGAGCGTGAACCTACGGGACGATCTCCACGTCTACTTTGCCGGCATTTCAAAATAACTGTGAAATGGAAGATGGATTTCTCTTCACTCTGTCTGTGTCCCAGATGAACCGAGGAACTCTTGATGCATTTCAATTTCGAACTTGACTCCAAGTTCCCACAATGTTCACATTCTAGTGAGGCCGCTCTGCGATGCCACACAGTCTCAGAGCAGCAAAACTGCAATTTACCCGGCCTCACACATAAATGCAGTCCGGGTTAACAGGCTATTCCCTGAATACATGTGAGTCTGTGTGCACATGCTGAGCATCCCAGCTCTCCTGATCCAAATCTGCTCTGCAGAGGCCGACCAGACGGCGTCTCAGTTTCCTGACTGAAAGGATTAAGGATGTTTCCAAACACTAATCTGAGATCTGGCCATTACAGCTGCACTGATAAAAAGGAAATGTGAGTGATACCACTTGAACTGAGAGAGGGAGCGTCTGACAATCTTTGAGTTGGATCAAATCGCCGGAATCTTACACGATTCATAGACTGTATATAAATGGGGATGGTGCGTCTTAACTTAACTTAAAATATACGTGTGTTACCATCTTGCACTTTTGATATTATCTGGAGCCCTAGTCTGCTCAGTGGAGACTATGGGGGATCAGCTGTATTGGGGTTCCTGCCGATAAACGTGCTTGACCAATATTGGGTCTCAGATGTCAATCAATACGTTTCGACCCATTTCTGAAGCCTCACATGAACACAAACATCAGGGTGGTAAGAACTACATAAAGTGACTTTATGCATAATTTAACTTCTTTATCTGGACCATGTCCCATTCACTAACATGAAGGAGGCAGGACTTATGACCTAGACTTTAGCCAGACAAGATGATTTGGCTTCACTTTAGGGCAGCTGGCATGGTGTCCATCTTTAAAAACAGATTATGGTTTGAATCCTTACGTAAATAAACAGTTTCATAGCTTCATTGTTGTTGACATTACATATCTCTCATGAAACCACATGTAGATTTACAAGATCCAGATTTTCATTTGGATCTGAACAACATTGCACACATCCGTAAATACGTGTCCCCCAAATATGTCTTGTTTTTTTAAATTGATAAATTAAAAAATGCCTAATCTCACAATGTTAAAGAAAGAGTTATTAAATGCCTGCATCTGTCCCTTTGTCCCAACCACATAACCCACTATCCAGACATAAGGCTAAACGACATCACCACAATGGCAGAGGAGACAAGACACAATAGGAGTCGCTTGACTCTTTTGTCTCCGTCAAACACATCTTCCTGTTCCTGCTTCTGTTGCAAACTTGTGATCCACCCTCAGTGACTTATACGATATATTTTGCTTTTACAAAGTGAAGCTAGTGTAAGAAGATTAGTGTATTCAGGAGCGCCTGAGACAATAAACCACAGACTGTGGAGTAAACATTTCCATAAAAGGGGAAAACACAGCTTCCAGACAGGATGTGTTATATATGAGGACACAGATTTCTTGTGCACCAATTAAGGTCGGTGACTCTTTTGAACATGTGCACTTTCTGTAAGCACCTTCAGGAGAGAGAACCCAGCAGCAGAGGGAACGGAACCTGGATGTTATGCGTTTGTATTTTTGATCATTTTGGACATTGGACCGCAGAGTATTTTGTTTCCTAATCTGGGCCAATTGTTATGGCTGCTTTAGTAACTGGCTGCAGTTCACAGCTGTGTACGGCCCAGACAGTGCATCACTGCCCCTGGATGGCCTCACACCAGGGTCTAATCAGACAGCTGGCCTGACCTGCTTTCTGAATTAGTTAACCAGTCAGACGGGGTTTTTTCCTTCTCTGGCCAACAACTTAAGCAGCTTGTCCCTTCTCCTCTTGGAGCGAGTCAACCAATCTCGAAGCCCCATGGGGAAGCCATTCAAGAGATTGGCTCACGTCTGATTTATTCTCAACTTGCAGAATTCTTGACCTATCTCTCCTCTGCAGGAACTAGAAAAACTGAGTCAGTGTGGTTAGCAAGATGGAAAAAACCCTCCCACAGCCACAGATTTCCAAAAACAAGTCTCAGTTTACTGAGGAGCCGATTGTATTATTCCACGGCCAAGAAATATGACAGAGCAACACTTAATAATAATCAACTCATCATCGGGGGAAATGGCTCCTTTCACTCTGTTCAACATCGGCCAACAAGCCCATTAAGGCCCATTGAGTGGAAGCCCATTTGGCTTCCACTCAAACACATTCTCCCAGTTTCTGTGCTCAGCCACCACCAGCAGATCGCTGAGCGTCAAAGGGTCATGACGTGAAGATAGAGCACAAGTGGATGATGGAAGGCTGATGGAAATCCACCATTACACAGATAAAGCCAGTGGATTAGAACTCCCTGATGAATGGATAAATAATAATAAATAAATAAGCCTGTTTGTGTGTCTCCAGTCATTGTTGAAGATTGAGTGCTGCGATGTGTATCAGCCGGAGCATGACACAGACCGAGCAGCCTCCCACGTCCTTGAGCCTCTTCTGTGCCTTTTAACAAAACTTATAATACAGACACCGATAAAATAAAGGACAAGACTTTAAATTTTCCAATTCTCCGAGGCACTAGACGGGGGAATACTCGGGCGTGAAGAGTAACATCTGCTCGTTATATATTTGCAACAGGGAACGAAACAAGCCGGAACCTGTAGAGAGAAAATTAAATCGAGGGATAATCTCAGCTGCATGGATTCAAGATGCCCGTTCTGTGAATTTAACTTTTGTTATTCCTTCTGTTTGAGATTATGTTAGTGTTTATGTTTGTGTTGTAAACAAAATGAAGGCTCCTTATGTATTCTGCACCGCTCCTGCAATTACAACCTGAAACTTGCTTCGGCAGACATCAGACGTCAGACTTGCCATCAGCGTGCTCCCGGCTGCAGACAGGTGAAGGTGTTTGATCAATGCAGTTCCAAAAAATGTTGAAGTAAACTTCAGCTTCACTGATCTTCTTCAGGTCTATAGTGTCATTTTAACAGACATGAGTAGACCTGAGATATTTCTAACTTGACACCACAGCCAGTTGAGCAAAGTTGACTCGAGCACTCACACCGCACAGATCCTGTTCTTCAGTGATGGTGGATCTTTGTACTGTCCAGGAGCTCACGCAGACACAGCAGCACTCCCATCTGGTATTCAAAAGTGCTGGAGCAATAAGCAAAGACAGGATAAAAAATGGAAATATATTCATTTATGTCAAAAAGATGGAACTGATCGCGTATGAAAGAAAAATGAGTTGCAGCGAATGACAACAGGGGGCCCATAAGGAGTGGATTCAGTGTGGAGCTGGTGGAGGGCATGTCAAATAGACATTAAAAGCATCGAGACCAGTGCCTCACCGAGGGGCACTGGATAAAAAAGAAAACTCCATCTGAACAGAGAGAAGAGGATGAAAAAAACACACGTTATAACTGATGCCAGTGCCCTCCTGTTCAAACACACAGATGTTCCATTCTAAACCACTTACCATGAAGGAATGGAAAGTGGGCCAAATAAAAAGCTGATCTTCCTTGAGACAGAAAATGGAAAATACTCACTTTGTCTACACTCGTCTTCTAAGTTTCAGGAAACATGAGATCTGTTTGCTGTGATGTCTGTACTCGTTTCATCAGGTCTCTGGACAGACGGACGCTGGTCCCACCTAGAAGATACTACAGCCGTCGTAATTGATGGTTCTTACACCAGTCAGACTGAAAAACAATTTGCCCAGGGTTCTGGAAGAATTTCTCAATTTACTTTTCTTATCATGCAACAATGGCTTGCTTCCCTATATAGTGCAAAGTGGAACGACTCATTTTTCATGTGAATAGCTTTTTGAAAAGCAGTTTCAAGTCCTCCAGAAGTTCCCGATTTACAGCCTCACCCAATTCCAGTCCGCCACCCGAACTGCCTCACACCCTCACCCTCTGTCTCTCTGCTACTCACGTCCTGAACATTGCCACCGGACATAAATAGTAAGGTACAGGATTGTCCAATATGGACTGTGCTGTGACTCCTGTCATTCTGCTCTCCTCTGTGTCGTCCTCTGCCTCCAGCTCCAGGAGCGAAGGCTTTTCCCTGCATTCTGAACCTATCGTCTTTCCTGACTTTGCTGATCGCCGCCTGTCCCCTCAGATACCCCCCCCCCCCCCCCTCCAATCAACTTGACCCTAATCTCATTTGCTGAACCTAATCACATTCTGTCCGTGCCTTCAACTCACCAAATGTGACCTTTCCACAACCTTAACTGGGAGATTATCATCATGACCCTGGGGACAAGAGTCCCATAATCTTAAAGAAGTGCAAAACTTTGCCATTGAAGTTTCTAATTTGTGTTTTGTGGAGAATCAAGACAAAACCACACACACACACAAACACACACACACAAACACCTTGGTTGTTGTTTATGTTGGGTGAATTCACTTTTAAAAAGTGATTTGAGTTGTGTTTTTGTTATTGTTATTAACAAAAGTCTTCTTGTTTTGAATGGTTTGACAAAACCTTTTTTTCTGTTTTCATTACTATTCATTACACTTGACTCTGACTGGCAGACCATATCATTAAGCTGCTTCACACCCACTACAAAGTGTTGTGTGAACGCAGGCCATAAAGTTATAGTCTATCACCATCCCGTCCTCTTTCCGTCTCTTTTCCCAATCTTCTTCTCTTTCACTACAAACCAAACAGGCAGATAATTACAGTGACGAGCTGCTAAATATAAGTTAAGACAACATCACCAATGAATCTAATGAATTGTTCAATTTGTCAGGGAACACATGCAATTACATCTAAATCAAAACCTATGGCATAAACTCACTAAGAATTTTCTCAGAAATCGAATATTAAAACAGCCTCAGTTCTTCAGGACATTGATTCTACAAGATTCTGGTAAATGTTGACATGACTGTCTTCAAGTTGTTCCATCACGGCCATGAAACAAGGCCTGGTGACATAATTCATTATCATGCAGGAAACAGCCATTAGATGGTAGATTGGGGCAATAAAGGGCTGCACATGGTCAACGAAACATGCTCAGACAAGCTGTGGTATTCAAACCATGATTGATTTGTATAAAAGGATTCAAAGTCTGGCAAGAAAACGTTCCCCTGCCCATTATACCACAACTCCCAGCCTGGACTGGGTCCATGCATTTATTCTGTTGATGCCACATTCTCACCATCTGGGTACCTCAGTAGAATTAAGGATTCATCAGACCAGCCTACATTCTTTCCAGTCTTCACATGTCCCACTTCCATGAGCCTACGTGAACAGCAGCCTCAGGTTTCTGTTCTGGGCCGACAGGAGTGGGTCTGTGGAAATGTCTTCTGCTGTTGCTTTTGATCGATGCTCGTCTTCTCACCGCAGAGCGGTTATCAGAGTAACTGCAGGTTTTCTGTCAGCTCTTACCAGCCCGGCTGCTCTCCCTTCACCTCTCCCAGTGGCTCTGTCTGCAGAGCTGCAGTGTTGAGGGGGGGGGGGGGGGGGGGGGGCAACAAGGAACTGATCTGTCTGTCTGTTGTGAAACCAGCTGCTTCCCATTTCACCAGGTAAAGATTGATTTGCCCCTGAGGTGACCTAACCGTGCCGCATTTGGAGGAAATACCTGTTTGGTTCATGGTTTCGAATGGGGCCGTTGGTAACATAACTTGAGTCTACTGTATGTTTCATATTACAAGATTGATAGACCTGCCCCCCCCCTTACCTTCCAAGCTAAATCCCCATGAAGATTGTAACGAAACAACTGTTTGTTGTTACAATGGGGGCATGTTACTTTTCGTTTATTTCCATGAATGCCATTGAAGTATGTTTAGAATTTTCATTTGTTGAAACAATGAGAAAAGACTTAGATTCAGAATTTAAGTTTGACTAGTGAAGTTTTGATCAAACTGATTTTGAATGTGAATCTTATTTCATATTGTGTTTATATATTTATGGTAAATTGTGTGTGGGCATAGAGACTCTATGCACAAAAGAAAACCAATATGATATTTGTGATTTGTATGAGAAGAAGATGTTCTGTGTCACCTTGTTCCCGTGTGTGCTTTCACCATATTTAATTTATAACATACAAAAGAAAGATATGAGGTAAACTGACATTTAACCGAAAAGTTACGAACTCACATCAGAACCACATTCAGCAAACAAAATTGAGTCACACGTCGGGACAATGAAGACTCCAGCGCTGAAAGCAGCAGAATGAATGCGTTCGTTAGATCTGTGGATCTTCATTTACCATGATCGTCACTCGTGAACCAGGCCACTGTTCAACCTCTTTGTGCAAGGCACCTCTAAATCGGCAGATGACACACTTTGGACAAAATGGCTGTCACGTAATCAGTTTGGATGGAAAATCGTTGATTGGCCGTAACTCCACTGCCATTATTTGGGAAAGTGAGTCAGCCCCTATGTGAGAAGCTATTATGTACAGCGGTGTGTTATGGAGTCACATGCGGATCGTGTTCAAGTCCGGCAGCGTTTTGTTTTACCTTCAGTTTTGTACACGGCCTGTTTCTCTGTGTTTATAACATCGTGAAATCTCAGGTCATATTAGATAACCATCGATGTAACTGCTGCAGACTTACTGGTGGATTACACATCTCAATGGTTTTATTTACATCCCTTTTATCAGTCGTGTCTCTCTAAGCACTGGTTTGTGTTGACTTCTCCTAACCACATGCATATAGCATCGCAATATTTGTTTTGTTTTTAAATTGTGTCACTAAAGCCCTTTTCGGAATTGAAGTCCAGAAAACTTCCAGACAATCAGTTCCAGAGATTCTCCGGACTTCACCTTCCACATATGAAGAGCCCATCAGGAGATTGTCTCTTTACAAAATAAAGAATAAATTCTGCTGTGGAAATCACGTGTTTTTGTTTTTTGTTTGTGTGATTTACCTTTTTATCCACCTGAGGTTTCTTATTTTAAAATCAGTTTTGCATCCGTCACATGTTAGAAACGTCATCAACACAACAACTTGCTCTCTGGGAGTTCTCCAGACATTTTCCTGCTGTATTCTCACATGGGTTCACTTGGACATGGTCCACACGATGTTAGGGAGCTAGCAGGAAAAGAAGGGACAATGTGTAGTGGAAATAACTTTGAGATTTCCATTCTCACATACAGACCCTCTGGAAAGTTCCAGGAGAATGTCGAAAGTTCAGTGCATGTCTGATAAAGTATGAGAGAGACAGTCTGTATATTTAATATGTAACAAGAAAAATCCTCTCCCTTGTGCCACAGGTGAGTAAATTACTTTTTAGAACCTTAAACCTCTGAGGAAATACTTTGAGTAAAGTCATTGGTTTGAAATGATATCCAATCACACGAAGCGTGGGTAGTGATTACAGTTCGTAGATAGCTCTGCAGAACTTAATCATTGTCATTCTCTGCCCGACAAACGTTCAGACATGAGCACGAAAGAGCAGAAACTTTTGAACGTAGAGACTTGACCTGTGAAAGTTAACTTTTCCTCAGAAATCAATATCGGGCTCACGTCTCTTACAAAGGGCACTTAGGACAGAATGTTCCGTACCTTTTTAAATCTGAATTCAAATCTAATCAGAAGATAAAATATAAAAGATGCATAACATGCACTAGCACATCCTCTACCCTTTTTAAGGGGTTAAGCCTTGGATTAAGATGACCTTAGATTAAGGTTAGAATTAGTTTAAGGTAATTTTGTTTCAAGCATTTTATTCTGATGGTTAAGGTCGGGTGTTAAGGATCTATAGAATGAGTGTGTATGTAAAGTGTAAAGAGAAGTGTGTGTGTGTGTGTGTCTGACTGGAGAGTGCTGGGAAGCTTATTTTATGAGTGTGTGTGTGTGTGTGTGTGTGTATGTGTACCCGCACAGTGGGGGGTCTTCTGGGGCCTATTTATACAGTTCTTCTTCTACCTTTCTTCTTCTTCCCATTGAAGTGATTTAAATCCCATAAGCAGCCAGAACTTCCCCAGGTCATACTTTATCCACAGCTTCACCACCTCGAGCCAGTATTACCATGTGGCCCATGTGATATTTGACAAAGTCTAATCTCCCTCGGGGCAACAAGTTCAACCCTCAAGAAAGGCCTCACATTTATCACACAGTTTCCCATTGGAGATATTTAAAAAAACCCTTATGTTACATAAAAACACCAGAATGAAAACCTGGCTCTGCAATCATTGCATAATGATTAAATAAACCTGATGTAAGGAAAAAACAATTGCATATTAAATGCACCAATATGCACCTGTTGTGAGAGCCGGTGGCTGACTCACTACAATTTAACCTTCCTGTTGTGCTCAACCCTTCTACGATTAATCTTAACAGCTAAATCTAAACATTCAGGAAATGATTATATGTGTTGTCAAATTGATGAAGACATGGTTTCCCTATTTGTGTGAAGTCTATTTACATGTGTCCTCTGAGATTGCAGTGCAACGAGTTCTCAGGGCCCCTGGACATCGGGGGAAGGCACAGGTGGAACACATGGAGCAGAAACTACAAAAATAAAACAAGCAACAGAACACAGGGAGTGGGAGAACATGAGACACAGGAACAAATCATATACAAACATAAACACCGGGATGGTCATGAAACGCAAGGAGGTAAAAATCGAACTGTAAATAAACAGTCCGGAGACAAAACCATGAAATGTGCTGTCATTTCTTAGTGATACAAATTCACAGGATTTAAACAAATTGGACAAAACATGACATGACCTCTTTTTACTCTGGTTCTCCCCCGGCTATTATCATATTTCCTCTATTGACTAACAGATACATGTGTATTTTATGAGTTCTGTCACAGACTGGCAACCTGTTAGAGATAACCAGCATCCCACTAAATGTGTGCTGGAATAGGCTTGAGCGCCCTGTGACCCTGAAGAGGTCAGGCAGGTACAAGGGAAAATGGGTTGATAGACAGATGGTGTGAAGATTTGTCTAAATTGTAGACCTGAATTTATTTGGATTTGCAAACGTATAAACACAGGAAATGAAAAACGACCACGCAACCTTTAACAACTCAAAAGGCATAGATCATCGACATCGTTCCATTTATGCTCCAATACGACTGCAGAGCAAACAATACATCTTTAAAAAAATAACATCAGCCTTGTGTAAAATCGGGGGGGGGGGTTAAAAAGTGTAGACACCAATATATGTTTAAAACATACACTATTTCCTCAAATTAACTTTTCCACATTTGTATTATCTGTACCACTTTTTATTTTAATATATGTAATTGGATAGTTCTTTTCATTTAAATGTGACAACATCAACAAGTTGCTTATGGAAATTTATTCCACTTGGAAATTAAAGGCGAGGCACAGAAGGACAGCATTATTCATTAAAGTGTGCATCTTTTGTCTGCCTGACTATTTTACATTGCAAAATGTATTCCTCCGCCTGCCTGGAAATATATTAAACAAAGATTAATAGGACTTGTAAGTGTCTTCTAATATTCCCTGTGGAGACTTACATTGTGTTTTTGCATTTTTAATTCGCCGAAGCCTCACTTTTTGCCCTTAAGGACAAACAACAATTTTTTCAGGTGCTTTCAGCCTGGTAACCAGTTTATGTTTGCAAATTGATTTCATTCAGCTGTAAAAACAGCTTTGATCCGGTGAAATTTCTCTCCCTTGGGATTTCATCCCGTAATAACGCATCAATATTCACACCGGGGAAAAGTTTCTACAAGAAGAGATTGATTTATTGCACTAAGGACATAACTACAGGAACGTGGAGAAGAGACTCCACAGAGGGCGTTGGAATTAAGTGTTCATTGTGGCTGATTGGAGATCGTCTGAGGCCGACACTGGGCTGTCACCAACCTGCAGGTTAAGACACATCCAGGTGCAAGTTGTTGTTCTGTCAGGTGCAACAAGACAAACACAAGATACTGCGAGTCATCAATCAAGTGTAGTCTGAACAAGCCCTGAGCTCCATGAGGTCCAATCATCCCAAAGGAAAGTGGAAACACTTGTGGGCGAACTATGAAAGTAACATTCCATGTTACTTTCATTTTTAACACCGAGAATTACTGCCATTATCTCCACCAATGAGGTTGTGTTATGAGCAGAATTAGGTAAAAACTACACAACATATTTCCATGCAAACTGGTGGAAGGATGGATCCTCGGTTCGGATCAAGAAAAAGGTTTTGTTTTGTTTTTCATTTCTCACGTAATAATTCAGGGGATCTTGATGGAAACAATCAGACACATTTATGGAGCTGATGTGCATGAGTGTGCAGTTTGGTTTAAGGACTGTTGGGTCTTGTGTGTTTTTGTTTGTTAGCAAAGATCATGCAAAAGTACAAAACCCGATTTTCACCATCCCTCCACCACCAAGTACGGGGATAAAGTATTGGTGTGAATGCAGATTAAGGGTTTGGATCCTATTTTGTTTTTAAACTTCTTTACTGGAAAAAGTTATCTTTTGAGGAAATAAAACACAGATCTTTATTTAAAAAAAAATTGCATATTGGGCTGATATTTATGAGAAAAGTTTTATCCAGTTTGATAATAAAACCCTGAATCCAGCAGGTTGTCATATTGTTAAAACCTGTTTCCAGCTGTTGAGGACTATATTTTATGATGAATGGATCATTTGGTTTATCGGACCCCTTTCTTTTTTCTTTTTACATTACAAGGATTGTTCAGCCTTGACGTTCTAGTTTTATAAACGTCACACATGGAGAACTTCAAATTACTTTCCTTAAATACATTAAAACCTGATTTAAAACACAACAAAGGGGAGGGGTATGAATCCTCACAGTGTGTGCATTAGTATGGATATAGTGATGCTCGTGTCCAGAACGTTCTCAAACACCGGCTTCTAAAGAGTTACTAGAGAAATGTCTTAGAAGCTCAAATTGCCTCAGAAGCTCGTGCACAGCAGTCACGCACTGCCGGCAGGTGTCATACTTTAATTCCAGATTAAGCTTTGAAGCAAGGTTACTCAGTGATTAATCTCAGAAGCCGTACATCATTTGCTATGTATCCATCAGTATTTCAATGAAGCTTCCAATTCCCCAACCTGCAGAAAGTGTCCTCTGCAATGAGAGGACGGATTACAAAAATCTGACTCATTAATGATACATCATTATGCATATGCCCCAGTTTATTATACTTCTCCTTTTTATCTCACTTCTTGAGAACTCTCTAAACAACCGTCGCAACCAAATACTTTTATTTTTAAGGACGTTGGCCAAAAGAGAATCCTTGAAATTTTGGCACGGACATTAGGGTGGATCCGGGAATTTAGTTCAACATTGCAAGATAGGGAATAATTTTTAATTATTTTGGGGGCTCATATAAATGAATTTGTGCAGGGGGGTGCTTCTTGATTGAAGTGAGGGGACTGCTGGGCCCTGGCAGCAGGTATCCACTCTACACAGTGCTATTCTAGTTCAGATAGAAGGTAATCACATATTTTCTTTTTCAAATAAGCTACGAGTTTCTTGTTTGTTTCCTCCTGTACATGGAGGATATATCTTAAGTGTTTAGCAAAAGCAATGTGATTGGGTTAATATGTTTGACTGTGTGTTCATTTGTGTGTACAACTGAAAATGTGTTGGAAGCTTGCTTAATGTATTTGAAATCTCAAAAATACACTATTAAAGCCAATCCCAGCAAAATGTGAATAGGAAATGTTAATTTTATATTATTAGTAAATAAAACACGCTGGAATTGAATCTTCCTGTGAGAAAATTAGCAGGTTGTATGAGGTGGAGGACAAAGGCAAACAATACAGCTTCATTCTTTTCAGAAGTTCAATTGTAATGTTTTTAATTGTTACGAAATATCCTCGTTATTTATCTAAAGAATTAGATCTAATATGCAGATGCTTATGCACTTTTCCTTTGTCCTCCTTTTCTTGTGGTTTCACCTTGATCCTGCTGTGTTTTCGGTCTTTTCCCCCCTTTGCCTTGAGTTCTAATTAAACTATTTTCAATATGGAGTGAAAAGCTTTTAACAAAATATGGCCAACTATATCATTAATTAAGCTTGATACTAATTGATAGGTTAGTCAGTGCGGGTACAAATTATTGTTGATTTGTTGTCCGTGGTGGTTCCATTGTTGTTTGTGTAAAAATGGAAAACTTCACAACGACCTCTATGTGATCCTTGTAATCAATAAACAATTTCACGCTCTTTTTTTTGTTTAAAATTTGTATGCATACTAAAAAAATGGAGCTGGTTCTAGGCGCTTCAGAAAATAACTACTTATGTGGTTTTTAGCGTGATTCGCCTGAGGTAAATACAATATGGATCTGGAAGCTGATGGATTATGGTGATTACATTTCCATAAAGTATTTGACTTCATGTAGTGCACCGTCAGGGTTCATGTTTCAATGATCCCACCGGTAGGCTTTGGATCTTTTACAGTTATACATTAAAATATTCAGCCTGTGCATTAACTGGAACCGTCCAAAAGAAGAAAGACAGGAGCAAACAAACAGACACTAACAGCCACATTGGATTGGACGTGTAATTCCAGTAAACGTGGTGATGAAAGAGCGAGAAACACTTGAGGGTTTAGTTCACACAGCGTGACACCTTCTACTCAAGCTGGCTCCGATGTTTGCATGTTTAATCCTGACACACACAGATCCAACCTCCCACTCCTCAATGTCTCCTACACAATGTGTGTACAGTGTAAAGAGCCTCTTATAGCGTGAATCAGAAGCCACAGGAGACATTCATATACGTACCACTGCATGTTATAATCACGCTTACATAAAGTCACGATGAAGACAAAGACAAAACATTGGGAGCCACGCACATGCATCTGGTTACGGTGTCACAGTCAATTTGGGCTTTTTATCAAACTCAAGTCTTAACCAAAGAGACAGAACAATTTCCTTTTGTCAAATTAAAACCCAGCTTTTCTCCTGGTATACTTTCTCAGGGACAAAAATAAATCTCTCTCTTTCTCACAGTGTCGAAACTCTTTTGTGTAAAGATGCTGTAATTGAAAAACCAGCGTCAGTTGCCTCCTGCACATTATCACTGACCTAAATTCTGAAAAGTGCATGGTCAGTACTGTCAGTACGACAATCAGTGGCCATGATTGTGGGTGAAGGCTAATACCTCTGGGTGATGCCATGATTCTCTTTCTGTGACAATGGAATTTGAATTAATGGATTTTGTGTAACCGTGACACTGATAACCTAATCCAAAGAATCATTTTAAAACGTTGACCATGAAAACGGCTCCTATATCTTTTTTTCTTGTGCTTTTGCATTCTGCACAAAATTGGATGATTCAGATGAAACTGAATTATTCTTATTAAAATATTACTATTTTACTTTTATATATAGCAAAAATAGCCTGTTTGCCCCTGGCTGCCTTCATGAGCTTCTATTTTTTTAATTCATGCAGACAAAGTTTTCATTGCTAAATCTAAAGTAATGAAAAAATGTCAAGACACATAAAGATCGCTTTATAATACAAGCATTGATATAACAATAACTATACGAGTTCATAAAGATCTGATCATAAATTATGAATAAAGTTTGAAGATGGCAGCATATGTATCTGAGATATGTTTTCTTTATTTTTATATAATGGATGCAGTAAATATTTCAGTGTAAAACTAGCCAAACACAATTAGTAGCTACTTTAGATGTTATGATAATTGATGATCCTGTAGAATTTGTAAAGAGTTTGAAGTTATTTGTTACCTTTAAATAGTTTATTAGCCATTTATGATCAGGACATGACGACAGAAAGGAGGGTTTGTTGAAGATAATAAGATAGAGAGGTAAACAGGAAACACATGAAAACCTAATTAACCCAATTAAAGCCTTGAAAATGTCACTGTGTCTGTGTCGGGGAAAGCCTGAACCCGGGGATTCAATTCTCGCCTTCGTCTAAAGACTGTGAACTGAGTTCAAAAAGATTCACCAGTTGAACTGTGGAATCTAATTAGAACGAAAGACTTGTGGATCAAGTTCAACTCCGCCTGCCGTGCTGCATTCACAAAAAAATGGAAATGGAGGATGAGGAGGTTGGGTTGGATCAAGTGAAGGGGGGGGGGGGTCTTTGAAGAAGGGATGTGTGTGCTGGACCGTATCAAGGCTCTTGGTTTCAGAGAGTCTGGCTCACTTGTATTTCACTCGCTCCACTTTGGTGAAATATTCCATCACTGTTACCGCACCACCACCACCACCCCCACCAGTGAGATGGTTGTATAATCCAAAATAACAATATACAGGCAGCATTCATCTTTGTGCAGACAAATCCTCTTAGAAGTTGCTCGGTGTGAAAATATTTTAGTTATTCGAGGAAGGGAGGCAATTTCAGGAGATCGGTTTGAAATAGATGAAAAAGAAAAAAAATCTGATAAACAAGAAAGAGATAAAGAGAAGGACTGATGATGTGTGATAGAAAGAGATTTAGTTTTCATGTCCAGGAACCGTGGCTCGGCCTCTGATCTGAGTGAGGGTCTCTGGTCCACGTGTGACACCGAACATCCACTAGCATCCCTTAATGGACTCCGGCTCCTGGTGGATTTCAAAAGGCATAAATAGGGCTGATGTTGGGATAGAAAACCGAGCGGTCTCCCCACTGCAGATGATTCTGTTTGCCAAAAAATAAATTAAATATTAAGAGCTGTGCAATCGATGGAAGAAATTATTATCTCCACACTTTAAGCCGAGAAACAGCCTCAGCCGTTCTCCTGTTTTCCATCCAACTTCGACTATTCCCTGTTTGAACCCTGTCACAGGATGGACACTGAACTGATTTGGCGAGACGCGACAGGGACGTGGACATAACCACACCAAGTGCAAACGTTCAGAGCTTGTGCCTTCGGGGACCAGAGAGTAACTGGTGCTGTGTTTTCACACCTTACAGCTCATAATAGACCAGGAGCTGTTAGACCAGGAACAGGAAACAGGTTAGGCTGACCTTAGCTCGGAGATGTTTCCCATTATCCATTATCACCCTCAATTTGATGCTCTATCACAGGTTATGAGTGGATTAACTACTTGATGATTGGTAGTTGAGGGTCTGCAGGCACCAGATGTGCCTAAGAGAATGGTTAAAATAAATAAAAAGGTAGCACACTCTGTTTTAGCAGTCGTCATGTTTAAGAAAGGACTAGCTCCTGCACCCCTTAATGAATCTAATGTGTTTTATACAAATGTCATCATAAGAGAGGTGTTCCAAGCAGAGGCAGACACAGTCAGGGTTTAATCTAATCTTACAAACACATTCAGTCCAAGAACTAACTCGAGTAGCTGCGCTGAGAGTCGCTGAGGAACTGCTCAGGGAGGTAGATCGACAATCATCCCGGCTGCACAGTTCATTAAGACTTATTCTGTAGCACAGAGTTATCCCAGGAGTTAATCGGGGAGGACAGCTCGATCGTGCCCCTCGTGGAACGGCAGCACCGAGTGCATTAGGGACCACGGTACAACTGCAAGCTTCTGTCACACCGGGACTTGTCACATGTTGCTTCCAGGGAACACAACAGCATAACACAACAGCACATTACAGCCTCTCAGGAGAGGTCGGTGATGTGCTACAATGAAGGCTCCTCTGTGGAGCCACATGACAACGTCGTGTTGTGAGCGGCTCGGCAGAGACGAGGCACCGCTTCACAAATTCTACTTCTCAATGAAGAATCTATTAGATTGTGCACTGAAAAACTTGCCTGAACAACGATGTCTCTGTTTTACTCAGTTAAGCAGCATGTTTTCATCCAGTTATGTTTTCACTGCTGTTTTCTGTCTTTTAGCAGGATTATGCATTTTACAGAAACAATACCATTGAAAGATGGTGGAAGAGTTTGTTTCGGGCCGAGGAAAAATCCAATTTGTTCCAGATTCTGACATTCAGACCTGTTTTCTCCACTTTTTCACTGATTTCCCAGGGAAGAATTCAGGGATCTTGACAATGTTTGAGAGGCTTGATATTTATCGGTGTCTTGGTGCAGCTCGATTTGATTTAAGGAGACTATTGGCCCTTGGTGGATGTTTGCACTCTGTGGGCTATTCTGGTGTTGTGAACTGGTGGATGGATGGAGTATGGGCCAGGGAAGAGCACATTAAAAAAATGCTCACCTCATATGTAAAGTAAGAAAAGGGTGATATTTATTCAGTTGGTAACAAACGTTTCTTTCAGCTGTATCAGAAAATTGATATTTTGCCTGTGCTTGATGTAAACAGTTTGCAGAAATCTCCTGTGCACATAGCATATGTGTCTGATCTCAATTCATGGATATGCAATAAGATGATAAAAAGCCCTATGAGCCTTGGCGGAGTTATATGCTGCTCCCCTTCTAATTCTGTAGCTGCTCCAAATCTGCAGATTTGTCCATCACAGTGAGTTTATCTCCCTCAAACTAGGAGAGTCTTTTAACTTCAAAATACATAAATAGAACTTAAAAAATGTTGGAAACCCCAAAAACATTCAGTCACCACGATGCTTGTCAGTGATGACATACCAGCTGTCACAGTCAGACAAACAGTGACCTGATGGACACACAGCTGGAAGGGACCCCCCCCCCCCCTCAAGAACATGCCTACCAGTTAATGTTTTCTTCTTTACTCGCAGGAGAAAAAAAGAATTGCAGTCATTGAATTTGTTTGTCCTCTCAGCCAGAGGTTCCCCCGGCCCCTGGTTCAGATCATCACTCATGTGGGTCGAGAGGGCAGATGATTAAGAAGGGACAGCAGCGCTGTCTTCCATGATCAGGTCTGAGGATGCAGACGATTGCAAATTATTTCTAGCATGGAGGTTTGTGTTATGTATTCTTTTTAAAGTGCACTCTTCCTTCTGTAAGCTGCATTGGCATCGAGCCCACAGTTCAGATGGAGCAGCCAAGTCAAACCGCCGGGGGGGTGAGGACGCACGTTCCACGGCCGTACTATCTCATCAGCGTGCTGATCCTGGAGCTGCTGCTGATGTGCTCGTCAAGTCGACCAACCAACCGGCTGTTTGCCTGAACGAGAGCAGTTGCGTAATCGGGCTGGATGTGGGCAGAGGAGCCAGACACAGATCCTCCTGCTTTGTAATCCCGTAGATGTCTAATGTGTAATCGTCTCTGACATCTCATTTGTGTAGGTCTGTATCCAGAAGGTTATGTAATCATCAGCACTTAAGGCAAACGCTGCTGTGTTGGTGAAGACTTTGCTTTGTTCCAGACATTTTGCAGAAAGCTCTGTGCCAGCTTCAGTAATTGCAAAACTTGCTGAAGCTTACATTGAAAGAATTAAACAAGAACGTCTCAAATGAACACGATGGCGTCAGTCTTTTCTTTTCTTCTCCACTTTAATATCTTCCTCTCAAGCTCAAAAGACCCCACATGCGCATTTAAAGCCTGTATACCTTACATTACTGCCAGCTTTTTTCCTAAATGCACTTTTTTTGTTTGATTGATTTCCTATATTCTCCTTTCCCAGAGGAGACATTTAGGCCGATGACCCTTCCACGGCAGGGAGAGTTATTCGCAGCCAAGGAGAACACATGTTCACTCAAACCACGGAAAGAAGCTGTTGCCAGTGTCGAGGAAAATGATTCTGTCAAAGTCTGCGAGGCTGAAAATCCACTCTGCCTTTGCTCACTTTCTTTTCTGGTCCAAGCACAGGGAACTGTAATTGTGTAATGCGCAGGCAAATTTGAGAACTTGTGCCCGAAGCTCATCAGTGATGTGGCATGGATGCAGGAACCGACAGTGGGGATAACATCCTCTCTGCGGTGAGGGAAAGCACAAAGGGTCATTACATAACCTTGGCTCTGATGAAGGCAGGGTTTCCTGGCAGTGCACTACCAGGGTCTAGGGATGGAGGTGGAACATAACAGTCATGCACAAATACCTTTCATGTGTAACTGCTGATTGAGGGGCTTTTGTGTATCTGTGGCAATTTAATCATGAGCCAAAAAACGCTCCCTCTTCGAGAACACTTGCACAAAGAGGTGCAGGAAGAAAACCAATACTCTTCAGGCCTCTTCGACACCAGAGATCATGAACTGTTCCACAGGGAGGATGCTGTGGAGGAAATTCTAATTACAGATACTGTGAAGGGCCTAAAATGGTGTTTTTAGAGAAAGATCGTGTGGTGCACGTTATTCAGAATATAGCATTTCAGCCACAGGAGTGGCGCGGCTGGTGGAAAGGCAAAGTCAGTCACTGTAACTGTCAGGTCGTGACTGAAATATCAATAACGTCCAGTGGCTGCTTCCGCTGACTTTTCCTTTACGATGCAAACTATCTTGGGTGGTGAAAACAACAAGCGAATCAACTGGATGAAGTTCCATTAGAAATATAGATATTCATGGAGCCCGGAGGATGAATCGTAATGATCCCGGAGTTTTCATCTTGCACTGGGAGCAATTAAAAGTTTCACCTATAACTTGACATTCATAGTTTCGAGAAAGTCTCAGGAGGAACTATCTGTTTACTGAATATTATCAGGCACAATTATCAGGTTTTTCTCCAGAGTCTCGAGATTCAGTTAAATCTATTTCCGCCCTGAAGTCAATAATTCACATTATGTTCTCTGAATAAATGAGTGTATGAGAGGATTGTAAAACATCTACATCAACAAAAAGATCTACCACAATAGAAAACTGTACAACTTTTACATACCCTGAATGCACAACTATACAAAAACTAATGTGGCAGAAACATGTTGAAGATGAATCACATTGGAAAAAAAGATCAGACTGAATATAATTGATGTGCTCACCGTCTTTTAGATGACTTGATGTGTCTGACATTCTAACAGTTAATTGGGGATTAAGAACATCTTGACGCCAGAATCTTGATTGTATTTGAATTGATTTTGAATATATTCATCCATCATTTCCGGGAATATAAATAGATGAAATAAGAAGTGATGAAAATCATCTGCAGTCATTAGAGTCCAGTCGTCCAAATTCTTACCGTGACTGAAACAAAGGAGTAAATATAACATTCTGTTGATATAACATAAAAACATCCACTTGTTGTCCCTTTTTCAACAGTTTTGAATTCGTTGTGATAATTACTGTTGATCTTCCTGGAATCAGTGAAAGGGAGAGGAGGAGGGGGCTCAGCTGTGCACAACCACTTTCTAATGCTCACATTAGAAAGTGGTTGTGTGGAGTGGCACTACCACGATCAGTCAGTCAGGGGGAGCTGGAGTGGAGATAAACACGGTGACTAATGGCAGGGGATGTTCAAACAAGTGAATGAGAAATTAGCCCCGAGGACGATGAGTCACGTCTCACTGTGCCTCTGGTGCACGCTGGCACCTGGCTCACTCAGAGCGCTGCTGCCTCACCGGTAACCCTCTGGTCGCTTCCCTGCAACAGAGCCGACCACAGAGCGCTGAGTCGGCGGTTTTCCACATATCAAGGAGCATATGATTTGTCTTTGGGTTCATAGTGTCTGGCCTTCATTCCTGTGAGCAAGTGAAACACCACACTTCTGTGCTTGTCTGACACCGAATACATCATTGAGTATATATATATATATATATATATAATGGTTATAAAGGCAGTATAATAAAGGAAGAATAAACAAAAACGAAGTGAGTGGAATAGGTTTGACTCACAGGTTATAATCTACTGTCATGTGACAGAGTTGTTATGGTTAAAATGATAGTAAACTGAAAAAAAAAACTAAATTTGGCAACAATATTAAGAAAAACTCAATTAAATTTAAATGATTATTACTAAATAAATATTTTTAATATCAAGATGTGAGGATTATTGAGATATTGGGATATATATTGGGAGTTTCCAGTCTTACCAGAAGTACAATAAATACCATATGTTTATAAGAATTTCAGCCTCTATACAATAAATAATTCAAAAATTCCTGTAATGTATTGACACTATAATTTATTGATAGTTTTGGGAATTATAATAATCAGAGCAGTAAAATATGAATCTTTTTGTGTGAACATCATGATTGTTGTGAGGATGTACGAGGATATGGACCATGAGTCAGGCTTTTTACTTCTTGTATATTTTGAATATTGTGTTTTATAAAAGTAGTTGTAGTAGTAGTATTGTTGTTTATATGTTGTTATTGTTTTCTTAGATATGACTGGTGTACGATAATCTTCCCAGAATACATTAACTTTAAGCCTCTGGTAACTTTTTTGCCATTTTAAAACATGACGTTCTCTTTGTCTATAGCTCAAATTAAAATGAGTGTGCTTTTCTTTCTACTGACAGAATAAGATAATAGAATATTTTTTGCACTAAGGAGACATTTCTCCACAGTATTATTATAGAAAGGTTTGTTTTTATCTTGTGTTATGTTGGATGTGGTAAAAGGCTCCTTGTCTCTCCTCGGCTTTTACTGCCACTGCACTCTGAATACCAACAGGGGAACATTAAGAGAAGATCAAATATAAGTAGCTCGCAGAGGGAGATAACCTGGTCGTAGAAAGTGACTGGCTCTATGATTAAATAGGATGAGTTGTTTAATTGTCCTTTGCCCCAAAAAACACATAACTACCTACACAACAGCACAGAGATCTACTGCACACACAAACTAGATTAGATCGTACATCTTGTCATCGCTCCAGTCAGATGTTGGGCTTCAGTGCCAGTGTTTGCTTATCGTGACCCACAGTGTAGATTCTAGGCAAGTTGACAAAATGTTTAAATTCCCTCAATAGACACACAAAACACTGCATAGTGTGTGTGTGTGTGTGAGTCTGTATGAAGATTCATGCCTTAGCATCACAAAGTGTTACTAGCTTGGCAGACTCTCTGTAACTTTGCTTGAAGAACTGAGGAGTCCAGAAATCAGTCCACATGTTCTGGATTAAAGGGTTTTAAGAACACGTGTAATGTCAGTTGCACATGTGGTGCAATGCAAGAAAACAGGTATACAAGTTATTTTTACGAGGTGACCTCCAGAAGGCGGTATCAAAGCAATCGAGTGACATGTTCACAAAAACAGGAAAATCTGTGGAGCCTTCCGGTTCAGTGGTTGCATCTGGGCAGAGCATGAAGCAGGCAGGAAATCAAATAGGATGTTTTTACAGCACGTCATTGCAATATTAAACAACGTTAACGTGTATCACAAGTTTTCCTAATATATCGTGCAGTTCAGTGTGACCATTTTAAAATGTTTAAAATGGCTTAAAATGCAAGTATATTGCAGGTATAATTAGATTCATTTCTCACATCCTCACTTTCCCCAAAATTGTTTAATATCAGTTAGTTGTGCTGTGCACATGAAACAAAATAACGCAACACTATTCCAACAACAATCTTACAAAGTTCAAATCTGTGACAGCCCATTTAATGGCCAAAGCAGCAGCTTCAATTCTACACACCCAGCAGGCACAGGGTGAATTGATTAAATCTTATTCTGACCATTTTATACATTTAGGTCCAATTTTCACTCCCGTTTTATTTGTCAACTCCTGAAAACAATAAGTGGGTCTTCAGGTTAAATTGTCCATCTGCCATTTTGTGCTAGGCAGGCAGGTAGTGTACAATTGGCCTGACAGACAAACTAGGAATAGCTGCCAGCTTGATGAGAACATTCCAATTGTAACAAACTAAATAAAATAAAATAAATTTACAGGAGGCCAAGAGTCTCCAGAGCTCGACTGAGTCGTCTCTGTGGATTCTACACAATAACAAGTGACTTCTAACACATCGCACATATTCATTTGTTTCCTATTTTAAACCCATTTCACTCAACGTTGTGGATATTGCGGCAAGCATCGCCGCCTTAAGTAAAAGCAGTTCAGCTTCTCCTGAGAAAGTAAGCACTTAAAATGGTCATAAATCAGGGGCCCAGGTTCAACGGAAATAAATGACTGCTACTAAGAATTCCCACGTGTGGGAATGAGCGTCTCTGGAGAGTTGAGGGAACATTCAGCACTAATCACTGGACGTCGTTTCAGAGCGAGACAGCAACTGACTGCTGATGGAGAAGACATGAAGAAGTACGCTGGGGTTCAGGGTCGAACAGGGCACCGAGCTGTGCAGACCATAATGGGAATGAACAGTTGGAGCCGGAGGATCTCATCTGTGGAGTTAATTCTTCCTCGCTGCTTTAAATCAGTTTCCCAGGAGACTTATTCCAGAAAGATGCCCGGAGACAATCAGGTCGGGGTTGTTTTTTTCCCACTATCATCACACAAAAAATGGAATAGTATTGTGGAACTGCTACAATTGTAGATAAATTGTCAGCTATTAATATGGGCTATGTTCATAAATCGATTTACAAATTCAAATTCCAACCGACTCTAATTCGAGCCCACGAGCTACTGAGCAGAGGCACAACCGAACGAATTTGGGAAACGTATTCATGCTGTCGGAGATCAGTGTAATTCCATGAAACAGTAAAAAAGATAAGGAAGTAAACAAAGGCTAAGACAATTAAGATAAACAAATGAATTTCCACCGAGAGGAGAAGCTGACTTGAAGCAACTTTATGATTATTTTACAGATTTACCACAAATAATCTCCTCCTCACTAGTGGAGGAAAGAGGCCGGATTTCCATTTCTCTTGATGTGCAGAACAACGAGTTCTGCATTCACAATTCTCCATTGCCATCTCATTTACTTTTATTCACCTTCTATGCTTCGTCTCAAAGAGATGTTTTCATGCATCCAGGGGATAATTGGGGATTATCAGCTCTAAACCGGCCTTTTGATGCCTTTTAAAGGGATTTTCAACCAACAGTGTGTTTCTAAGTTTGGCTTCATTTTGAATCTTCTCTGTGGGTGAGAGAGAGGTTGTGAAGTGTGGAAGGATTTGACCACAAACTAATGAGTTTTCTTACAATCCTTTTTTTGGAATTGTGTTATAGGTGTTATTGCTATTTGTAGTTTTAGGTTGTATATATCCGATTGTTTTGTTTTTCTGTCACTTGTAGATCCTGATGTACAGTGTGTGCATTTTCTTTCTGTGCATATCATCAGTCTCTGTTTCTCCTTCTGAAGTTTCACGTATTTATTTTCTTTCTTCAGTTTATACTCAGTGAATTTAGGATCTAATGGAGTCTATCTATCTATGAATGATAACTAATTCAAAAGGTGTAGATGGGCTCATATTATTATCCATAACTAATTATATCCCCTTACACACCACTGATTAACCTAATTTCCTTTTTGTGCTTTACTTTCCTGTCATGCACACAACGTGGCCGAACTTCACGGCTTTACAAGAAACCAAAAGTACACTTGCAGTGGTTAAACATTTCATACGAATTTTACAACTTTGTCTTGAAATAAAATGTCCCCTCCTGAAGGACAGCTCAAGTTATTACCGTCATCTAGCCAGAATAATGAAATATAAATAAAGGACATTTCATTTTATTCAACCTCGTAGATAGACGAGAGTCAAACAAACTAACAAACACCCTCTCATTCCGTCCTTCTCTGCAGCGGCACTAAACCTGGGGCTAATGGTCGTGTTCCTGAACGTAGCGTTGCACAAACGGGTTTCTGACTTTTACTTAAATTACACTATCCATAAAATTCTACACTCTATTCTTTCCTGCAAAGGTAATGGGCCATCTGAATGATTTAAAAACAAAAGTAAAATGCAGTAAAGTACATGCAGGTGCATATTACTATGTGTATAATGTGCCGCGACTTATAGAGCTACTGACCTCAGAGCAGGTGAACCACTCTACCACTTTCTGCAGCCTCTACATCCCACCTCATGATAAGACTGAAACACCTGTGGCTGCTCAGATGGGTGCACGTTCATTTGAAAAGGTAAAACACCCTCAATGAGAACTTCACTAGCACCTGGCCCTGCTCAGCTCTGGGTTTGGAACAGAGCAGCGATATCGACCTCTGGTTAACCTGCTCTGCCACTCTGCTTGCTCTCAGAGTGAGAGTCAAGAGTTCCTCTTTAATGAGGTGACCACGTAGACGTCCTGTAACGTTATACAAGGTCGTCCTCACAAGTTGGAGATCCACATCACGTGTGTGGCGCAATCAATACTCTTATGATGTGTAGGATTCAGATTAAATCCCCCTCTTTGTCATTGGTCAGGAGGTTAGAATGTAAGAGTGGTGTTAAGTTACACTCTTGTTTAGGGAGAAAACGCCGTGCTAAAAAGGAAATCTGAGCGGTGACTGTGGCTAAAAGAGCAGAGCATAATGTGTGAACGTGTGTTAACACTGGTTGCACAACGGCTTTCAGGTCAGCGGACACATGAGATGCACACAGAGATAACTAATGTGGTGCACACAGAGTTCACAATCAGCACTATGGTCTTATATGCTGCAAAACGTGCAACTCGCTGCAGGTCACATGGGGATCTGTGAACCCACAAGACCTTCAGAGCAGCGTGGATCACATGCATGCAGGAGGAGCCGGGTGCACCAGCCAGTAATTCATGTTAATCATTATTATTTAATCGTGAAAGAGAATAATTCCCATTCACAGTTCTGTCTGGAACATTGTCTGTGATTAGAAGCTAAAACGATGGATTTCGGGGGAAAAGCCTTCTTGGGCCCCTGAATGAAGTCCTCATGGTGATGCTTCAGTCTGTCAGAAACCTTTGAGCATGACTCCCTGGGGAAGTGATGCTGCCCTTATCAAATGGAGCAATGGAGCAAGGCCCCCTCACAATCGGATGAAACACTGACAGAATAGTGATAGAGATCTCCCTATGGATAGCAGACACTCTTCCAAGCCCTAATTTAACTTATAAAAGGTCACACACTGGATTGAAGTGTAAAATGATCAATCATTTAAAAGCCGAACGCCGCCTCTACTGGGACGATTCATAATGAATGAAGGGGGAGAGCTCATAACAGGTGAAGGGGAGATGGGAAGAATGAAAGTTGGACGAGCTCTTTGGGAAACGAGATTGCTGTTTTGTGACGCTAATAAAAGTCAAAATTGGTTTTCTTTCTGATCGGCTCATGAAATTAGAATCTGAAAAGCACCACTTGGAAGAACAGAGGACAAAAACAACACAAGCCAGAAGCCGAGAAAATCACGCTATCAAATTCATGAGTTGTTTTATCTTTATTACATAGAAGCAAGTTTAACAAGGCACGTGTCTTTCCTCTGATGAACAGAATAAGGGCATACGTTGATTTCAAGGATCTACTGTCTGTTGAGTATTGATCAACAGGTGAAGCTAAAAGAAATAGATACAGATTAGTTTGTTGTTAATGAGTGTAATAAATCTTGTATGAGAACACAAGGACTTTTGAGTTAATGCAACACTATGCTGTTTTTTTTTTACCTTAAAATTGCGGCTGCAAAATGGGTTTGAGGGTTCACCGGCTTAGAAGAGATAATTAGGTGTCACTTTCATTCTCACTTCCCAGAAATGACTGATAGTCTCTGTTTCAGTTGTCGGAATCAGACCCAGCAAGTTCAAGAGTAAAGTTGAGCTCTAGATCAGCTAAAAAGACAAGTTACTAAACATGTTAAATATCGATATCCACTGTTTCTTCTCTAAATGAAAACTACTATTAATCACCTGGATACAGGACAAGCCAACAGATGTAATCACCAGGTCTGGCTGCAGAGGGCGCCGTGGCTAAGGTTTAATTCCAGAATGCAGTTCATACATTTATACAAAAACACTTTAATCTCAGGTAATTTAATATTATTAAACCTCTGCAGGACTGGAATGAACCAATCAATGAAAGAGAAGTTCCTATAGAAAGAACATTGATGTGCTCCCTCTGCATCTTTCTTAAACAGGATTTCCATGTAATCAGCAAAATAACCTGAAATCAAACGCGTCTCTCCCTTGGATCTTGTTTCTTAGCACCGACTAAAAGAAAACATAATCACAAACACTGCTTCTCTTCTGCAGATACCTGCCTCGCAGCTGAGGTTTTTCACCACAAAGCTGCAGCACAGAAACTCTGTGTCTGAGTGGCTTCCTGTGGAGACGGGTCACCCTGTGCACTGTTTCACTCTCTGCTCCACGCTTCAACCTCAGTCTACTGTTCTGCCTCTTTGCTTGATCCCTCGATGGATTGAGCCTGATTGATCATAATGAGTTTGGGGATCTTAAACGTGGCTGGAGCTGCACTGGGAGCGGCCTTCTCACTCCTCGCCTGTGCCTCGATTATACAAGGTAATCATGGACCACATGTGCTGTCGCTCGAATAATACAGCAGCAAGGATGGGATGCTCGCCGCGGGTTTGAAAATGCGTTATGGCTTCTGGTGTGATAAGCTGCCTCAGAATAATTCTGTGATTTTATCTGCCTGCGTCCCAGCGGATCGCAGTCTGTATTATCGACTTCAAAGTAACTGATGTTTGTCTCCTCACTCTGCTTTGCTTGCAACACTATGAACTGATCTGCTAAACAGGGTTCCAGCATGATTTTCTGAGGCCACGTTATGACACAAGAGAAGCGGTGGTGGGCCAGAACATCACCCTACAGTGTTTCTTGGAAAACCAGCCTAAACTCAAGATCGTCAACATTGAATGGATGAAGAAAAACAAGGAAAGCACCAAGTTGGCTCTGTTTAGCGAAAACCATGGAATGCATTTATTTTGGCCTAATCTCACTTTAGATATTGAGAATTCAAGCAAGTCTATGGGGTCCTATCTACTCCTTCCTGAGGTGAATGAATGGAACAGCGGCATCTATATTTGTGATATTACAACTTTTCCATATGGCACCATCAGGAGGGAGACGGAGCTAAAGATTAAAGGCAAGTAGAAAAAGAAGAAGGCAAGTACATGCAAAGTCGAACCTGAACACCTCAAACAAACTCTGCAGTCCTCGTAGGATTCAATATTTGGATAAGACATGCACAGCAACCTTCCGTCGTATTGTCAGGTGCATATTTTTCATGTTACCCCAGATTGCATCAGAGCGTTGCTGCTCTGCCATTCTCCGCAGTTATTTACTTCTAATCAAATGTGGAGATGGGTGACAAATCAAAGGGACCTGAGCAAGGTGTCGGGCCATCACACGCCACCTGAACATCCTCAATCCTCCACTGATCCTCCGTGTGTCTGATTCCCACTGGAGGGATGCAGCACCACTCTTCCAGGAGCTGTTTCCACATTTGGTGTTTTGACGGTCGTTGTGCCGAGCCCTGTCCGAAGCTTCAGTCAAAAAATCTCTTAGATGTTCAACTTGTTCCATGTCCTATATATCTGTCCAAAAGATTCCCATAGAGCTTTTCACTTTTCGATTATCTAGTATCGGCTGTATAGTATACATTACATCCGATACCTTTACATTAAAAACATAACTTACATAACACTTCTATGCTACTAATCCAGACAAAACAGATTCTGAATGTTAATATGCAGAATGCCCAACCAGACGTTTCTGGAAGTATTAAAAGCCATTTGTTTTGCTTTTGTCTAATCTCTAGATTGTCAGCATTTCACATTTTATAATTGCAAAAAACTAATTTCCGTTTTTTTTCTCCTGACTCACATAAACTGATGCACGACAATTCCTCCTTCCCTTATATACAGCTATAATTGAACTGAAGGAATGTTATGATCATAAATAGAAGCCGAGGACAATGAAGGTGTTTGAATTTCTGTATCGCGTGTAATAGGAATAGTGCTCAGAGTCGTCTTTAGCAGATACCACCCATTGTGTTACAGCAAGTGTTTTCCATACGCTTGATTCATTGATTCATTTTAATCCTGCGTTCTCTCCGTCAGATGTTGTTGAAATAATGTGCGACACGAACAGCAGCTTGGAAGTGGGTAATGGACAGAATGTGACCATTCGCTGCCGAGCTTCCCCCGATGCCCAGTACAGATGGACCAAGGTAACAGACGCCATCAAAGGAAGTTAATCAGGCCATTTACCCCATTCCAGTAGATTTCACTTCAATTATTTAGTTTATTTATTCAATTACACATACAGTGAACATCAAGATGATTTGATTACCTCTGACATCAAAACCTACAACTCCCAAAAAATCCTCACTGTGATTCACGAGCTCCGTGATTTTTTCCCGCAGAACGAGGAGCTGGTGTCACAGAATGAATCTCTGGAGCTCTTGTGCGTGACTGATGCTCACGCAGGAGTTTACACGCTGACTGTCTCCACAGGAAATGAAACTGTGCATAAAGAGTTTACCATCACGGTACAAACAGCGACCACACACTCAAAGACAGGTGAGCTTCTCCATTTCTCTCATTGTGTCGCACTCGATTCTCAGCATTTCCTCAGGGCTGGATTAACCATCTTGCAGAGGGCCTGAGAGACTGACTTACTTAATAAACTGCACCGGACCAGAGAGCTCACACTTGACTTTAGCTATTATACTGGGGCTCACTCAATTCTACTTTTTTAATTAACTGAGAGGAAAGAGAGGGAGATTTTCCATCTTCCAGCCATTTTATGAGAAAGCGGAGGAAATTGTGAATAAATTGGGAACTACAAAAACAAAACAAAACTCAATTACTAGCTGCAAATCAATTGCCCCATGGTGTTAGGGGGAATACTGAATTATGCTAAGATAAAACAGTGTTCGTAATTTTAAATTATAAATAACCAAACTGCATATTGTTTGCCCCCACATGGTGACACAGGTTGCTGTGGAGCAATGTGTGAGTGGGCTGTAGGAAAAAGAATCCCCCGGTCGTCTGATTGCTCATCCTGTGTCTCATGAGAACTTCAATATGAAACTAGAGGAAAAAAAGAAACACAAGCCACACACACAGATGTCAGAAGTCACGTCCTGTTCTGTCTGTCTACTTTCAAACCACAAGACAGAGCCTCTTATCAGCCTCAGAGTCGTGGCGTGGGGTGACAGCACAATCTGTTGGACAGTTTGGAGAAGTACAGCCTTGAGGTTTGAGAGATACTGACAAAAGCTGCTAGAAACAAAAAAGCATTTTCACAATTTTAGAAATATACTTATATATCGGCTCAATTTGCAGATTTACTAGCGTATAAACGGCAGCTGAGAATAATGAAGTTCTGGTGTAAGCACGGGGATAAATATGGTAGAAAAAAACAGATATGCACATTACTCATGAGTGTATACACAACTGCACCGCTGGATTTGCAATTCATTCAAAAGCAAATTTGTATCTCAGGGAATCAGTGTCCATGACTTTATAATCCATGATCTTGAATGAATGAGCGATTCTCCCTTATTGTATCTATTGATAATGCGCATTGCGTGATTAGAAATGACACTTTAATGATGTGTTACTGGTGCATCGCTTGCAGTAACTCCTCTATATCCAGCTTTACAAAGCTCCAGAGGTTTCAGAGAAATACATATTCAAAGAAGGGTTAAAAGGATAACCAGCTCAGATGAGGAAAGGGTTCCAGTTCATTGCTCCCGGAGAATCCTCCCTTTTTAGTCAGAGTGAATAATCACAGTATAAAGACTGCACAAACTGGACGACGTGTGTTCTGTGAAATCACACGGTTGTGGTTACTGGAGTCCAGAGCTCTGCCAGATGTTTGTTTCCAATCCTGCAAAAACTGCATCTATAAGACTGAATCATACTCATTCAACTCTTGGCAATGAAAGGTATTAACCTCCATGTCCAAAGAGGCCATCATCTTTTAAATTAACTAAATAACAGTGCTAGCAAGTAACTGTTTCTTAAGCAATGTGCTGTTTTCCATGTGTTTCATGTCCACTTGCCTTCTACTTCCTTCAGATCCCACAGCTGTGTCCCTGCAGTCCTACGTAACCGAGAGTTTTTCGGTTCCTGCAGACGACAGCTCCACCACATCAGAGACCGCTGGGCTTTTAACCACTGACTCCAATGTGACTTGGACCACGGCTAATGGGAGCGATGGAACTCCAGATTCGACCACAGCCGGGGAGGACGTCACCTCTTTTACAAGCCCCACACATTCCAGTGTCACAACATCCCCTGTCCCACAAACTGACCCCAGTCCGTCTGCCACATCAAGTCCTGGTGGACTGTCCACACAGGAAACGGTCAGCGACGGGGGGTACGAGGATGGCTTTTTTTCCTCAACCAGGCCACAGGGTGAGACAAGCACCTCTGGAAAAATGACAGAACTGTATGAACGCCCCGGTGCAACCCCGACACTGAACACTGGAAATAACGGAACAGGAAATAAAGGTAATAACTTCCTAATGCTGTGTTTCACAAATAATTTCCAGGATAAAAACTGTGAGTGCCAGCCCAAAAAACTTCAATTGAAGGAAGAAAAACTTTCTACGTTATCACCAATAGGTTACACTATGTATAACTGTAGTCTTTAGCCTTTATCTACCCTTCTTGCCTTTAACTGGCTCTTAACTGATGCTCTCAGATTGATCGTAGAATCCGCTCTGGGACCTGCAGCGTTATTAGCTGTATCTGTGGTTATCAAGGTTTGGCCAGCAGCAGCTTCAGTGCCACGAGAGAACAGGAAAACGTTTAAAAAGCAGCGAATACAAACATAACCTTACGAGACTCCCTCACAACTACAGATGTGTATTAGCCACGGTGTAGTGACCTTTGCCCTCAGCAGCTTTATGGATTCCACTTCTCTCACATGCCTCGGGCTAGATGCCTTCTGGAGTATAGAGAACTAATTTAAAGAGAGTCAGCTCCTGTGAGTTAGTGGGTGTGTGACCAGCTAAAGGGGGGAACACTTTTCTGCCTCGAGGCAAAGGTTTGTTATCCGTGTATGTTGGACACATCGGAGCAAACTGATCGATATCTGAGAAACACGTCTCCGAGCTTTGGCTTTGCAGAACAAATCGACAGTTGTTCCTCTCTCTCTCTCTCTCTCTCTCGACCGCCTCTCAGACGCAGGGCGGACTCATCTGGTCGCGTTGATAATCATTCCAGTGCTGGTTCTGATCGCTGTGGCTGGATTTCTGTACAGGAGACGAACTATAAAACAAAGGTAACTGTATCTGTTGTGTTTTCTGATAGATGCTTCAGATTGTGACACTGCTTCCTGGGTACAGCTACCTTTCTAAGAAATGCCACTTATCAATCTGTGCTCTCTCTCTCTCTCTATCTCTCTCTCTCTCTCTCTCTCTCCTCTCTCTCTCTCTCTCTCTCTCTTTAGGATGTCTATGCCGCCTCCGTTCAAACCCCCCCCTCCTCCAGTGAAGTACTCGGCTGCAACGCACCATGAGATGTACAGACAGGCCGTCCCTACTTCAAGGTGCAACTCGGTAGCGGAAATTGGATCAAATGTCTATTAACATATAATCACGAAGCAGTTGATGAATTGGATATTGGGTTGTTTGTCTTAAGGGTGCAATAACAAGATGTATTATGAAGAGTCAGAATCAAAAGTCGTTACATTTTGGGGAGAGTTCCGTCGAACTGGGTGGATCCACGCTGTTGTTTTTCTACTTTTTGTAATGTACATAATGACATGGATGATAATTCAAAAGGGCGGCATATTTAAATGGTTTGGGATTTGAGAATGTGCAGCTTCATGGGATTTAACAGGACTGATGGGCGTCGGAGGAGGTTTCAGATGGGATGAGTTTCAACTGCAGGCAAATGTGGAGAATGTATCCTGGGTGGGTTGGGGGGTTTGTTCTATGCTTTCATGTATACATGATATTTGAATGCTTGGTTCTTGAAAAAAAAAGCTTAAATCCTTTTTTGTGTTGTATTAAATGTATTAAAACGAATGTATGTACAGTAGATTCTAAGATGTGAAAATAAAAGTTGGTTTCATTTGATTCTGGATTCGATTTTTCACACCTCAGCTGCTTGTGTGTTTCTCTACTGACATTCCTGTAGTTATCATACTGTGCTTATCTATGTTATACAGCATAACACATGAATTTTATCTGCATAGACACATTCACACTGAAACATATAACTGTAGTTGCAGTGTGTGTCACAAATTGACCTAAGCCTTTATAGGAGTGTTGACCACAGGTATCACAGGTTGGTATGCAAGTTCACCCAGTGGGGCTCAAACCCCAAACCACTTGGGATACCAAATGTAACACCCACTAGTCGCCCTCACGTGACAGTTCCAGACACAATTACTGGAAGCTGACCATGCAGCTTTTGATATTTTTGGGAGAAATTGTTGCTTTTTGTTTAATTCCAGTGTGAAGACAATTTAAAGTCATTCACCATATTTTATCACTTCATTTTGGCTTTTTCTTCACAGTGGAAAACACGTTTACACACAACAGTGCAATTGAGCTGCACAAAGCAATTTTTAACAACTGCAACTTTTCTTCTGCTGATTTTCCAACCACAGTAGCAAAATAAACCACAATGCACCGGGTGTATGCAGGTTATACATTCTTGATGTTCATAGCTCTGAAGTTTGTGCACAAAGAAAAATTGACCTTTTTTCAGGGGCAAGTTTATATTCCTTTTAATGCAGACATTTTGAAATGTGCAAATGTTCACGTTCATATTAAAAGTTCCTTACAGTTGTTGCTGTTAGATAGTAGAAATTGTTTTTCTGCCTCCTAACAGACCGGGTGCTTGAGAATGAGGTTACACAGCTTCCTGTTTGTAACTGAAGAGCAGCCAGTTTTCAAAGCACTGAGAGGTAACGAGGGGAAGGTAAAAATAGACTACAGTGCAGCACACCTCACTGACTTAACACAGCCCGACCCTGGAGCCTGAGAGCAGTCGTATCAGACAATCTGCTTTGTTCAAGACGGCTGGAATATGGAACGAGGTGAGATCGGAGCAACTTTTTAAACTTCTGAAATTGCGGTTAGGTTTTCAAATTTAAGACATTTCTGATAATGAACATATCTGTGTAAATATTGACTTTACCCCTTCGTACAAAAAGTTGATTTTGCCAAGAAAACATTGTTTGTTCTACAAAAATATTTTTTTCTCAGCTCAATATCACAATTGTGGCAAAAGAAACTATAACAGTTTAATAACTTTGTTTTAATTTAATGTTCTATTTTTAATCTATTGTTGTTTTAGCATATGCAATTAACCTTTTTGATTTGTGTCACAGTACGACGTTCAAAAATGTTGGTATCCAAAACACTTTTTTTTTAAACAATTAACATTTATCGTATACTAACTTATTAATGTTAATGTTATTCAGGATTTACTTATAACAAAGCCGAGGTTCCAATATGAAGAATGAATTTCCTGTGAAATGTGTCAACATCGTTAAGATCTTAGAATCAGAATTATTTTAATTGCCATGTATATTTACACATACAGGATATTGCCCTGTTGTGTTTGGTGCACTGTACATAAAACAACAATATATAAAACAACAATATAAACAACAATATATACAGTAAGACCATTAAACAACAAACTTCTTTTATTTCTCCAATAAAGAAATAATAACTCCCTGAATGATGCAGATTTCTAGATGTTAAATTATTTTGGAAAAATTTATGGGTAGAAATAATTGTATTATGCATTAATAATTTTATAATGACCGTCAAAATGTTAATGGTGAAACACTTTTTCTTCATATTTTCCATCTCTTTTTTGAAGAATTGTTAAGTGAAGTTAAAACAATTGAGTGAATGTTCATCAATAGTCGTGACACAAAATGTTTCATCCTTTCTGTTTACGGAGGGAAACTCCAGATATTGACTGATAAAAAGTTTCCTTTTGAGATTCATTGAGGTTTTTGTTGCGTGTAAAGATGTTGGAAGATGTTAATGCTCTGTTTGTGTTTTTCTTTTAGATTGTCGACTTGAACTCATTGGTCTGATGCTTTTATTTCTGGCCTTGTTGATCTCGATGAGTCTCAATCTCATTCTCTTCCTCAGACATAGAGCTTCTTTGTGCAGAGGTATGATTTTATGTAAAATATATATTCTTATTAGGCAAATTTTTGCATTAAAAAAAATAGTCACTGTTTATTTCACAAGGACAACAGGACTTTCTATTAATGGCTTTACATTTTTTTAAACAGAAAAAGATGACTGCTGCTTCTCAAATATTTATGAAGGAGAAAGGTATGACTTTTATGGAAACAATATTTTTATCAGGCTTAAACACGTCAGCCGTATATTCCTCAGTCCAGCACATTTGAATTTGTAATGAGTCAAATGTTGAGTCTCATCTACAAACACCATCTATCTGTAGAAATAATCTGTGAAATTGTTTCTCCGCAACTTGTTGAAGGCCGTCACAGGTCGAAGGTCCTTTCTTTCCTGACCAGCAGGAAGATCCCCACATGCAACAGGAAAATCCAATCTATGGAAACATCAGCACAGTGAGAACAGGTGAGCACAGGCCTGACTTCAATACCATGCAGATTACCCATTAGGAAAATAAATTACACACTTACACAAATAAACATTAAGCTGTATTGTTTGGTTATTTTTTCACTCCTGTGCCGATTGTAAAAGTTCCTTTGTTTAACTTTGTTTGTTTAACTTCTGTAGAGGTTTTCAGCGAGATGAT
This sequence comes from Platichthys flesus, assembly GCF_949316205.1. Classification (NCBI taxonomy): domain Eukaryota; kingdom Metazoa; phylum Chordata; class Actinopteri; order Pleuronectiformes; family Pleuronectidae; genus Platichthys; species Platichthys flesus. The sequence continues at coordinate 4,529,388 of NC_084959.1, read as the reverse complement.
GACCATGCCACCCACAAGAGGTCGTACGGAGGTAATTACATCGCTCTATTATAATTGCCATGGGTGTAGTTTTAAATCATTTCAATTAATACTATACGTAATGTCACCACACACTGTGTTGGTATATATTTTTTATTTTACATTTGACAGCTTGTGTAGAGACTATACTCTTATGGCAGAATGGAAATATCCTCGCTTATGCCTCTGTGTTTTGCTCTGCGTTACTTTGTGCCAACTCAACCTGAAGTGCATGTGTTGTTCTCAGGATATATGACATTATTAACCCGATTGTTAAAGCTTTACATTTCAATTGAAGAGGACGACATGTGGACATATTATGCACTTTAAAGCCAACAAATAAAAAAAAAGTGTTGCGAGTTGTTTACAATGCAAATGTTACCGTTTTAGAATATTCGTTGTGGGTTTTTTTTAAGGCCAAAAATAACTGCTGCACATGCGACTGTTTTGCTTTCTAAACGGAAAGCAGCAAACACCATTAGCACATTGTGGTCAGAAAAACTGAACAAGCTTTGAGCTCAGCTATGCACAAGGTGTTCTAATAATAGACAAGACATCAGGAGACCACAATATCCCACGACACAGACCATTTCATTTAAACTGGTGCACAGTGCTGCAGCACAGACAAATGTAGTATATCAAACCAACCCTCTTTGTCTCTGTGTCTGAAAACCAGCCTTGTCAGACTGACCTGAATTACGCCTCGTTGGATTTGAAGATCGCAAAGAAACGCAAGAGGAAGTATCAACAGCAGCTAGACCAGACTCGAAGCAGCCGTCAGGATCAGCTGCCGGTTCACCTCACACCCCCCATGAATAGTTTCTTGGAGGTGGACAGAGATGTGGAGGCTCACCTTCCTCCCAGAGACACCAGCACCATGGTCTCACAGGCCAGCATCTACCTGAACAGCCAGCAGATAGCCCAGGAGACGGAGGAGATGGCCAAGGAAAGGAGTATGAACTGGGAGAGGGAGGAACTTGTGTGGGGAGGAGATACACTCGAGGAGGACGGGGGAACGACGGACTGGAGAGGAGAGGAAGAGAGTGAAGAAAGAACGGATAGAGAGCTGGGTGCTGGGAATGGGTCTGTGGGCACACATGCTGCTCAGAGAGATTCAGCGGATTTCACCAGCAGCATCTGGCAAGATAGTGACCGACAGTGTATCATATAGCAGCCGTAACATTAAAGCAACACTATGCAACTTCTTTACCTTCAAAAAGCAGCTTCAAAATCTGTTTGCTGGTTCACTGACTTTGGAGTAAGGAGAACAGTTTCCTCCTTCACTCCCACTTCTCACCCTGAAATTCTCATGTTGCTCTATTTAACTTTCCTTTGAGAAGCGAGTGACGGCTTAGATTATCAGAATCAGGTCCAGCAAGTTGAAGAATTGTGCTGAACTGTCGATCAGGGGAAAAGACCAAAGCCATCTCCACGTAACTGCAGACGTTTTGCAAAACTAAGACCTCACAAAGTGCGTTCCCTCTGTTGCTTTGTGTAACGGAAATGTGACAGAAACAACAACAAATGCAGCTTTACTCTGGTTTTGTACATTCGGTTAGCACGGCTACGTCTTATTACAAATGTTCAGCTACATCTGCCTCACCCAATGTCACTTGGACCATGGCGTTCTTCTCTGGTGTTTGGTGGATCACTGATGCAGCCTTTATCCCCACCCTCTGGCCCAGGATGCTTGTGTGAATGTTATTTGTGTTACTTATTGTTTTTAAACTGTTCATGAATTATTATTATTTTTTATTATTTTTCTAAGCAAACTGGAAAAAGTCCAATAAAATTTATTAACTACATCCGTTTCAACTGGAAGGAAACTTTGTCATGTTCAGTTTTCAGCGAGTTTCACACAAGTTGAGCAATTTCCTTTCTGATGGAAATCAAGCTGCCTCTCAGAATCTCAGCATTGAGCAACCGAGGAACCTTTCTGCACAGAGGAGGAAATCAACCCAGAAGAAAAAGACTGTGTTTGACATTTAGAGGTCAAGGGACCACGTTTTTCAGTTTGTTTCGCAGAAGGCAAGAGAAGTCGTCAGATCTTCACGGAAGACGAGGGAGAGTTCTTTCTGTTTTGATGTCTCAGTCATACGTCTCAGAAGGAGGTGTGAAAATCTTATTTAAATTAGCGTGGATTTAAACATGTGACACTGTTTCTCAATCAGGTTACAACTTGAATAATATTAAGATAGACTAAGTGGAGAAAAGGAAATAGATGATCATTTTATTTCCCGTGTGGGCCGCTTGTATGTCGCACCACAGAGGGTGGAAACTGTGATTAGGATAATTATCTCTAAACTCTATTGACCTGATGCACCGTTTGACTAAATGGTCCCCGCCTTTGTATCCTCCTCAGTCTGGAAGAATCATTTACTGAGCTCTGTCGTGAACTGAGCCGTCGGAGGCCTGCAGCCTTCTAACTGAGTGTTGACAGCTTTTCAATACCTGACTCTGGTCTACTTCCCCTTTATGGATTCATTTCTTGACCTCAGGAGTTTTAGATCCGACAGTTGGAGTTGGATAAAGATGCTGAGCACCGAAAAATACAGAGAAACAGATAACAAGGCACTATTAGCCGATCTCGATTCTCCAATGTGCGATCAATTCACATGTTGTTTGCTGTTTGACATTTTACACTATAAACCAATCAGCTGGACTGTACAGGATGTTTAATTGATTTGTATCCAGCTCAAACAGAACAGAAGCTTTTAAGAGGTCTTCCAAATGCGGATGGATGAAAGATTATATCATTTCAGTTTAGTTTCTGCCCCTCATTACAAAAAAAAATGCATAGGTCAGGGACTTTACACAGAAATGTAATAACTCACAGTTAGAAGTTGGTCCTGGAGAAACAGAGTTTGTCCCAGAGTTGAAAGAGAAGACAGAAATCCACTGGACAACCCTGGACACGTCCTCAGGGAGCACAGCTGTCCTCTCCGGTTAGTAACTGCATCCTGTCATTAGCTGGAGTTAGCATTAGCACGCTAGCACAAGAGCATCACTCTGTCACTGAGTCAAAGTCTCTACCTCCATGTTTCACCATCACATGAGTTCCACCATGTTTCTCACATTCTCTCATTCTCTTCCCTTTTCTTCTACTCCCCACTTTTACTGTTAGCTCCCTGATTGCAATTAGCCCCGCCCACTCCTGTGTGCATCCTGACCTAAAGGCCAATTACCACAGGTGAGACATGATTGACAGGCCATGCAGAACAATCAAACTTTTTAGTATTTTTCCTCCATAACGTTGAAATGTAACACATGGAAGAACACAATATACATAATATACATACACTTTTCTCTTTATATAAACAATAACAAGTATACATGTACACACACATATACACACATATACAGACATCTGCATACATGTGTACATATATCTATACACAAACACATATATATACATATACACACCCACAGGCATACGTATATATACACACATATACAGACTAAAATCAGGGAATTCAATACGACACAGTACGTTTCAAGCGTGACATGTTTCCTCAGGCAAAGCAGACAAAGAGAAACACAAATTAAAGAAGTGAAAGTGACACCTCGAGCTATCAGAACTCATATCGTTGTACTTCTGTGTACCCGCTATCTTGTTCAGGCCCAATGCAGATCGAAATGTCATTAGTCACGCTTAAGTCCTTAGTCTGTATGCCAGAGGTCCTGACATTATTGCAGATGACACTTTCCCCTTTCTACACATAACACCAGCTCTAAAAATATAGGCCACATGCCGACTAGAGAGCAGTGAGAGCTCTGTGTGCTGCCTCGCTGGAGAGAAGGCGCCCCACCCTGCAGATACCGAGCAAACTGTGTGTGATTCAAATGTTTTAAGATAGTGTGGACAGAGACATAGTTTATAGTAAAACAGGTTATTTTGCTTTCCAGACTAAACTCAGGGGAGGAGACCTATATGTATATAATCATCTTAAAAGTTGTCAACTTGTAATGTTAGAGATTGGACGGCTGTAAGACTAGATGTATATAAATATTGTAAAAAACTTGTTCTCCTATTTGAATCATGTGTGGGGCCTGTAGTCAAGATGAGACTGAAAGAAACACCTCAGATCATTTAATTTCATCAAAGTATTTTATATCGGGACAAGATAACAGCAACATATCACATTTAGATAATTAAAAGAAGATGGTAGTTACCAGTTATTTATTTATTTACTTATTTCAGAGTACCTCACTATAAGTAAAGGAAAGTAAATATAATTTGATTAAATATTTAGCCAAGAACAATAAATCCGGAGCTCTTGCAGATAAAAACTAATATCACGAAAAAACATGACATTATTAAAAACAAATAATATAATTAGATATATAAATCTAATATAATAAGTTATGCTCTTGCAGAATAGCTCAGGCGATATTTTTTAAAGAATCATAAGGTTACTGTGTCTGATTGGCTCTATGATTCCTCTATATAACATTCATGTGAATTAACTTTATATACTCTTACTTCAACACTTTAAGTGAAACTCAGAAGTTTGACGAAGTGGAGTCACTATTTTGAAGGCTCGCACCGGAAGTCCCTCTTGCTCGCTGGTGTGTGTGTGTCTGTGTGTGTGTGTTTGACGGTGTTGAGTAGCTGGTTCATGGCGGAGCTCGAACTTGTGTCCGGAGGTTTCGTGGTGTCGGAGCAGACATGTTGTTCAGTCCCGAGGGAGTCAGCGAGTGTCTGCGGGAATGGGAGGACTTAGAGAAGGACTACCAGCAGCTCCAGGTGAGTTTCACCGACTGTCTGTCAGTGGTTCTGCCCGGGGAACGGCGGCTCGGGCCGGGGTGGCAAACTGTCAGGAGAGGGATCCGCCCTCCACGGATACAGATCACACATTTAAATCTTATATTCTTATTATTGTTATAGGTCAGAGTTACTTTACTCATAATACTTCCTGCCTCATCGCTTTGACTTCAAATGCAAACTACTACTGCAACTTTTACACACGTGTCTCTTGTTTATCTGCTTATTCTTTGCTTCTGTTGTATTTATTACTTTACTGTGTATTCTAGTACTTTGTTATATGTATAATGTGTAGTACATTTTTATCTTTGTTACATTCTATCCTCAGCTATTTGAATTCTTTGTATTAGTTTTATTGCTACTTCGCTCTATGTGTAATCAGACATGCTGCTGTAACATGATCATCTCCCAATGTGTGATCAGTAAAGTAAATATATATATATCATCTATCTATCTATCTATCTGTATATCTGTATATCTATCTATCTATCTATCTGTCTGTATATCTGTATATCTATCTGTCTGTATATATATCTATCTATCTATCTATCTATCTATCTATCTGTAGATCTGTAGATCTATATATCTATCTATCTATCTATCTATCTATCTGTCTGTATATCTGTATATCTATCTGTCTGTATATCTGTATATCTATCTATCTATCTATCTATCTATCTATCTATCTATCTATCTGTAGATCTGCCTGTCTGTCTGTCTGTCAGTCAGAGGTGAACACATTTCAGTTTTATTATTGTACTGCTGCACTGAGAACAGTTTATTGCTGCTGGATTTCAAATGAAAGAGATTTGAATCATGTTTTGTTTATACATGTGCCAAGTCCGTTACTGCAAAAAGGTTCTATATATATAAAACAATACACAGTGTACAAATAGGTCGAGCCTGACCGATATGGATTTTTGGTAATGCGGATACCACAATATTAAGTATAAGAAAGTATAAGAAATTGCAATACTGAAATATCGGCCAATATGTATCCACATAAACATACAAAAAAATTCAAACTTGGTGAAACTCCCTTATTTAGAATTAGAAATATAAGGTTTCAGCTCCACAAACTCTTTATCTTCTTACGTTTCTCCTCACTCACCTGCAGGACACCCATCGTCTTTACAAACAGAAGCTGGAGGAGGTGACCAAGCTGCAGGTCAGCTGTCACGGGGCCATCTCGCGTCAGAAGAAGAAGCTGAAAGAGCTCACGGCGTCGCTAGAGGAGTGAGTATTGATCAGGGAGCTCGATGTGAGTGTGTTACTGAGCTCATTCACACAAAACAGCAGCCGGCCTGCTAGTGACGCATGAATCCAAGTATTGAATCCACTTCAAATTAAATAGTAATAATTACTTTTTATTGAGTAAGAAGTTAGAAACACATCAGATTGTGGTGGTTGGGAAACCAGTGAGGGACTGGACTCTTTGTTGTAAAATCGAAAATGGGGAGTTTAATAACAAACTAATAACAACTAGTCAGCTCTGTGTCGTTAACTTGCTGCCATGATTTTTTCTTTTCTATGATAAGATGCAAAAAGGAAAGTCCGACTCCTGAGTTGAGTTCTGACGATGTCAATCCCATCACTGAAATCGAAGAATCCATCAAAGACAGAACAAATGCTTTCTGTGAGATGGAAGCTTTCCTGCCGAGGAAGAACGGGTGCGTCTCTGTCCTTTGATTCATTGTGTGTGTGTGTGTGGAACAGTTCATGATAGTTTAACCGGAGCTTTTCACATTTTTAAAACCACAAAGTTATTATGATATTAAGATGTTATCAATGTGACTGACAGAGGTTTCTCTCTGTGCAGGCTCTACCTCTCTCTAGTTTTAGGAAACGTCAATGTGACGCTCCTCAACAAACAGACAAAGTAGGTCACACTCAGGCTCTTAATTCAAACTGCAGTTACATCACCACGTCACATTAATTAATGTTTCTCTCTGTGCTTTGCCGAAAAACAGATTCGCCTACAAAGACGAATATGAGAAGTTTAAGCTGGTCCTGGCCGTCATCCTCTTCCTGTTCTCCTTCACCTGTCGCTTTCTGTTCAGCTACAGGTGAGATGTCGCAAAATGAAAAAAAAACATTGTGGCTGCACCTGCTCCAGTTTGTTCCGCTAAATGTGTATACACGGCTTTATTACGTGTGTGTTTTCATTTCAGGGCCCTCGATGCCATGTTCAACTTCCTGCTGGTGTGGTACTACTGCACGCTCACCATCCGGGAGAGCATCCTCATCAACAACGGCTCCAGGTCAACAAATCAAATCATAACTTTTATTTCAACAATATCTGATAAACTGCTCATGTGAAGGTTTCCTCTGGACCACATCATGTAGACTAGAGTCCTCTTTGTGTATTTTTTATGGATTGTATCTACACACACTTGGTTGATGTGTGAGCGTCGTGTCTGTGCGTGCGACACACAGTCCTCTCTCCTTCAATGTCAGTCGTCCATGTTGTTTCAGGATTAAAGGTTGGTGGGTTTCCCATCACTATGTGTCGGCCTTCCTGTCTGGAGTCATGCTGACGTGGTGAGTCGTGTTTTTACACTTTCAGAACTTTTACACAATATTATAACAATATATGAGAAAATATGTTTTTGTACCTTTTTATAGATTTAGATCATTCAGCTGATAACGTGGGAAAACACAAGAAGCATCAAACCTTGACATTAAACTTCTTTCCCTCTTGTTTGTGCTCAAACCAGATGTTGTGTTTGTTCACAGGCCTAAAGGTGCCCTCTACCAGATGTTTAGAAACCAGTTCCTAGGATACTCTCTGTACCAAAGTAAGAGTTTCAAGCCATTGCCCAATTTCACACCACAAACTTGCATTATGAAATATGCTCTATGGACCAATCAGCCTAGTCAGTGTTTTGTAATCTCTTACAATAAGGCAAAGTTCCACTTGTGACTTTTTATCACGATATATAACGACAAAATACTTTTCTTCTGTGCAAAACTATCATCTCTTCATTTTCACAATTTTACTTATTACAACACATTACCTGTGTGATGTACAACCAAACATAAAATCTGTTAATAATTCATGTGTATTGTTGGAAGCTTGATCGTAAACAGTCGTTGTCTGTAGTCCTGAAAGCAGTTGTGTGTTTTTTTCCCTCTGCCCTGTTTGTACATTAGGTTTTGTCCAGTTTCTCCAGTGCTATTACCAGAGCGGCTCCTTGTACCGACTCCGAGCTCTGGGGGAGAGACACAACATGGACCTCACAGTCGGTGAGTGCACTCCAAGGTTGCTGTCACTTTGTTGTTTGCATACATTTTGTAGTTGCGTGACTCTGCAGTAGCGAGAAGGGGAACAAAGGATCTGCACATGACAGTTAACGTGATGCTGTGGAGAACAAGAGGTTGTGAGTGTCGAGGTGGTCAGGCTCATGATGTCTGCAGGCGTACATTATTTCAACACGGTCGCCTCAAAGAAATGTTAAAGACACACAAATGTAATCACAATAATAAACTTTTATTTGTTCAGCACTTTCTTGGCCGAGAAACAAAGAGATTAACTGAAAGAAAAAAGTGAATTTAAAAACAGAAAGAGGGGAGTCAGATTGGTAATTGCTATTACGCAGTTTGTCCACCAGTGGGCACTCACAGGTAAGAGTTAAGCCACAGCAGAAAAAGCATCATGTGGGTCAAAGTTGTTTTTATTTAAAAAAAAAAAAGAGATGATATTTATATGAATTAGTTTTTTTTATTGGATTTAGAAATTCTTACTTATCAATATTTATATGTATATATTGATGATCCTTTGATTTCTGTAGAAATTAGACAAGGCAAGTTTATTTGTTAAGCACATTTCAACCTCAAGGCAATTTAAAGTACATAATGATCTTATAGGCATCATGAGAGATCAACATAAGACAATACACAACAGTACAATTTAGATAGAAATGAAAACGAGTTGTTAGAAGTAGTTAAAAAATCTGTTTTAATTTTGAAAGAAGTGACAGGAGTTGTGCAGCTCCATGATAGAAGAGCCAGGTTCACTTCCTGCCCTCTTGTCTTGTCTCAGCTGCTCCTCTTCTGTGCATTGTCGTACATCAGGAGAGTTATTGTGTGATGGTAGAGACCGATTAGGTTTCTCTCAGCTCAGTGACTCTCTCTCTCCTCTCCTTGTGTTCAGAGGGCTTCCAGTCGTGGATGTGGAGAGGTCTGACCTTCCTCCTCCCCTTCCTGTTCTTTGGACACGTGAGTAGTTTGTCATCGTCTCCACTGAAGATTGAAAAGTAATGAAATTCAGATTTTCAGGCAAAGTAACATGCTGGTTCCTCCTCCTCCAGTTCTGGCAGCTTTACAACAGTATAACACTGTTCAAGATGTTCCAGCTCCCAGAGTGCAAAGAGTGGCAGGTTTGTTCTCGTGCATTTTGGACGCTATATTCAACATTTATTCAACATTTACTCATTTAATGTGTCGTAATATGTTCAACTAATCCAGCTCTACAGTAGAAATATACTTAATGTAAACCTTAAAATGGCCGAAAAGCACTTTTCACATATCTGAAGTAATCTGAGTAATGAGCAGTTAGTTCATGTGTTTGTTTCTTCTCCTGCGGTGTAGGTGGTGATGTGCGGCTGCGCTTACATGGTCCTCTTCATGGGAAACTTCTTCACCACGCTGGGAGTGGTTTACCAGAAATACATGAACAACCAGGACAAGTCTAAGACCTTATAGAACTGGAATGATCCAACACTGAGGCTCTGATATTCTCTTTAGAGCTTTCTACCAATGCACTGTACATGGTCCGTGTGGATCATTTACAGCATCAGCTTCTTATATCCATGTTTCGTTTTCTAGTTCTTCTGATTATATATTTGAATCTTGAATCTAGATATTGTTATTGGCATAATACCAAAGAAAAGAAAGCAATTGTCAGGTGTTACCCGGATAAAGTGTGAGCTTGTTTTTGTAGGTGTTTTGGTCAGAGTGGTACAACTCGGACAAAGAAGTGTTACTGATAAAATATAAGATCCCTGATAATACTGAGTTTTGGGGACGGATGTCAATATCAAACAACAAATGAAATTGAAGCTTGATATTTTCAAGTTCAATCCCAAACTTTATCTTAATAACTGTAAATTTAAAAAACACACATTTAATCAAATATATAGGACATTTTTTTTTTTTACATGATTTGTAAAAACACAGAATCACATATTTTCTTACACTGTTGACTCAAAGTTTACATATCGGCAACAAACTGATATGGGAAAAACTCATATCAGCTCTTTTATTTTTATTTTTTATTGCTCAACCAATAAATCAGTTGTGCTCTAAAGCAAATAACCGTTATTTGCATCATATTTATTTTTGGGAAATCTCCAGTTTGTGTTTCAGCAGCTGCTTTAGGAAAACACTCCTTCGAATCTGCTCATGTTCTTGTCGTCTCTATTACAGCAGGAAATTTCATGTTGCATCACAGTTCATCCTCTTCTTCTCTGTTACTGTAACGTTCATGTGTTGTTGGGCTTGTTTACAGCATAAACACTAGTTTGTACAATCAAAGAACAAACCTTGATCGAAACAAACAGCAAATCTATAGTTTCTATTCTTTACAGTTCTAAAAGTATCTGGAGCGTTGAGGTTTTTGTTGCACTACATCCAAATGACCACTAGGTGAAAGCATTGCATTTCATCAGCTATCACGTGCTCTCGATGTGTAATTTACACTCGAGGAGATTTCATCCATGAAAAAACCCCAAATCCTTTCTTTATTTTTGGATAAAAACCCACCAGACTTTTTTTCTTTGTGTAAAGTCGTGTTTCACTGGGAGACTGGGACCTGTTCTCCAGATGGATCACATCTCGTGAGGGTGATTACAGTCGGCCATCTGCTGCGACTCTGAGTGATGAGGAGCTGCTGAATTAGATTCTCCACATTTCATCATCTGAAACAATTTCTCTGAGTGAAAGTCACTCATCAGTGAGTGGGTCGGTCCCATTGTTGGAGACGTATCAGGCCTCGGTGGGAGCTGAGGAGACTCAAGGGCCACATCTACAGTTACAGCAGTTTAATGCCAATCTGGGCTCTTTTGGAATATAATACACAGTCGACTGGAGCAGATGGAAAACAGAACCTCAGGTTGATACTGGACTCAGTTTGTTCTTATCTGAGTTTCCCTAAAACAACAGAAAAATGAAAATAAACTCCTACAGACATTAAAAGCCAAATATCATCTGTGATTAATGTTAAATACAAAACAAACACGTTTCCTCATTTCAATTCAATCCCACTTACACAGTCCCTCCTCCTGTAATAACTCACTAGTGCATCCACTGTGTGTAAATCCACCACTGAAAGAAGTCCCACTTCATTTCTCTATGGAGATCACACTCACACCTTTACATGAGGAGGAACAGGTGGTGGAAACAGGGAGAATAAAAGAAGAAGAGAAAGGATTTTTAAGTTTCCATCCATCCCTTCATCTATAGAGCTTATTGTTTGAGGGTGGTAGGGGGGAGCTGACAGTGGGTGAGGGGGGTACACCCTGATATAAACAACCTTTAACACCCACACCTGCAGGTAACCTAGAGTCTGCAGTTAACCCCAACCTGCTTGTTATTTGACTGTGGGAGGAAGCTGGAGTGAAACCACGCTGATGCAGGCAAACATGCAAACTCTGCACAGAACGAGCCGGGACTCGAACCTTTGACTCTTCTTTCTGTGAGGGGACAATGCACCAGTATTTATATTTCTTTATTTTGTGAACAACGAAGTATCATGTACATATCTGTAGCTGAGTTGAATCATAGTACACACATACAGAGCAAAAACTCATAACAGACACAAAAAAAAAAAAAAAAAACAACAACCAACAAACAACAAAAATGGACTACACAATAATAGTGTGTGTCAGCATATATTTATTCTCCAGATTAATCAGTGGAAAAGTGTTAGTGGATAAAACAAAAATAAAAAGGTGAATTTCTGTGAACAATTGTCAATGCACAGTTTTAGAAAAGAAGAATGGCGACTGAAAAGATTTCAATAAAGCTTCACACTGTGATTTAAACATATCTGCAGCCGAGTGCCAGAACACAAAGAGGGATGGAAAGAAATTTGCACATAAGATCAGAGGGAATAATACCTGAAACATGTAAAATGGAAACCAGCCTCACTTCCAAATTTACTACAGTGGAACCTCCCCCACCTCCTCACTCACCCACCCCTGCAAAAAGTATTTGATGAGTTGGTGCTGCAGGGCCAGAGGGAGAGAGAGAGAGAGAGAGAGAGAGAGAGAGAGAGAGAGAGGCAAACGGGACGAAGAAGAGGGAAGAGGAGGGCCGGGTATTCTCCCAGCCTGCACCTCTTTCATCTTTCTCATTAAAGCCGGAGCAGTGGGGGCCGTCAAGAATGAGCCCAAGGACATGGGGATTGGGGAGCGAGCCTGAGCCTCGCATCAGGAGGTGGGGAAGGAGAGAAGGGAGCAGCCAGAGCGAGCAGACGAGGCACCATGTCAGACCTTCACCTTAAAACTTAACCCGCCTCCCCTCTGGGAGCCAGATAAAGACCTCTTATCTGTGCTCACCTTCTCTCCCTGGCCTGGGAACAACCGGAGCAGCAGCCAGTCAGGAGAAGGAAGAGGCTGAGGGAGGGAGGATGGGGGGGGGGGGTTCTGGTTGAGTAGGTACCAAATACACAGAGCAGAGAGCGGATGTGAAAAAGCAGAGCAGCTCTGATGAGTTTCCATCTGGGACGGAGTGATTAGAAGAGAGGAAGTGGTTCCTGAGAGAAGAGGTGATTCTGAAGAAAGAGGCAGAGCCAGGAGCTGTGATGGCGACAAGTCGTCTGATTCATGCTGCTGATAATTCAGCTTGTATGATTTTTACTATTAGAGAGTTAGAATTATATATGCATATTATTAATTGTTGTTTGTCAGTCTGATGTAAAGCTTCATATGTCAGATAAAATAAGAAAATAATTCAGGTTGAATTTGTCTGAAATCAGCTGATCCCAGGTTGCGATAAGAAACCTTAAGTCTTCATAAGCCGTAATTAAGGGCTTTATTAGATTATAGTTAAAATCATTTTTTAAACAGCTGATTAACATTCACAACTGCATATTTATTATATTGAACCCCCTGTTATCTTTTCACAAAGCTTCTGAAAGCAATTGATAGAGATAGAGAGATAACCATACGGTTAATGCAAAAATGGTGATAGAGCTGAATCTGCCCTGTTTGAATAAATAGAGAATAGAGCCCAGACCATTGCCGAGGCCCAATATATTCAAAAACCAGGGTGCATCAACTTAAACACACTCATAGATATCAAGCATCTAAATGTGTCTGATTCTTTTCATAAAGATGCAGGGAAATGGTAAAAATGTTGAAAACTTTAAGATCTGATAACTTCAGCCACATTCAGAGTTAGGGTGGATGTAAATATGTTCTGTTAATATATCAAATGTCTTTTTAAGCATCTCATTGATCTGTTTGGGGCCACGGCCACGGCCACAACACCAACATTGACCACCACAAACCAACTGATACTTTACTTATAAAGGTTAAATCTGTCTTTATAGCTGTGTGCATTCATTCACTCCTGACTCGCTCGCTCTTAGTCAAACATCAATCATGGCCCATGTCCTGCCTGGCTCTCCATAGACGTCACAATCCAGACCAGCAACAGCCTGTGAGTTTGACTAATCGTCCTCCAGATGCATGCTCATGGATATGGATTATATATGCAAACAGAGGAGAGGGGGTGGTAGTGAAATACATGCATATCACTTAATTAAATGATTCAACAAAATAAGGGTTGTCCACAAAACGCACTTGACCAAAATAATAAAAAAATATGCTCCGTGCTCTTGAAGGCTCTGAGGTTCAGATCTTTCTCCTCCTCGTTAGTAAATGACAGCGGCTCCTTCACTCCTGAAATATGAACCGAGAGCCAAATTAAATGTGCATATTTAATAAGAGGGGAACATGATTACATCCACTTGCAAAACGAGAACGTGAGCGATGAAGGGCCGAGGGAGGCAGGGAGGGTTTTTATGGCCTGCAGAGTGTGAAAGAAAAAAGAGAATTCATCTTTATTTTAACGCGGCTCTTTGGGAGTAACCCGAGCAGCCCCCCCCCCCCCCCCTGCTGATTACACTCATTCTGTTTTTCTGGGGGTTTGGACCACAGGTTCCTATGGCAACCACAGAAAGCAGACAGGCAGCATGAACAATTTTTTATTTGAAACACCAAACAGAATTTGGTAACAAGTTGCCGATTGAGCTGCTTTGAAATATTTCAGGCTGGAGTCACACCCTGAAATCCAGCCGATGAGAAGTCAGTAGTTTGCAATGATTCGATTCACAATGCCAAATGTGTTAACTACTGTTTTTTATATATTCATATTCATACAGACACAACAACAACAATTAATATAAATTATAAGTATTAATATGAATTATTTTTAAGGTATATTTAAAATATCCATTCATACACATTGGCTGTTTTTATGAAAAGGGCCAGTGAGTCCTTGAATAACCGTTTCATACAAAGAACTATTCATACAGAAGCAGGAGAGTTAGAGGAGAACGTACACGAGCAACATATTAACGTGTGAGTCGCACAAACTTTTGTTTCACAGATGCAACGAGTTACAACAGTTTAACCTTCCACAGAAAACTGTGCAGATTGTCCAGTTATGATTTGAGCTGCCAGTCAGAACAGATTTTAGATTTTATACTCTTTCAGCAGCAAAACTGTGTGGGACATAAAACTGTGGATCTGACACAGTGATTGTTGTTGGTGCTGTGACGTAAATACACTACAACATGTTAACTATTGACATGCAATTTAATGCAAATCTGTTAATTTTTCTTAACGTTGAAACATTTCTTGAGGGAAAAAGCAAAAGCCTTTAATAACATTATCCTAAAATTCTGAGTTCTGTGATATTAGGAGCATGACATCATGTATTTCTAATGTGGACCAAATTAAACCAAACGATAAATCAGTATTCAGACAATTCAAAACACACCACAGCTCCGTTATATTTATAATAATTATACCTACACCATAACACCATCAATGTCCTTGACCCACATATTGGAAACATTCAGCCCTGAGGGGCTGCAAGATGAACAATGAAGTGGGTCAATAGGTCCACTCCCACACACACTGTGGGCTCCTGTAAACCAGATGGCCAATTAAGTCTGAGCCAAGAGAAAATTAATCACATCACACTTTGTCCCGCGTCTGATTGAATACAATCGCCCTGCAACTTGCAGAACAAACACCCTGCAGGCTCCTGCCGTGCACAGTCAGCGTGCAACACACACAACACTCGTCCACTGGGAGTCAGGGGAGGAAATGAGTGCACGGTCAGGGCAGCAGCTCCAGGACTACACACTGTGAGGCACGTTTTTTAAAAACGGGTATGAGTCTAACTTTCCTCCAGCTTCCGAGTCCGAGCCACAAACCTTCTCTTTGCATTTGCACCATTAGCGTTGAAGTCGTATGAAATATGTTGGTAATGTGTTGACCCTGCGTGACCCTCCGGAGCAGATGGAGTGAGATCCTCCGAGGCTCGGAACTCTAATGGAGCAGGAACAAACACAGACGTGTGCTCACACTGCTTTGATAATGGACGTGTGTCCTCGAGTGTACTTCAGTGTGTTTGGGAAGTGTATCAGAAAAAGACGGTCATGTTTTCACCTCAGTCCTTTTGTCTGCTGGTTGGTTTGTTCGTTTCTCAGCAGGATTATGTAAAAAAAACAACAGAACAGATTTTCTGAAATTCGGTGGAAGGATGGGACATGAACCAAAAAAAGAACCTGGTTTGGACAAAGGGGAAGATCCAGGATTTTCTGGAGGATGAATAGATGAAGACACGCGGCAAAGGGAACTGAACCTACAGCCGCTGAAGGAGGACTCAAGCCTGCGTTCTAGTGTCTGTATAGACTTTGCATGAAGTCAGCAAAATACAGAGATATTTGGTCCAATGCAAAACATTTATTGTCTACTCCCGATGTCATGAAGTGACCCTGCAGGTTAACAGTGAAGCTGGACTCTATAACAGAAGCTTATTAAACATTTAAAAACCAGATTTAATGGATGAATGGATCCGTTTCTTTCTGAGATGTTGCTGCAGAAGTCCCAACGTGAGCAGGTACTCATCAAACTGTGGAGGCTGAAAAACTCTCATTGTTCCCACACAGGCCTCCACACTGTGACAGGTCTGAAATATCACATCTCTGCCTGTGTCGTCTCTTTGAAAAGCTTTTCTCTCTAACATCTCCTTTATTGCCTTTGTCTCCATCTTTTTTTTTTGTTACCAGCACAAAAAAAAAGAATGATAAAAGGCCTTTAAAACCTCCACTGTCATTGTTACTTTCACTGCAGCCATTGTTGGTTGAATACTGGTCTCTGCTATTTTTCCCAGTTTCCCTTGGTGACCATTTCCCTTTTAAATCGTCATTGTGCTGCCTCACTGAGCTGAGGTGTAAACGAGCAAATGAAACAAAGCGGACAAACACTCTGAATAAATCCAAATAATGTTTTTTAATGTCATTACAGCGTAACACAGCAGATTACACGTGGTGAAAATAAAACTCAAACTAAAACATGAGCTTTGTCCAAATTCAGGTGAAACTGAATTGACCACAAACACAATCTGTCCCCTAACAACCGAGCTGTAGTTAGACACAATGAGAACGTTTTAATAGCCGTGTGTATCTTGTCCAGTTGAGTTGAAGCCTGATACATTTATAAGCATCATCATCTCTTTTATAGACCTATAGAAACGGGACAGACCAGCCTCGGAGGAATACACAGCTATGGTCTGTTCCAATTATCCAATCAGCCAGTCTCGAGGCAGCACTGCAGCGTATGAGATCTTTGTTTGTGTTGTTTGTGTCAGAGACAGGCTTGTGTTAGTGGTAAGTGCTGATCAGCTGGGATTAGATTTACAGTTGAGTTGGTGTGGTGGAAGAAGAAAGAACAAACATCCAGTGAGCAGCAGCAGCTCTGCAGACTGAGTGAAGTCAGAGGAGAAGTGGTCAGACCGGTCGGAGCTGACAGGAAACCACAGGTGCTGCGGTGGAGAAGGACTCAGGCTGGACGACAACAAAGCACTGAGGCTGTTATTAGAGCAAAGGAAGGAACCACTCATAGCATGGTGTTCCTAATAATGTGCTCATTAAAGTAAAGTAAAATAAAATCAAAGACTGCCTGTAAAGATGGACGACTTGTCTCCACTTCCACACACTGTCTTGGAATTAATCTGAAATTACCGGGATGTGAACGCTGCCATCTTTTGATCCAGAGTCTGTGAAGTGGCCATTTGGGGGGAGGAGCCGTGGTATTGAAGTCATTTTCAACCAATCAGGAGTCAGACTCAGCTGTCAATCATGATATTTCACTTTGTTTTATTGGCGTCAAATAACTAAAACCAAATAAATATTTATTACTTGTTGGTTTGCTTGTATCCCACCCGTTAACATGGAGGAGGTGGGTGTTATGCCCTATACTAGCCACTAGGGGTAAAAGATAGATTCTGTGATAATCTGATTAAGACTCATTCATAAATCTTTAATTTTTTTATTTTAAAGAAGATATTAATAATAATAATCGTACTTCTAACTTTTTCTGAGGTCACATTTTCACAGTATTTTTAAACTGTTGTTTTACTACTTTTACTTGTTTTACAGTCACGGATCTGAAGAGTTGTTCCCCCATGTGACTGACAGACCAGCTGCTCGGCCAGACGAGAACAAGAATGTCAGCGTTGTACGATTTTGAAAAACTCTAAATCACATTTCAAGACAAGACTTTTTCTTGAAGTCCGGTGCCAACGTTTTTAGGATTCCCATAACTCTCCACTGTCTACAATAACAACGCAAAAAACCTTGCAGAACATAAACAACACCATATAAATTACGCACTGCAGCCGAGGCGTTGCTAGCCCGCCGTAAAACACCAAACAAAACCCGAGGTAATAAAACATACCACACGTTAAGCTGGCAGCTGCAAGAAGCTTCAAACTATAAAAGCCCCAGAACTGGACAATGCAGGACTGCTGCTGTCTCTCAGCTCCGAGATGCACCGGCAGGAACCGAACAGTCAGCGCTGTCCACGGGAAATGAAGAAACATGTTTCCTGGCTGCAGGAGCGTTTCAAGGGACTTCGGGGGCCCCAGGCCTAGGAGACCTAAGGGGGCCCGACATCAACCCAAACCTTACTCCCCTTGTCTTCTACCCCATCTCTAAATTTATGGAGCCTTTGCCAAAGAGCTTGTGGCATGGGGGCCTCATTAGGGGGTTTCCATGGTGTCATTTCAACCTCTTGTTTATAGCCCATCGTAGAGTTTAAGGGGGCTCTCACTAAATTGTCATTGCTGTCGAGTAATGTAATCAGCTGTTCTCGGAACTGTTCCCTGTCAGCTCAGGGCCCCAGCAACTGTCCACTTCAACTTCAACATTTAAAATTCATTTTCAGAACCCAAAATGGAACGAGAAACTTTTCGTTATTAATGCACTGAGCCTGATACTCTTTCATAATGTCCGTTAACCCGATAACAAACGTTTAGGGTATGTTTTATAGCAGCAGGAATTCTAATAATTAGAATATAGAAAATAAGAATGGGTTGACTTTGTGTAATCAACCCCCAACCAGTACTGAAAACGGTAAAATGATCGGAGAGGAGGTGAACCTGCGCCGTGTAACGTTGCACTCGTGGAGCCAGTTTAACACCTTTGGGAAAACACTTGAGTTCTTTATGCGATTGGGTGATTGAGTGGTTTGAGGTTAATGGTGTTATCCACTGCACTCGGGCTTGTCAGTCAAAGTTGCAGGGGGCCAATTTCAAGGGGCCAATCTTGACCGTGTGTAACGTGCCGTTTAATTCAGAAACTGTATCTTTTGTGTGTGTGTGTGTGTGTGTGTGTGTTTGCCTTCGTTTTGTAAATGTAAAATTGAAGTGCAGGTTTTGTGAGAAACTGAGCAACGAGAGGAGTTCAGCTCTCAATTTTTCGTGTGGAGCTGAAAGCAGCAGAAAGAAGGGAGGGAGTTAAAAGCTGCTCTATCGGAGCCGCCTGAAGCTCCAGCTCTTCAGCTCACGGGCTATTTTTTTTACTCAATTAAATTTCACCAGGATTACCGAACATGTGTAAATATCAAAGAGCTTATAAGCCGCCGTGTATTGTTGAGAGGAAACGTTCTAAACTGTAACTGTCTGTTCAGAGGTGGAGTTTTACTGAACCTGCGCTAAGTGAAACTTCTGATGAGTCTCAGTCAATCGAAAAAACACTGAAACTGGAAAAGAAAACATCCAATAAATGACCAACTCTTTAAATACAACTAGAATGACACGTATTCATTTGAGAAGGCCAAACAATCTTAGAAACACGATTATCTAGTTGTTATAGAAGAAAGAAAAAAGGAAGTGACTTAACATAAATGATTTATTCATCCTCCGCTGTGGAGATTATTCGTCTGTTGGTCTGTTATTTAGCAGGATTATGCAAAAACTACTGAACCAATTTCCATGAAATGTTGTAGAGGAGTGAGGACTGACCCGAGGACTACACAATCTGCATCACATTCATTTGCACCGAAATCGTAGGTATTCCTCTCCGGCCCAGGTTCTTTCACTAAATCAGGTTTGGTTCAAATCAATTTGGTAGTTTTTGCGTGATCCTGTTAACAAGTAAGAACAACACAAAAAAAACAACAACATCTACCTCTGTATTCTAACTGCGTTTTGTCCTCTTGCAGCTCCTTGTTTTGAATCTGTCCTCCGTCCAGACTCTGTACCCTCACAGTGTAAACCCCCCCCCCACTGGTTGGTGTCTCCAGGTTACACTTTATGATCTTTAACAGGATAACGGTCCTTTGCATTCACCCTCATTATCAATGAGCTTTTTATTTAATCTAAATTCTTAATAGTGTGATTTGTGAACCTCAGGAGATAGTGTAGTCCGAGCTGTCGGACACATGAAGATGATAAAAAAGAATCTGTGAGGAACAGACTGCAGTTATTTAAACAATCCTCAGCTTGTTATCTCTAATGCAGCGTGTGATCCTCAGCCTATAAAACACAACGACTTCATCATTAGCCTCACAAAGCTAAATAAGCACCAGGGTGAGACTGCTCCTCCAAAATGTGAGGATACACACTGACCCAAGAAACCCTTCTACTAATTGTGTTTTACATGTCATGTGAGCAGAGATTGAACAAATCTTTCCCAGAGGAGATGATTGTAAAATTTGACCGTAAATCTCACTTTTTAAAAATATCTCAAGTGAATGTTGTTTTTTTGTGTATCCAACCTTCCGCTGCCGCCATTTAAAAAAAGAAATTGTTGGTCCCTCACCTTCTGCTAATGGCCTGTGTAGAAGGGAATCGTTTTAAAACACCACTTTAAAATGAGAAGTTGGTCGTATGCATGCAGCCACAGTCCTGGCTCGTTTCTCACGTCTGCACAGTGGACCGCTCACAGCATGACAGAGGTGAAGGTCGGGGTCACATCCCGTTTTCATCCAAACCCAACAAGTGAAGAGAGTAAAATGTTTCTGAGGCTGACAAAACATTTCACACAGGACCGCGGCTCCTTGAGCTGAGCTAACCACATCCTGACTCCCTCTAGAAAACTGAGAGCGGTCTCGACTCTCTCCTCTCGCTCTGACCGAGAGAGAAAACACACTTCATTCCCAGAACCGGTGAACTTCTCCTTTAATGTGGACGGTGACTGTTGTTGTGAGACTGAATCATTTATACGACTGATGGAAAATGTCAAATTTCCAACATACCTGCAGCCCTGCACACACAGGAGACAAAAGACGGCACAGTCCTGCACGTCTTGTTAATGCAATCAGAGGAGAATAAATGTGAAGTGTTCTGTCTGCTGGTGATTAAGAGCCGCCCTGACACAATTTTGATTCACTGCATTTGGGGCCAATTGGCCACCTGGGTCCCTCAGAGTGCTTTAACCAAAAAACCCTCTGTTGTGTCCATGTGGAGCCCGGGGCCCCGCCTCGTCGCTCCCCCCCCCCCCCTCGGTGCCCTCAACAAGACACTTATGTGTCTGAGCCGAGGTGTGCCGGAGTGATTCATTAGTTCATTAAGGGCGTCTCGTGGCCATGGCAACAATCTTTCCGAGGGGGTCAATGGAAACGTGTCGGTTCGCCTCCGGGCAAACTCTGCCAGGAGATCTGAGCAATAGCAGGAGGTACAATCGGTTACCCCCTCCCCCAAAACCATCCAGAGGTCCCATAACCTATTTATGGCCCCTGTCTTAGAAAAACACACACAGGAACGTGCACAAACACACACGTCCCCCCCCCCCCACACACACACACACACAAAGCTATACGCGCTGTAATCGAATCAGAATTTCTGGGTAGTATATCTAATGATTCCTTGTGATGTTCCAGTTCAGCCTACAGCGCAGAAAAGGACACCAGTGCAAAGTGATGGGACGTGGGTCTCTCCGGGATCAAATCTTTACAAGCTCAGGTCGTGACTATTAAAAATTAAGATCTTTTTTTGTTGAATAAGGAACAATGTTCTTACCTTCATGCATTTCATATTTATTCATCCAAATACGGGTCAGTGTTCAGACTTTTTTTTCTTTTGTCACAATGTGTGATCTTGTGACTGAAAATAATGACTTCACTTGTTAATTTAACACTGCATGAATAGTGTGACTCCGACATGTTCCTTAATATTGATAATTGGATGTTTAAAAAAAACTGATTCTGTCGTGTTTGGCGAATCAAAGCGACCAACAAACAAACAAATGGACGGGGGTGAAAACATAACCTCCTCAGTAGCTGTAACCAGTGGCCTCACTTATACAAGGGTCAATTTACAAAAGTGATGATGCGACCACTTTGCACTCTCTTCTCTGAGCTATAACCACTGCAGCAGTAAACATTATTGACCTGGTAATAAATGGAATGGTGTAATTAAAGGTGCACTCGGGCAGATTTTTATCACTGCTCTCCGCAAACTTTTAAAGTCTGTCTGTGTGTTGCTGCACAATTTGCTGGCAGGAAAACTCATGCTCATACTAGGTGTGTGTGTGTGTGTGTGTGTGAGTCTGTGTGTGCAGTACACAGAAGGATCCTCAGCGATGTCGTTTTCTGTTCCCATTGGAAGGCTTATTGTGATATTTTCTTTAAGACGTTATATTCACATTCTCTCCCTTGATCAGCACAAATGGGGTCTTTAAAAATCAACCTGTCCAATCACAAGGCACGTCCTTGAAGCCCCTTGGTATTCTTCTTTTTCTTGTGAATCGTGTCCCGCCTCACATTCCCAGCCCTTCCTCTGACAGAGTCTGTTCTGACCACTGGGCCTTGACTTCGTCTGGCACCCCCGTGGTGAAACACTCTGCCCCCCAATCTGTGTGAGCAGTGTGTGGGCTCACTTCAGGATTATGATGAAGATGATGATGAAGATGAACTCGAGTACAATCTCTCGGCTGCTTCAAAGACTTTTTTGTGCCAGTGGATGATTGCCACTATGTGGGTCGACCCCATTTGCATTTCTTCTGTACTTTGAAGTCCACAGAAGCAATAGCAGCTATACTGTAGTAGTCATGTACATGTTACTCATGTGTATTCTCACCAAAATGACAAAAATATATGACACTGTAATATTACCATCACACTTTTAACTACAAGGCCAAATCCTACGCATGTTTATGCAGATTTGATCTTATCGAGCAGAAAAAAGGGAGCTAACCCTAAATGATTTACTCATAGAGAAAGATTAAAATAAAATCCGGCATCTGCTAAATAAAGCTGGATTTGGTAATCGTGAACAAGTTTTCCAGTGCAGGCTACACTTTGAAAACATGCAACCGATACATTCAACCGCTAAAACCGAACGTGAAGACGACTCTTCCATGATGCACAGGCAGGGAGGTCAGTTCAGTTGTTTTCAGACCTGACGTCCAGAGGAACTCAGTAGGTTTCCTTTCACACCTTCATAACGCAGCAAGAGATTTGCAGTGAATCCTCCGGAGGATTCAGGTGAGACGTGGTGATTTACAACACTACATGTTTGATTTACTTTACATTGACTTGCTAGCGGATCAGGAACACCTCTTGTTTGTGGAACAGTTTCCTCAGTTAGTTGAGAGGAAACAACCGTGTGCACTGACGCTTGTCTTCCTTCAGCACTGATTGAATGTATGAACCCAACATGTTTGCATTTGATCAAGTCTGAGTCAAATTAAAACCTTCAGTTTGACACCATTATTCCTCCTTTCACATCCCGAGAGATGACTGGAAAGAGGGAGCAGCCAAAAGACGTGAGGGGAAGAGATATAATAAAGAGGCAGAGCTGATTTAAAATACACAGGAAGAAAGATTTGGCAGGGATGGAATCATCCGCTCCATTACAGAGGAAGAGAAGAAATATTTCAGATGGGGTTTGGGATTTGTTCCCACTTCAAAGACTGTCTCACACAAATGTCCGACTTTCCTTCCTCTCTCGAATGAAACAGACTTGATTTGTTAAGGCCTGAGATATTTGTGTGGCTCAGAGTTCCTGTCAATGACGAGAAAAGAGAAAACGAATAATATAAATTTTACTGCAATATCACAGAACCAACGGTCAACATGAAGCCAAAAGAGCTACCAACGTGAGTTTCATGACATGTCAGAGGATCATCAAGTAGATCTACAGTAGTACTAAATACTTCAGTTACCGAGTATATTTACTTTCCTGGTCAAATTACATTAGAATGGTATAAATAAAAAACACTACTGGCTGGTCTTTAGGGGGCGCTATTCGGTTATTTTGCCACGCCCCTTCCTTAAAAGAAAACATATGAATATCTTTGAGGGTATGGTGGGGGGGAGGGGGGGAGGGGGGTTGTCATGGTGTACGACAAAAACTCACAGTTTCCATAAGCCTACATCATCAACGTCTTGAGACCCTTAAGTTTGGCAATATTAAAGGCATTGCTTATCCATCAATCCCATAATCCATTATCGCCGTGACCCACACGGTTTAAAGTTGTAAAACAAGGCTAACTTCCTGTTGCCAGTAGGTGGTGCTATCACTATCACTACATACAGACTAATTGATCTGTTCAGGTCAGGACTCTAATCGTGTACGTCCAGTGTGGAGTCAATTGGACCATGTATGTCTAGGATACAAGAACCTCATGTTTAAAATACACGTGGTTCGGTTAGACCAGATGGAATTGCTATATACGTACATTTTCACCAGGCCTGACGTGCCCGCAAAGTTTTGTGAGTGTTCGAGTATCTTCAACCCGTCAAATATGAGATTCATTTTCCTGAATAATCAAATGAAAAGCAATAGAGCCTTTGAACTGTCTGTGCTCGGGGCCTCATTAAAGCCCTTTGGTGCAGTTTTGGTGCAGAGACAATATTACACAGTCAGTTTTGTGGTGAGTGAGATAACCGTGGTGGAGCTGAAACCTCACTCAGGAGAATTTGGGAAGGAGAGCCTTGTTTCTGCTGCAGAGCTGTTTAAACAGGATGAAGTCAAATTGTTTCCACATTTAACTGATATCGCACAAGACACTGACAAACAACAGATGGAGCCAGACTGGACGTTTTATTGTGCACATCTCAAAGCTGTGTTTCTAGGTTTCATTAAATTGATGTGCATGACCGTTGCCTGAGAAATGAGTGTGATAGAAAATGATCTTGAGATGTTCGGTAGAAGTGCTGAGTGGTGTGAGTTTTTACACATCAAACGGAGTTTAAGCTGAGATTCTTCAGGAATGAGATAACTAGGGCACGCTGGCGGGGGGGGGGGGGAGGAGGAGGAGAGAGCAAGCACTTAGTGAACCACAGCTATTAACAAAAGAGAAACTGTGTTGGCCGACAGTTGTGGAGAAATAACTTTTTGTTTCGAGAGGAGCCTGGTTATAATCACGTCTTCATGAGTGAGGCGTAGATGGGTCTCCAGTGAGAGATGGTTTCCTCTGGAGTGGAGAGAACTTGGCTGGAATCCAAACCAAATATTCTTCTGATACCAGCGGCGAGATTCACGTTCACGTCTGCAGCTGCCGTCGTCCTCTTTTCAGCATCAGGCTCATATTTGGTTTATTTTGATTTGCCTAATGCAGATTGAGCTGTGATGGATATAGGGGGTGAACCTGGTGGAGACATGGGGGTCCATCTGTCCGAGCGACACAGACCTCCTACAGTCTCTGAGGATGGAGAGAAAAGACTGAATGTCTGTTACACAACATGAAGTGACAAAATAATGTTAGAACAAAGGTCTTCTTACCAGCCCTGTGAGCTCTGGTTGGTTTCACGAACTGATATCGATGAGTCTGTGAACTTTGATGCAGCTTGATTGAACTTTTCAGGAACTCATTGCGGTTCCATTGTCGGGAAAAATCTTTTTACCCCGAAAAAGGCCCTTGCTAAGGGGGGAGTATTTTTTCCGAAAGTACCGCAATCTTTTGGGCCAGGCTTGCAGCGCTAATTATATTATTATATTATATTATTTGTTCATGTTTTTTCTCAACGCATCAACATGATGGAGCCACAGAAGAAAAGCTACAAAAAGGGACTGAATACAAAATCCAACTCATGTTTTCTGTTTTTGTCGTGTTGCCTGGTTTATGTAACATCATCATTATTACTATATAGTTTTTGCATTACAACCATCTTGTTATAGCTTGTTGTGTAATTTATCTTATCTGGTCTTTTGAACACTTGTTTGTGCTTTTAAAACTTTTATCAATTTCAAAGTTTGTTGCAAAACACTTGATACTTTCTGTTCTTTGTGGCTCAAACAAGTCGCTAAATGAAGAACAAAACGTTTTAGAACACCAAAGGTCCACACGGAGGCCATGTTTACCTCCACTGACGCAACACAAGGAGAGATTGCTTCATTTGAAGACGAATCACCGGGTTAAAATACATTTGCGATAGTTTATCTCTACATTCCTCCAAGGCCAACGGCACCAGAGAGAAAAGAGAGCAAACATTTTCCTTTGTGTCACTCTCATTTTATCTCATTGTGATAAAAGCCATTTACCACCGAGCACTTTCCAAACACTGCCTCTTCGAACCCAGCATCAATTTGACCACATGTATTATAGGAATGTTTGCAGTATTAATAGAACACACACACACAAACACACACACACACACACACACACACACACACACACTTGTAGCTGTGAGCAGAGCATTACCACTTACTATATTATTTATTGATCTAACGTTGAGGAGCCGAATCCCAATAATTTGAATCTTATACGAGTACAACTGGATGTAACAGTAAAGGAATCTTGACTTTTGTATTATTTCTAGTTATTGTACGAGTAATAACTGAGAGTGGCCGTGCTCCTTCCTTTCATTACCCACAAGTCCACTTGAGTGTCACAGTACCACAATGTGAGTGCCCCGCACTTCAGTACAGTGTGTTCGAAAGCTCTTTGTGGTAAACCTATAGTGAGCCGCAAGTGTTGTGTAACCACAGGATCTCAGTCTCCATGTCTAATGCGTGTGCTGTGTCGGCGGCTGTGGGCTCATGTATGACGGGCGCTGGACAGCTGGGCGACCCTCTGCAGGAGGCCTTTCTGCTGCAGCTGCTGCCAAGGTGGCTCCACATTGGGTGATGAAAACACCAGAGGTCTGCTCACTATCCAGGAAGACGTCCACCGTGTCTAACTTGAGCTCCGTCCTCACTCCGACGACGTCCTTAATATATTCCAACGTGACAGATATGCTAATATTGTTGTCTCGATTGCTTCTTAGTGAGAAGAATATGGATTTGAATACATGTTTTGTGTAAAAAGAAAATGTGTGGGTGTTAGAAACAGCTGGTAGAAAAGCTGGATCATCAAATATGGGTCAACAACGGTGGCTCGCTGCTCGAGGACCTCGTTAAAATGCAGTTTATGTTATGGTGAAGTAAAGTAAAGTTTTTTTACTCAAAAATGTATTCACAAAGCAACACTTCGCAGTTAACAACAGAAGATAAGACTGACAAATAATCTAGAAATCATTCAAATGGAATCTGAAATCCAGCAGCGGGTCTTGAGCTGCATATTTTCTCAAACGACTTCAAAGACTCCTTCAGTTTTAAGCCTGGAGCGAAAACGACTAAATATCTCTCGGCCAGAAGATTAGAGACCAGCTCGTGATATACGGCTGCAGCAGCTTCCTATTGGCCGACTCCTGACCAACTACATACAGACCACGAGACAGGAAATAAATCACCAAAAGTCCAGATATACCTTGTTAGGGCCCTGAGAACACCAAGAGTGAAGATATTCGAAATCTCACCAAACTCCGCGGATGCGGCCTTTTGTAGATTTACATATTCTGGAGTAATTTGAAATGGGCGTGTTTCATTTATTTGATAAAAAAAGGAAGAACACAATGTGGCGTCACCACAACTCACTCCTGATTGTCTCCTGTGTCATAACTGAACTGGTCTATGTAACTACTGATCGACGGGTGGAGGAACCATTTGTTCTTTAAAAGCAGAGGTTGTTTATTTGTTTGTTTAACCGGGACAGATACCCTACCTAGTTAATTACATGGCAATAATCCAAGCTAATGCATCGTAGCACTTGTAACATTCAGTTTATTTCCAATGCTTGTTCCTATAAGAGGCTTTAACACAACAAAGACATCGACATTAGATGACGGGTTGATCTTATGACGCTGCACCATTAGCCTACGCACATGTATGTATATATACAAACACTCACAAACATGCAAATCCATGCATATATACACACCTACCTCCCCCCCAGTCCCTACACATGACTGCACACAGTAGGTATGTGTATGTAGGAGTTGAGCACAGTAGTATTGTTGGGGATCTTTCTATATATAAGGTAAATTAGTACTATTCATCAGTAAATCCACAGGGAGTGTGTGTAGAGTCGAGTTGTCGCTGTGTCAAACAAACAAGCACACAAACACCGGGTTGTTGAGTGTGCGATCGCACTCAAGTGTCATTTAATCCACAAACATGAGGACAACATGACAACACAGTGTCCTGTTATTTCCATGTGTTTACACTGTGATGAGGGATGACTCAAACTTCTGCATTTTACTTCTGATGGTACGTTATGGTAATGAAGTGGTGATGATGCATTTATGACTAAAGTTTGCACAGTCCTCGCCACATGACTTTGTCGAGCTTTCTCTATGAAGAAAGTTTTCTGTTAGCTCAGACTTTCGGACCAATTGCAGGAAGTTAGCTAAATGACCAAAGCCCTTGTAGGTGCTGATGACAGGATGTAGGTACATAAACGTTTTTATTCTAATTTGAAACCAGACCAAACCAGTTTAAATGTAAACGATTTGACAAAGACATGAAGCTTGACTTTCAGGTACGAAAACACCCAGAGTTCCCAACGTTCAAACCAAACGCCTCTCAAAATGACAGACTGGTTTGTGAGACAGGCTGCAGCTGAGGCTTCTGAAGGTCTATCTGCAGCGGTCACTTCTGCAAACACAATAGAAACCAAGTGAACATTCATTATTATTCAATATATTCAATACTTTGTAATCCTGATGATTAATAATGAAGCAGGTTTTGGGTCCAGACTCTTTCCCATGTTGCAGTGTCCTCCCTCTCTCACTTCTCCATCACCTGACAACCCATCAAAAGACTCCAACATCTAAATGTGCTCATTACCTTCAACCAG
Organism: Platichthys flesus; assembly: GCF_949316205.1. NCBI lineage: Eukaryota > Metazoa > Chordata > Actinopteri > Pleuronectiformes > Pleuronectidae > Platichthys > Platichthys flesus. The sequence goes on along the minus strand of NC_084959.1, from coordinate 4,500,961 downwards.
TATGGAAATGCAAATCAAAGTGGGAGGTGGATTCATGTGATTTCAGGAGGTAAAATGTGTGGAGGCACGATAAGGTGCTTATTTAGTCACGACCTTAAGGACTTTCTGCAGGCAGGACATGTACCACTGTGTGTGCGTGTGTGTGTGTGTGTGTGTGTGTGAGTGAGTGAAGGGAGGTTAACACACTGATAAGCTGCTGCTCCAACACACACACATACACAGAGCAACAATAGGAGGAGCCCGCCAGACTGAGACTTTAATTGAGCTCCCTCCTCCTCCCTCCTCATCCACCTCCTCCTCCTCTGCCCTCCTCAGAGCTCCTCATCCAGCACGTCGTCCACTTCCTCCTCCTCCTCCTCATCCTTGTTCCCTCTAACTTCTCGTCTTCAGAGCCCGGCTCAGTTTGACTCTGGACTGGATACTACGGACACGCAGCGGCGAAGTCATGGCGCACGGACCGTTCCTCTGGCTCTTTCTCCTGCATCTCTGCCTCCTCAGCTCCAACGGTGAGTTTCTTCAGAAACCACGAAACTTAACACAGGTCGTTCGTGTCAGTTTTAATTCTGTCATGCGGAAAACGTTTCAAGTGAAGTGAACCGTCGCTACGAGTTTGAATGAGATTGAACCCACGCGTGTGCCTTTTATTGACGTTAACAAAGTTTCGCTTCTCCATTAAAAAAGTGCGTCATTTACTTGCAATTGAAAATAAGCACATGGTGGATTTAGCGTCCGCAGCTTTAATGTCTTTGCAGGATTTTAATCTTCAACGTTTGCGTGTGTTCACCTGAAACTATCGCAGTTTGTTCAACTCGTTACTGCGTAATTACCAGGTGGCGGTGAAGGCATCAATTACAGCTGCATGCACCGAGCACGCGTTCGGTGCGTGAGATGCGTGTTTCTCTGGTTTACAGACCTGCGGGACAGAGTCTGCACGAGTTAGTAAAGGATAAACATTCGAAACACCGCAGCAGTTCATATAAAACCACAGGAGCCAAACTCAGCACCAGTTAAACCAGCTCCGGGATGGAGGAGGCTGGGTTTGATGCATAGGACAGAACAGTGCATGGCCAGTGTGTGCGTGTGTGTGGGTGGGTGGGTGTGTGTGCATTCATGTTTTTGGTACCTGTGTCAGCCCTATGGGGGACAAGAAGGTCCAGGAAAACCCTAATAAGGTAAATAGTTCAATATTAAGGTTGAGAATGTGTTAAAGTTATAGATGGAGTTGGGTATCAGCAATTAGTAGTTATATACAATCATTGTAACCTTAATTATAACTAGTACTTGCTGAAACCAAACTCTAAACTGGTCTTCACCTTAAAAGTGAATATTTAACATTATGGGGACAACAAGACCCATAAAGTCCCCATTATGTAAATCATCTTTTATTGTGTTTTAAGGTTAAGGTTGCCTTGGGTTATAATGAATGTCTGTGTAATGTCCTCTGAAGTGATTTATTCTTCAATCATCTGCAGATTATCTTCTCTTTTATTCATCCAGGAGTGGGTTAAAAAAAAATCTGTTTCAATTCAAGTCCAAGGTCACATCTTCAAATGTCTCGTTTTGTGTTAAGATGATTTTTGTTTTCTAAAATGTCTTGTGGATATTCTGATGTATTTCCTCTGGGATGCACCTTCTTCTTCTCAACCTTCTGGTTAATTGCTTTGAGGTGTCCATCACTCCAGGAGGGTTGGACGGTTAACAACACCTGTCAGCACACAACCTGTCAGCCTGTTGGTGTAAATTTTACAGAAGGGGTGTAGCATCCATTGTTTTTACTTGATGACCGAATGGGTAATGATGCTTTAAAACACAGAAACACAATAAAGAGACACAACTGAGCAGCTGCAACCAGATGATGTTTTGATATTTTTGCTTTAAAAACAAAGAACCAATTAATTGAGGACCTAAACAGCAGCTGATTGATTTTGTGCCAATCAATTTATTGATTAAACGACTATTTTTTCAATGCTTATCTAGTAAATGAAGTGGTAACTTCAGGTTAAGGAAACGTAAAGTGAACGGTGATGCTTGTCAATCACAGACAAAATCGTTCTGCCATTTTCATATTTATCTTTTTTTAGTTTTCCTCAGATTCCCATTATCAACTGGTTATATAATGGTGCTCCATGTGTTGGTCAACCATCTTGTTTGCTTGTAGGCTACTGGGCATCAAAGCTGTCTGCTTGATGCAGCATGAAGCATCACAAATTACTTCACCTTTGTGTTGCAAGGCTCATGATTAAGTCACAGAATTATGCGAACATGGTTGTTTTTCTTTGTTGGCGAGCGACATGGCAGCCGTTTACCCTCTGTACGCTGCACCCTGCCCTTGTGTCCCAAGTAATTCAGTTTGATGTCGTCTTTAAAGCCCAAAATCCCAACTTAAATGATCTCAATGCACATTGTAAGTCAGAATGTTACACAACTTCAGAGAAACCCACACTGTTCTCACATGAGCAAACACCAGTGACAGTGGAGAGAAAAACCAGCAGGACCAGACTCAGCCTGAGGTAATTGGGATGATTATTGACTAAACCAATTCAGGATAGTGGATTATAGGAAGAATTAAACTCACGTGAGAGGATTTATTTTTTCCCTTACACCAACAAAAGCATCATGTTCTCCATTGTTACTGTTGTGCTTGTTGAGGCCACAAATCCCACCACTAGTCCATCACTTTTCACCGTTTCAAACAGGTGAAGTCTTATTTGGTAGTAGAGCTGTGTGCTGCATTGATTTTCTCAAACACCAAACCCCCTGCACCCCCTCCCCACGAAAACATTGACATTGACAATGGACCCATCTGTGTACAGCCCCCCCTCCTCTTCATGCACACTCCGGATCAAAACACGACCATGCACAGGAGGAAGGATTGTTGTTGTTGGCTTTTCCCCACAGTGAAGACGGCTGACGTAGCATTCGTCCCCTTTATTTTAGCCTCCTTGATCCATGTGCTTATTGGAGGAATATCTCAAATGGGTTCCTCCCTAGAGGTGCAAAGACAGCCTGGTATCCGAGGTATTAGATAAACTGAGTCCCGAGAAATCTAAGAAAACACAAGTGGCAAAGCCGTACAGTCCGACCAGTGTGATCAGCCATCCCATTAATATGCTCCGAATATTTCCGGGCTTAAGTGCTGCAGTGGCAGCTGAGGCAGCAAGGGGGGGGGGGGGGGGGGCTCAGGAAAGGATGGATGTTGTTAATGAAGAGAGAGATTCAAGAGAGGAAGGGAAGGACAGTGCCGGCGACAGGCAACAGGTGTGATTGACAGTAAACACAGACATGGAGCCGAGTCCCGTCAGCGACCGACATAAATAGAATCCAGCAGTGTGTTCACTGATGGGCTACTTAACTAGAGCGAGCTTTAATCAACATAATTAGACAGAAAACCTTCCGACAGCGTCTCTCACAACAGGACAACACTCACTCTGTCCTGGCCTTATCCCTCTTTTTCTCCTAAATCCCTGTTTTTTACTCCATCAGCCTAGTCTTAATTGGGTTACCGCTACTTAATCCTCATCTCCCCTCTACCTCCTTGGGAGACGGAGTAAAGCTGTCTGTTTTTGGATTATGGTTGTCCTCCGATAGAGACCCCCGGTCTTTTAGAGATCCTCCTAACCCGTCTCCGTCAAAACGGACCTCCTCCCTAATGGTCCATGAAGGGCACTTACTCCAATACAATTTGTGGCTGAGAGCATTTCTGCCGTATGGAAATAAAGCCATCCTGAGCATGAGCAGAAACCTAAACATGTAGCTCGGTTGATGCATTGTACTCCGGACTCTATTGATCCCACAGACCTGTGTTCATCAGTATGATGGCCATGTTGTGTGACGGGAATGGGCAAGTGGTCCGGGCAGTAAATCAGCGCAGCGGCAAAGCTTTTATGACGACATTTACAGAACAGAAAGAAGACACGAAGGACGGGTCACGTAGTTCAAGCCATTGTGAAATACTTTTATCCTTAAGTGTATTTAGCTGTTATGTGAATCTTAAAGAATCTGGGTATTTTACTAACTTGAAACCAGATTTACAAAGGATCTGGCTACCAGACTAAACTATGGTAACTTGCTTTGGGTTGACTGTTCAGTCTCTGAGGTGCTTTTCTGATTTATTTCATCATTTATCATCATCAGCTGAATATCTGCTCAGTGGGTGAAATAAATCAAAATCTTTGAAGATGTGATCTCAGGCTCGGGTGTTTGAAAATACAAACTATTCACATATTTAACTAAAGATGTATCTTATGACATTTCTTGATTAAAATATCTAGCCCGAAGTTACATATGGTGTATTCAAATATGAAAAATAATCATTATATGTGGTAGGTTTGGTTTACACTCTGGAGAACCAGTTCATTGTATTAGTTATGATTTCAAAAGATTTATTGATATTCTGAAATTAAATGAAAACCATTAAATTATAACTCAAACTACCAATCATATAATTGAGATATTCATATTGTTTTGACCACAAGGTCAGACTGCATAAGGGGAAAACAATATTTATCTCAATATGAAAATGGATTTGTAGAGGCCATAATTCTTGGTGTGAGTAGATGATCCAGAACCTTTATGCCACCAAAGTTTTCTCAATCTTATTTGCTTGTTCTTTGAATTGATTATAAAACAGTACTGAAGTAGTTAAGTGTCCAAAACTGAGTTGAAAGGTATCCCAGGGAGTGAATGTCCTGAATGTAAATAATGGTGGTGGTCCCTGACCTCTCCCTCATCTGTCTGAATGCCTGAGCTCCTCTGCCGCTGGGCGTGTCTGGATGGGGCAGGAAGTGTGCAGCTGCTGGCTGCAGTTGTTCATGTGGGATTAGGGACTTTGCCTGAGTGATGGGTGGGCATGACAGCCATGTAATCTAATGTATTGGCTCATTGTTTTCATTAAAGAGAGTGCGCCGTTAGATCCCTGTGGTATTTTTTAAATGTGTCCTCGTTGTAACTTTAAGCATATGTAAAGTAATTCAACCAACATGTATGTCAGCACAGTGAGCAATCAAACTGTATTGAATTGAGTCTTTTTAATATATTCTCTCAATAGTCTACTGCCTGTCACATTTATGATACCACAGCTAACAGTGATGAGTCGAGTGGACGTGAGCAAGACAGTGAAGACATCAGGGTTCACATCCTGCGTCACTTCACATTAGAGATTGATAATTGATTGGCTGATATGAGCCTTTCACATACACATGGGTATCTGAGTTTATTCTTATTAGTGCTGATATTAAGATATATCTTAAAGAATAAAATGCTTTGTCTGTTAGATAAGTGGTTAGTACATAGTAGTTTATTATCATTAGATAATTACAAGATAGCTACAATGCAGAATTTTCTTAAGTTTACTTTTTTACATATAGTTTCCTTTTTTTATTGCTATTTACAACAAAGTTCATGGTTAAACTGTAAAATATCAAGTCTAAATTACATGTCTTTGCTTTTATTATAGAAATGTTAAGAATTATCAGCTATTTTTCCAGATATAAATAGACTTATATATTTGTACCTAGCTTTTTCTATTTCCTAACATCGGTATTGTTGTTGGCCCCCGGCAACATTTGTTAAAACACAGTTAAGGGAAAAATTATTATGTCAATACTTCAAGTCTTGTTCTTTCAGTTAGTTTTAATTAGTTTGGTATTTAACCATGACCAACATCTTATCTGAATCTTCACCAAGTGCTGATTTACCTAAATATAGTTTTATCACCCATCAAGCTTCATTTGCCATTAGTGGTTATTGTAGATGAAACCAAATGAAGCATAATATTCTTGGGATAAACAGGCTCTGTTGACTGAAACTGTCTAATAATTTTGTTTGCAATTGCCTTGTTCTAGAGGCTGAGTTTTTGTGTGTGTTTGTAGTTGAGTCTATGGTTTGCAGCTTGTATTTGCTCTGAGGATCCAATACATGTTTTGGAAAATCAAAGCTGTTTAGCTGGCAAGAGCAGAGCTGACATCCACCCCTAAGCCTCGACTGAAGGGTTTTCAAGGGCCTTGTCTTAGCATGTGTAGTGTATTTGCAGCCGGTGGAATGGTTGATGTCTGAGTGGGATTTTATACCCAACAGCTGCCTCTGTAGTTTGATCCCCGGCCTTCGGGGAGGGAATTTCTTTCAGTATCGACTTTACCTCTCTGGTGCTGAAGAGCTGCCCAAAAACATCCCTGACTGCTGTGTTATTCAAAGCACATCGTTCACCACAGCTCAAATAAAAAGAAATCCATCCAGTGAACAATCAACCCTTTGGAGAAGATTGGACCTGTTTCTAGAGATTGCTGATAACATAAATTTAAGGAGAGGAGATGCAGGAGAAGATGGTGGAACATGTGCATTGAGAGTGTGAGGAGCCCATGAGGGACCAGAGCACTTAACACTTATCACACTGTGTCAGGAACGTGAACAATGTCTCCTGCAACGCTGCACTACTTATTTATTTATTTATTCTGTATTTATTTCTTTAAAAAGAAGTAGCAGAAGTGCTGCGGGGCTCCACTGCAGAGGGAGAGTGCTGAGAGCTTCACTTCTTAAAAGCCTCTTTCAGCCCCAAATATTGGCTTTTGCTGCACCGCTTGCACCGGATTGATTATTTCTGTACATTGTTGTGAGTGCAGCGTGATGAATGGAGAGGTGTGTGTTGAAGTAGTATGAATTTTTGCTCGGCTGAGATGTTAACTTTTCTGCAGCTTGTAACATCTGTCCTGGTGGTTCAGATTGTGTACAGCCCTGAGTCCTGGGCTCTTGTGTCAGTTTTTTAATTCTTTTAATTTGGCCTTTATACAAAAGGTGATCAATCTGGAGGGATTGTCAACCAGGGGGTAAAGTTTATTGAGAAATTTGTGTTTATCTCTTAAAATGCTCAAACCCCAGAGTCGGTAACAAGGTCCTGCTGGTGCACGCTCTTGCCCAATCACGAGGCAGTCTCAGCTGTCGATCATGTGATTTCACTCCTCAAATAGCAGTGTGATGAGAACTGTCCAAAATGACAGAAACCATCCACTAACATGGATGAGGTGGGGTTTATAACCATTGCTGCAGCCAACCACCAGGGGGCGATTAAGATGGTAACGCCTTCACTTTTAAAGAGCTTGATATTAGACATATAGTTATAGACATTCCTGAAGAATCTAGTAACTTAACACAGGGTTGTGGAGTAAAACTTTTAAATAGCACTAAATTCAATACCACAAGTAAAGCACAAGTACAACGTTGAGCCTCACACCTGCTGTACCTCGTGAGCAGAAGTACATAAAGTCTGTTTGAATCAATAACAACCTCCGGACTAAAAGCATGTCGCTGATTAATTACCACAAGGACGACGTGATCAATCCGTCATCGCCACCTCAGCTGAATCGTCCTCTGAGCAATTTGGTAATGAGATAATTGGTCTGATGACGTGGTTGTTGTTTCTCTGGGTGTTAATGTTATCAAACCTCGACTGCTGCTGTATCTCAGTCCCGATGTCAATATGTCAACGCCTCGCAATATTGTCAATGTCACGATACGATAATTTACTTGTTATCACATTAGGAATTAGATTAGATAATATCGTGAGCAATATGATCCGGCTCATTCGTGTCCTTGTTTTTGTTGGAGAAGATTAAACCTCCAAGAACAGATTGTTCTTTTTGCATAATCCAGGTTTAAATTAATCTAAAACAAAAACCATAACAGTGAGAGGATTCGTTCTCTTTGTATCAGAAAGCCTCGAATCTCTGTCCTCTGCCTTATCACAGTTTGTACTTGGTATGACATCATTATGTTTGGTCACGTGAAGTGCAAAATGCAACACGATGGCACCAGAGTGGAGCAGAGAACAAAGGGCATGTCTAAAAAAGGAGGAGGAAATATTATTTAAATATCTATATTAGGAAATCTTTTGCTTTGACATGTTCTTTGTTTTTATTCTGCAAAATGTGGTTCTTTTTGATAACACATATCAGTTCTCCAATCACTTATAATGCTTTATCGACTTACATGACCCTTTTCTTAGGTTGTGCAGAGTTCAAGAAGATAAAATACATCAATAAATGACATTTCATGACAGCAAAAATACCAATTTAGACTCTGGAGGACCATTTGTCCTGCAGAGTTCAGAAGGTTCAACTACACAACAGGATGGAGCAAGAATGTGAAAAAGAAAAAGCAACAATTTGCTATCAGCGTTGTCCTTCTTATTCTCTCTCTTTTATATTGATTTTTACTTTCTCTAGGAAGAGAATAAACTAAAGTAACAATATACAGTATGTCGCCATGCGTTTTTTAGTGCCACTTGTTATATAGGCCAAATATACTACAGTTATGCGATATATATACTTTGGAGTGGGTATATCTCTATGGAATAAGACCGCTGTTTTCTTTGTTTTTAAAAACAAGATATTCATTAGTCATATTTCAGTCTTGAGCAGATTTGTCTCGATACAGTGCTCGGGCAAAAAAATTTGCCATCTGTACGTGGCGTCCCTTCATATTTGGAGGGCCCATCTGTGGGGCACATGGCGCTCTCTCGGGCCACTATCCAAGTCTTGGCAGGAGTCCCATCAGTGCCAGAGGGAGAGACACACAAAAAAAAAACAGCATCATTCAGAAGCTTTTCCTTCCTCTCTTCCCCACATCTCTCCCTCTCTGGTTCGGCAAACAGAGCTTAACCAGCAGCTGCACACACCTGATGCCTCCGATCCGGCGGAAGAGGCACATTCTGGTGTGGGGTGGGGGGGCAACAAGCAGCGTCTCACGTTTCACAGAAATCAAACACCACAATGGTGTTTGCCTCCTTCCCGCCTTTTCTGAGGCCTTGTCTCTTCGATCACCTCTCCCCCCCCCCCCCCCCCCCCCCCTCCCGTCTTTCTTCTGGTCGAGCGCAGTGGACGGAGCCTGGGAATATTTACTTTGCTGGTGTTGTTGTTGACTGCAGGAGTACACAGGACAGGGTTGTATGCAGATTAACTGAGCGGGAGAGATTAACTCCACACATTTGTTTAAAACTTACCGAACTCTGAACTTTTCCAGTGTTAATAATAATCTTTGTGCAAAGTCTTGAGTCGCTGCTCTGTAATCTTATTCAAGTTGATGGAGCTTTGGCTGATAAAACCTGGCAGCGCACAAGATGCCACCCACATGGAAAGACTCTTTTTTTTTTTTTCTGGAGCAGTTGATTAGGGGCCGGGTGACTGTACTTCCAAATGGGTCCAAATCGGCAGCGACATGAGATTCTGATAACAGTTCAGTCACACCAGTTCAGTTTGGTTATATCCAAAATGTATGTAATCTAAATTGAAACACTGGAAACTTGGAGAAAATCGATATTAAAGTGATGATAAATAGTAAGATAATGAATTTTAGATGTAGTTCTACCTCAATAGTGTTGATGAGGAAGAATATGTGACTTATACTCAAGCTTAAACTGTATATTTGCTGTACAGACACCTCTAAGTATAATGACAGATCCAACTGGAGATAGAAAGAAATTTAGATAATTGTTTGGAAATGTATTTATATTGAAAGTGTGCAAACCAAACATTAAATTTGAGTCTAGAAGTTAGTTGTAATCTTGTTCTAGCATCTTACAGCTCCGTGCAGTCCCCTGACCCAGAGGCAGAATAACCCAGCATGTAGTCCAGCACACTCACAGCACAGTTACCCATTAATTAGAGAAGCTGCTGAGTTCCAACTTTCCTTGAGGAACTAACTCTTGGAAGGTGAAAAATCCCAGATCCCCCTTTAAATCCTGAGGCGTTGAGGTGTGTGTTTGTGTGAAATGTGACCACAGCCCTATGTCACTGGTTGGAGGGTTCACTTGTATCTGGAAGGCTTCTCTGTGGTAATGGATACGAGGTGGGTGTCTTGGTGAAACAAAGCAGATGTCACTGACTTGTCTCCAGTATTTGCTGCAGGCTTCCCCCTGGCACCACGTCATTGTGCCGAGGAATGTTAACTCCTCTGATTTCCTTTGTTCTCTGGCATTGTGTCAGACTGACGAACCAGCCAGTGTGTGAGTGTCACCTGGGCCCGAAGAGGCTGTGAGAAATCATTAAGTGTAATATTCAGCTCATCGCCTGGATCGGGTTGCAGAGTGAGATAATGAGGGGGTGACCATTGTAACTAAATCATAAATATCACAGGTAATATTTGTGTTTCTCTTGACATTTTTGGGTTAAAGAGCACAGAGGTTGAGTTTTACACCTGATGGTGAAAGTGATTTATTACGACAGCGACCACAAATAACACATTTATGTTTCAGAGTTCATGTTTTCAACCAAAGATGCTTGAGGCTGCACTTCAGCTTTTTAGTTTGGGGCCAAAGGATTTTATGTTCAGGACTTTATTTTATTTCTTGACTCATTCAGGTTTCCACTTTGAATACAATAGTATTGATTTTCAACATTTCCAATACCGATATATTTCCAGATGTGTGTATTTTTTTGATGTTTGTTATGATTCCTCAGTTTTTTATTGATCGGGGTCTGATAACGAGCCTTTCTCTATCTCATAATTTTTGTTGTAGAGCAGCACACATCAGATGTTTCTACGACCAGTGGTTGAGAGGGTCCCTGAGACTCGACTTTACTTGAGACCTTAAATATGTCTTGATTATTTTCATCAAGATCCATGACTTATTCACTGGGAAATTGGTGAAAATGTCAAAAAAGTTAAATATTTCATGGGGTTCTTTCTTGGTCCATGTCCCAGAACCCTAAACAGTTTTATGGAAATCTGTTCCCTAATCCTTCTGACAAACAAAGCAACCATGCAACAAACACACCAACGGACAGGGGCGACAAACACAACCTCCTTCCTCGGACATATATGTTGTGGAATGTTGTTGCCATTACATTATGAGAACAAATGTATTGTCTCCTGCCATTCAGCTGAAATGGTAAATGTCTGGCCCCGTGCCAGTCAGTTGCCTGTCACATCGACTTGCGTTCACATCTGTTGTGAAATTAAAATGAAGTCGGTTTAAATCAGGAGCGACTTTGATGGTGAAAAGCCACGTCTTGTGTTCGTTGTGTGCATGTGCACATGAATATGCATGAGGACCTCAGGGCCAACCAGAGCGTCTTTCATGGAGTTTGTCTCTCTCAGCTAATGGGCTGTGCCATGCCGGGGATATGCCATACATCCATCTGGCAGTGTTGTTGCTTTTTCTCCTGATTAGTCTGTGTATTAATCCGAATTGTGCAACCAGCTATAGGCTCTGAAATGAAATCGGTTTGGTTTTCAAATCACTTCAGGTTTTTTGGGGGGTTTTCTTCTTCATGAGCGTAGAGCAGGATTGCAGGGTCTTGTGTCAGGGCTGTGAATCTTATCCCAGCGCTGGAGGCTCAACGATCAGTCCGATGGTTGAGAGCCAGATTTAGCTCACATTTCATGCTTTTTGTGGAACTCAAGCACTTCAGCTGATTCATAGTGCAGGCCTAATTATTTGTAGGTTTTTTTCTGTTGTTCAGTTTGTGGTTCCAGAGCATTTGGATGCCAGATTCCCCCGAGGGCCGATCTCTTTGTTGAACGTCCCTCAGGAGAAGTTAGACAGGCAGAAAATGCGCCTGGTGAAGCAAAACCAGCAGCAACTGTTGATGGGGCATTGGAATTTAGCTGGAATATTTCCAGTCTGGTCTTTTACTCCTCATCGTGGCAACACAAGTGTGGAACGGGAATACGTTTGCACGGTGATGGCTTCTGCAGACGTCTTTGTGAAATGTCAGCGGCACTGACGTGGAACGTGATAACAGGCTTTGTTCACAGATAAGAATCAAGACCCTTAAGGCTGATGTCCAAGTCACAGGCAGGATTTATTAAGGAGCCTCTGTGCAGAGTTGACTTTTGGGGCAATTTAAAGGCTGTCAAACTCAGCCGCTGTCTTTTGAAGACGTGTCTGATGAAAGCTGTAATGTGATCTTCCTCTTCAGCTCAAGTTAAGGGTCTGGAATCTGCCACCGCAGGGCTCTTTTCTACAACTGCCATTTAAGGGTAAAGAAGTGTCAGGGATCCAAGCAAAACTAACACTCGGCCCAAAAACTGTAGAAACTGGATTGAAGACTCTCCGAACCCCCATCTGGGATTGATTCGGGATTATAGAGATAAAGCCTGTGGTTACTGTGTTGGAAAGCACCTTGTAGGTTTATGTGAGAAGCAGAGTTGAGGTTAAAAGTCAGCCTGTCATTGGTGGAGATGATTTAATGACTGCAACTTTTTTCCAAAATACAGCATCAACCCTACCTAGAATTTGAAAATCAAAAATACTATAAAGTTGGACAAACAGCGGATTTGTGAAGCGTGAATTCAAAGCTGGGAATGCATCCAGCTGGCAGCCAGTATTATGCTTTAAGCAAACTAAGATTGGTGTCAGTGGGATCAAAATAAATCTCCAACACATGTGGGTTTTATTTTTTGCGGTCAGTGCAGACGTTTTTCACTTTGTCTGTTGGTGCATTGGACAGTTTTACCCATTTTCAGAATATGTGAGGTCTTCCTTCAGTCCATCACAAGGTGTTTTGGAAAGAAAAGTAATCTCCTGATGTTTTGTTTCTACTCGAGAAAGAACATTGTGTCACCGTCTTCACAAACAGTCACATGACATCTCATAAAGCACAGAGCAGGTCTTGCAATCGGGCGTTTGTGTGTGTGCAGGTAACTTCCGACTCACCAACACTCGCAACTTGAAAGACCTTGGAGCAAACCATGTTCCTGTCCTCAATGCACCTCTCAGCTGTGACAGCCGACTAAAACCTTCCTGTCTTTCTCTCGAGGTGAAAAAACAGGAACATGAATCTCCTCTTAGCCCAGTCTCCCTGTAGTTCCTCCGACATCCAAAGCAGACCGTGCTGTCAGACCCGCAGCCTGCAGGTGGTTTTGGCATCTGGCCGCCCCCCCCCCCCCCCATGGAGACTGAAGGAGCTGGATGACGTCAGAGTAAAACAAACGTCTGGGCTTCTGTTTTCTGGCCTTGTTGTGAAATCGACCCTGAACTGGTTAGATGATCAAGTTGATCAATTCCACCATTTGTTTCACTGCCGAGTTTTGTGTATGTTATCAAGCAACAGTGCTTTGTGGCCGTGGGTATGTTGTGTTGCTCCTAGGGAGGAGGGATTAGCCGCATGTATAGGTTGTAGCATATGTCACACCAATTTAATATGCAGTTGTATTGATAAGACAGACCCCATCCAGAGTCCATCTTAATAAATGATGGCTCTTAAAGGTGCACGGTAATCAGCAATTTCTCGTTGTGTACAGTTTGTCTGCTGGCTTCATTCATTAATACTATAATTTAAACTGAGTAAATGCATCTAGTTTTATTTTGAAAGCCGTGTCCTAAAATACTCTCGTAAGGTTGACGTGCAGCAAACGAATATCTGACTCTGCAAACCCCCCTGCAGGGCTGGAGGAGTCGTGACGCCACGGGCTTCCTCCACCTCCAGCTAGCTTGGCATCTGCTGCCCAGCGAGACCAGGAACACTGATATCGACAGGGCCTGAAATGACACACACTGGTGTTTATTATTGTCCGTGTGTTGTTGTGTCCCCATTAACAGAGATGTACAGTGAGAAATGCTACAGGCCGTGAATCCTGCAGGCCACCGGCAGACACTTCATTTCTTGAGCCAGTTCTGAACGTCGGTTGTTAATACAGAATCTCAGCACCCGCCGGGAGTGTCATTTAGATCAGTAATTCTTAATGACTAAACCTAACCACCATGCCGTGCATGATACCCAGCGGCAAAGATGTTACTTGAGTGCAACATACATCTCTTGCCTCCCCTCCCCCACCCCCCGCTCTGCAGATGGAGACCAGTTGATTTATGGTGAAAGAGAATCTTGACAGATTCCGAAATGTTTCCAGATCTAATTCTTACCCGGAGCTGACGAAAGAGATCAGCTAAATAACAAAATGAGGGTTCGAATTACAGAACAGGCGCCTCCTTCATCAATCTTACAAATGAGTCGTGAGGAAACTAACAGAATTTTTTAGCAAACGTTACTCAAACCGAAGGGAATGGGGAATTTGCTGGTGGCTGTTATTTTGGGCTTCAGCACAGTGTTTACTGATAATTAACCAGAGTTTATAATAATAAAGAAAGCGGTGTGGATGCCTGACCTGAGCCAGGACCCAAAGTGCCGGGCCAGGTTCGGATTCACAGGTTTGATCTCATCAGCTGGTCTGTACTCGTGTCTGGAATCAAGGGAAACAGAACAAGTACTTATGTGGCTACGGGCTCTTTAAGGCTTTGGCTGCACAGACAGACCAATGTTGGATTTGAACAGAATCCACATGGATCCTTTAATGTTTCTTCAAATGTGACATTATTACTGCTGTGATCGCAAGAGACAAAGCTTGTAAAACCCTGGAGGCTACACTTCCCACAATGCCTTCCTGTCTGCCTGGTTCTTTCAAACCCCGATTTGTATTGGAGGCTTTCTTATAGTAAAATGTTCTTCTGAATTTTCCAAGTTTTTTTTAACTCCTCCAGAGTCACAGGTCGAGATGGACTCTTCATGGTGAGTCAGTGGATTCTCATGTGTAAAATCAGCGGTGCCTCAGTTGAGGTTTCCACTGTGCCGACCTTTTCACAACAAAAGATGCAGCCTCACCTCAGAAAACTCTCATACTTGGGAACTTGAAATAACTTTAAACTACTTCCTAAAGTTTGGTAAAATATAACTTGTTCCATTGACGCAGTCTACAATGAACATTTGATGGACTGTATTTTATATTTTGTGAAAAGCCGTGCAGATTTCCAAATATATATCTGCCAGCTGTATTTTATTGTTTTCTCTTTTGTGAGAGATGCATTAAAAAACACTTAGATCTGTTTATAAACACATAAAAGTTTATTATAAACCATTTATGTTCTACTAAATAAAATGCCTGTAGAAGGCTTAAACGTTTAGTGGCACTATATTTTCCTCTCACTGTGATGGGCTCTAAGGTGAACTTCATTTTTCCTCTGCTCTATCTTTGGCCTGCTGGTGTTATTTTTGGTGTGCTGTCTTCCTTGGATCCAGTTCATCAGACGCTTCGCGTACTGGCAGTGCTTCATTCACTAACACTGGAACAATCCAGGAGCAGCACATCCATCACTTCTGTTTTATCATAGATATTAAAACCACTTTCATATTTGTCTCCGAACTGAAAGGACTGTGGGACGTGAGCATCCCAGACGCTGCATGGGAAGTGTCCTAATTGAATGAGTTGAATTGCATTAGGGAAGGCTCAGGCATTCGTTGAGCATTTCATTCCAGAGAAAACACAGCTTTGACTGGATTACTCAGGTCTGACCTGAGCGTGAGGAACAAACATCAAACGCCTGTTTACAGACTCTTAATATAATCAGAGTTGATAATCCTCCATGTGGACCGACCCTGCTCGTCTCTGCTGTGCGGTGGCGGTCAGGGGCTGTTGGCTAATTCTCCGGGTCGTCTTAGCCCAAAGATCAAGGCGGCTGGTCTGGATCTTTGAACTTGACATTTCAAAAGCCAGAGGATAAAGAGATGCTTAAATATCAAATCCTCCCCCACGCCCTCAGCCCTGATATTGGACACTGTTAAAAGATTAACCGCCTAATCAAAGAGGAGCGTATGCACCACAGGATTTCTCCCGGTGTGTGTGTCTGCGGAACTTTATTTATGCACGTTTCAGCGTAAAAAAGTTGTCTATCTAACTTTTGTCTCATTTGGATTCTCGTCACATACCAGGCTGCTGACTTTTCAGAGATAGGAAGAGAGCTAGATGGTTCACTCCTAAGCTCCATCCATCAGCACCTCCTGTAGAACGATGTTAAACACGCTCTATGACGTATCCTTGACTATTTAATTCATCAGCAACTGTTTTTGTCATCGATTTTTGTCGATTACTCGTTGAACCACTAATGTGTTGCTGAGATGATGTGGATTCAGAAGGAAATCAACACTTTCAATAGTTTAGAACTTTGTCCAAAACAATTATGACAGAATGAAAGGGGACTGTTGGGCCTTGGGCGCAGTCATACACTTGATTGAGTTACTAGTTTTAAATGTGAAGTATAATAAATTATTTAGCTTTGAACGTGGCCCGAGTTGGGAGAGAGATGTTTTGATGTGTGCACAGGTGTGTGTGAGAGGGAAATCAACAAGCATTTCATTGTGTGTGGTCTTGTGATAACACTCTTCTAAAGTTAACCCCCCTACCACACACACACACACCCCCCAGCTCTCCTCTCCTCTCACACACACTAACTCTTATTTTCCCTCCTTCCTCTGTTCACTGCTCATTCACTTCTTCCCACAAATCACTTGACGGATGTGCCGCCCACAGGTGTTTTTTGAGGCGCTCTCCTCTCCAGCTGCCCCTGTCCACCACAGTATGGGAACAAGAGTGGAGGGGGGTGGACAATCCTATTGTTCACAGCTGCTTGTGTCAATGTGACATGCCCATCTCCTCCGTCCCCCCCCCGCCCTCGCCTCCCCGGCACAGCAGGACACTGTGCCACCGGACGACTTGGAATCCAGTCATAGCCACAGGCCCGGCTCAAGGTCTTGGCACGCCGTGGCTGACTGACTGAAACAAGCAGTGGATATTGTCTGCTGAGCCCTGAGAACTGGAGTCTCCCAGTCTGGAGATCAAGATAAAGTAGGCGTAGAGGCGGCTCGCTGCTCTCATATCAAACAATGTAGCTGCTCACGAGAACACAGATATATCATTGTGCTGGACATTGTGTCCGACCGGCTGCATGTGGCTCGCGTTAAGAGAAAGTGGAGAACGTGTCGTGTTGTTCCCTGGAGGCGAGGGGCCGTGTTTTGAAGTGAAATAAGTTTGTTGTGGCAATACCGGGGTTTTTAGATCTGTGAGACGGCTGAAGGTGAACGAGTTGTGAACCTGCGACTCTCACGCATCGTGTTTACATGCACACAGCAACGCAGGTCATCAGGAGGAACAGTGGAGCAAATAGTGAATAGAACTAATAAATACATTTTAATAATAGTCGTTTAACTAGTGGGGAGAAAAGTTAACCTGGTTTCAGCTTCTCAGATTTGACTACCTGCTATTTTTGTCAGTTCCATCACTGTTAATGGGAAAACTGCATCGTTAATTGGTTTTGGATGGTTGCTCAGACAAAACTAGCAATTTAAAGACGTCACTGCGGCTTTAATTCCATGTTCTGCAACACCTCTAAACGTGGAGTGAGCCATTGATTTTATTGAGAGTAAAATCGTGCTGATTACCTCCACAGAGGAGGTTATGTTTTCACCCCTGTCTATTTGTTTGTTGGTTCGTTTTGCAAGCAGGATTTTTTGCAAAAACTCATTGAAAAATTGGGATGAAGCTTGCTGGCAGGATACGATATGCATCAGGGAAGAACCCAGTAAAGTTTCACCTACTTTAACAATTTGAAATGAACCATTTTCCACATTTTCCTTAATATCTTAGAGATTAATTTAGGGGACTTAATATGCCTGATAAACGAGTCTGTGAAGTTTGGTGCAGATCCAAATAAAAAATTCAGATAAAAAATCTGAAAACCGTTTTTACTTCTGGCCAGAAAGAAATGCATCGTTCTCCTTCATTTCAATACCTTGTGTAAGTTATGGCCTGCAGAGAGGGAGGCAGCCCGGCCATTCAAAGACACGGAGACGGATGATAACAAGACTGTTGCCACAATAGCTTTCCAGGGTTGTAAAGTCAAGTCCTGCAGTCGTATAAACAGCCGTGCAGTGTGATCTGAAAGCCTGCAGTCATCCAGTAGCAGCTAAATCCCACATGTGCTTTGTTTGCTTCCCATCCCCGCCCTCCTCCGCCTGCCTCCCTCCCCCCACTCCGCCATTGCCTGCCACTGTCTGGGCTGCACTCTCCTTAACCTGCGAGTAATTGTCCTTCACCCGGCTCACCAAACAAATGATTTACTGATTAACCAGACAAAACACTGACATCCAGAGGTTTAATCTGGACCTAAAATCTTTTTCTTCTGCCTCTTTTATTTTTTGTTGGGTTTCCTTCGGCTGCGGTCTGGCAGCTGCAGAGTGGCTGGGTGATTTGACTGATAAGATTCCAGGACAGGGACCCGACCACCACCAGCCCACACGTTCATACACAGATCCTCTTATCCACGGTTTTCATCTGCCTCCTCCCTCGGAACAGCTGCTTGCATTTGTGGTCAGATGTCATCTCTGCTCTCGGAAGTTGAAGAAGTGATCAGAATTATCTCAGGAACTCACATTTGTATATATTCTTTACACTAGAGATTCACAAATCAGAATAATTGCAATATTATAATGATAACAGAGGTCTCCAGGAGATGCAGCTCGATGCAGGGCCGGCCGTTGTCCTGCTCACATTCCCAGTGGATTACTAACATGAACTCTGTTTTAGTAGCTGATAAGCCTTTCGAACTAATGCATCTGTTTCTTAAAGTTGACTTCCAGGATTGTGTTTCAGATCTCACTAGTATCTGAGGCAACACTTCCAGAACTTCAAACCTCTGTGACGGTGACTCCCCAAAGTCTGTGGAGATTGACTTTGAGAGACACTATTCGTTTGAAGCATGTTCCCTCATTTTGTGCTTTAATGATGATGAGGATTCTGTAGTATCTGGAGACAGTGGAAGGCACAGGATTATTTTTGTGCTCCTGTCTCACGTGGAAGCATCAACAACTACTGTGTGTTGTTCTTCTTCTCACTTTCACCTGAAAATCCATCTGTGCCTGATCCAGGTTTCTGTCACATTCCTCTGAAAACACGCCGCTTCCCAATTTGTGAGGAATTTGGAACTGAGCCCATTTGCACACCTGGCCTATCACACTTATTAGTTGTGTGTGTGTGTTTGTGTGTGTGTGTGTGTGTGTGTGTGTGTGTGTGTGTGTCTGTCTGTGTAGTTAGTCGGACCAGCCTGGGCACAGGCAGTAGCCTCTCCTCTTCATTAACGCAGTTGTGCACCTGTGATCACTCTGATATTCTCTTTGAGAGCATTAAGGTTCTCAGCAGGGGATTGAGGGGGGGTGACAGGGGCTCGCCATTTTGATCCCAGTGAATTAGGTGTGGCAGCACGCCTCATGTCTGGGAGATGGGATAAAAGGAGAGGGAATGCACAAATAGGCCTTTGTTGTACGACAGGCGCCGATTGAATGCTAATAAACTCTGATGATACAAACAGACACACACTTCAAAAAAATGCAGAGCATTTCAGACGAGTATGAATACGCACACAAACACACACGCACACACACATTCAGAGTGATGGAAGTTTGTTGTTTGGAAGTTGTTTCTCTGAGGCTGTGTGTGATGGAGGCGTTGTCTCGCAATCACCATTAAAGCTAATCGTGTAAGATCTTTATGTAAAAACACAGCCGACTCATTGCAAGGGAGTGTGTGTGTGTGTGTGTGGGGGGGGGGGGTGCACGACACATCAGAGAACATTCCCAGTGAATAGATTCAGCCTGTTTACATAAATGATTATGACGACCAGAGGAATTACTCACTCGCTGCTGCTGCTGCTTCCTCTCTGCTGCCGTATAGAACCAAAGTTAGTGGGTACGTGCAGGTAGAGACACTAAAAAGGCAATTTCACTTAATTTACACTTGGGTTTTTTTTTCCAGCCGTTGAGTCATGTTAGATGTCATAAAAACAGAAAACTGAAAAGCTGTGAAAGCCCCTGTCTACTGCAGAGTGTTGTGACCCGAAAATAAATGGCCATTGCAATTTCCAGAGCTGAGATATGTAACGAGCCCAACTCAACACTAGTTTAATTTCTCCAAAATAACAGGCACTTGCAGGGTAAATAAATCAAAACCTCCAAAAATCATTTCAACATCATTGTTCGGACCAGACCCATCGAGTCCCCCCAGGCTCGGGTTGGTATCCACACTCTAGTTCACACCGTTACTGAAAGCTTTTTGCTTGTGAATGTTGATGTCATGTCTGAACTGGGTCTGAGTGGGAGGCAATACATTAGATCTTACATACTGAAGTGTTATTCATGTGTAGGTCCTCTCTCTCCACAGCTCAGGACTCCTCTACCACTGTTGGGTGCTAGTTCTTAATACCTGTCAAAGGGAGAGGAGTTACCAACATGCCTTTGTGCACATAATGCACAGAAAACACCCACACAGTGTAATCTGTTGACCTTCAGTTAGAGCTCGACTCCTTAACTGTTCCCAGGAGAAACCGAACCTCGTATCTAAGATTAACTCCCAAGCTTCCCATTCTCTGTACTAATGCAAAAACAAAAGGGACTTTGTTACTCCAGATAAAACAATATGTGCGTTTGTCTTTTGCACGTCGAGGTCAAACACAAGATCAGTGATTTTTTTTTTCAGCTAGGTGGGCATTTGAAAAGCTTGTTCTATTTACGTAACAGGACAACCCCCTCTCCTCTCCAGGGACAGGACTGGATCCCCACAGTGAGTAAAGCTCGGTGTTAAATGTCATGGAGCATCCTGAGTGGAAGGTGACGGTGGTGATGGGAGGATGGTGGGTGGGCAGCTAAAGGTGTGACAGGAAGTGGAAATGACAGATAAGATTAATCAGGTGTTGAAAGAAATAGCTGAAATACACCTAGAGAGGGAATAATGGTCAAAACACATGATGGTAAACCAGGTTCTTCCTGTTGAACATCCATCAACCCATCCATTATCTATAGCACTTATCTAGTGAGGGTCGTAGGGTTGGAGCCAATCCCAGTGGACATTGGGCAACAGGTACCTGGACAGGAAACCAGTCTAATGCAGGACCAACATACTGGGTCAAACATCAATTCACACTCACAGCTAAAGACAATTTGAAGCCGGCAATTCACCCAACGTTCAAATCTGTGGACTTTGGGAGTACCCGAAGTTTCTTATAGTAGTTTGTGAGTAGTTCAAACTCGAAATTGAAAAACTTTTTCTTTACCATTCATCTCGCTGTTGTTCCTCTTGTACTTGTACTGATCAAGAGTCCTGCAAATACCCAATCATGGTGCATTGGTGGTAATACAAATAGAACATATCGTGGGTCACAAAGAGATGTGTCATATAACCAGTTAGATTTTGTCCAGCAGCCTTTTCTCCACGTCCAGCCTCGTCCTCTGTGCAACTATAAAAAAAGAGGCTAAAATAATATTCTATAGGCCCGGCGTGCTTATAAAAGTGACTTTTTTTTTATCCGAGTTGAGTTTCTGGGAATGGAACTGGAAGCGATTACCTCAGGCCCAGTCCTTTCTGCTGGATGGCTGAGGGAAAGCTGATTGAGTTGGCTCTCGGTTTGTAGCGTTCAAGGATATTCAGCGCTCTGATGATGACCACAGGGACGGGGATAAGAAGGCCTTTGTTGGAGTGCAGCGGCAAAGTCAGTGGGCTGTCGTCAGAGGTTTGATTGGGAGAAAGGTCTCCTATTTTTAGTGCTAGAATAACAGGACTCATACCTGGCCCCTCTTTACTTAATGCCTCGTCTTTCATACACTTTTAATAAGAGACGAAGGAGGACTCACTGAAGCCGTCTGACGAGAAATGTCAATTTCTGCTTACTCTCTGCAAAAAGTTGGATGACTTGACATGTTGATGCATGCTCGGTTCATCAGTGTATGATGTATGTTCCAAACTCGTGGTTAGAGTTTAGTCCATAGATACCAGATCCATTTAGAGGAAGGAAGCGGAACATCCTTGAATTGATATTTGTGAAATGGAAACAGAATCCTACTCAGCGTTTCCTCCTGGTTGTGGTTCCTCTGGATTATGAAGCTGCATTTGCACTTGTTCCACTTTCAGGGACTTAAGTCTCTCCCGCCTTCTGGTCATAGACTGATATATGACCACAGTTCTTGGATCCGGTCTGTTTTTTTGGCAAGTGGGATAACTAGATAATCCGTTTCCGATGTATTTCCATGTTTTTAGCCTGGTAGGGTCGAGTTTCAAGTTAACCGTTTCCGTGGGCTTATTCTACGAGTTTGTTTTTGTTCTGCTGTGACCTAAAGGAACCACAGGTCCCTTGATGTAGATGCAGTGTTTAGCCTGTTGACCTTTAATTTGCCATCCTGTGGCTGTGGAGCAACCTGCATGCCAGAGCCCAGCAGCTCTGAAGGGGGGCGGGGGGGTCTATTGATGAGCAGTGGATGCCGAGGAACAAGCCGCAGTTCACCGCCGAACATCAGAAACAAGCATTAATAAAACATGAATGTTGCTCCTTTAATGAAGACTCACCCACCGGGTGCGATGATGAAAAATTAATGGAGCTGCTGAAGAAGCTGCTAACCAGCGGGAACGATTAGCAATTCTTTAAATAAGCCAACGTTGGCAAACTGTTAGAGGGCGAAAGATATGGAGAGAACCTCCTCCTCCCCCCCCCCCCAAAAAAACAAGTGGAGAAGCATTCCAACACGGCAACATGTTTTTGTGAGTCATGCAGGTTGAGCGAGGATGCCAGGGGAGTTTCATCAGATCACTTGAAAGCAGTAACTCAGAAACTGAGATTTCATCTTGTGGACACTATAATGCAAATATGTTCATTTTAGACAACTTGCAAAAATAAATACAGAAGGAAAACTGCTGCTGGTGTTTATCTATAACCGAAACCAAAGACCAGTGAATTCAAAATGTGTCCATGCACGTAAAATCTGTTTTACGCCCAGCAAAGCTAAAATGAACTGAACGTTTAATCAACTTTATCTGAGTGCAATATGTTGCAATGTTTTTTGTTTCGTCTACGCACCACTGGTGTGTCTTGTGTTAGCCACAACAACAACAACCTGTGCTTAAAAACTATCAAAATCCAACAGGTAAATACAGCAGAGACTTTTACTGAGGTAATTCATATGATATGGTAATTTTCTTTGGGTTTGAGCTTAGCAGCTTCCTTTGTTCACCGGCTTTAATATAGAAACTTTACAAAAGCACACATTATAAAACAGGTCATGTTAAATTAAAGTGCAGGATTATAGGAAATGTTTAACTTCTTTTTAAAGCAGGTTATGTTTTTGGGCAGATTTTATATCCATGAGCACAACGGCAGGCTTATGCCTCGTCCAACTAGTGTTTGCATTGGAAGAAGTGTTTCAAAAGGTATAAACTCAATTAGGATCAATCCAAATGAGCAGCTGATTTGCAGTATATTGCTTATTTTTCTCTCAAACACAACTTCAGCTGCACTTCTCCAGCCGCCTTGGTGCATGGGGAATTGTTAGCAGCCAGAAAAATACAAAAAAAAGGTGCAAGAACGTGACAAGTGTCCTGCAGTGAGTTTACACAATGCAAGTTCTGGCCCAAGGTCAATGTCACCTCCTTAGAGTAGCAGGAGTCAGCAGCATTGATCATGGCGGGCCTGTGTGCGTGCTCCTGACCTGGAGCGGTTGTACACTGCATGAAAAGGAGGGAGATCACTGATGCACAAAGAGGAGCCTTTGAGGAGATTTGCAGCGCTGCCTTATCGCTCTATGTGAAAGAATAAAGCCCGGGCCCTTCGCTGCCACTCCCTGTCACCGAGGGATCCGGCTGCTGTGAGATTTGTGCCAGATGCTGCTTCTGAAACAGCAGCAACATCAGTAGGATGAGACGCTCTCATCTCCACTGTAGGGTTGTGTGCTTTCACTGTGTGTGAGCGTGGGTCTGTGTGTGTGTGTGTGTGAGTGGCTCTTTGATGTTGGGCAGTACACATTGTCCCCCAGGTGTTCAGGAACACACCAGGGCTGCGTATAGAGAAATCCTCCTCCCTGTCATCCACAGTTACATGCTTGCTTTTCACACCCTCCGTCCTCAGAGGGAAACTCGCCCCACGCACGACTTTTGTTCACGGAGTCTCCAGGAGTCACGCTGACCTGTTCCTACATTTTCCCTGAAGCAGCTAGAAAAAAAAAATCTAGATTTCTCCCCAAAATGTAGCATGTGGAATAAATTGAATGGCACATACATAATTCAATGTGTCTGCTTTTGCGAGAATTCTTTGTTCCTCTTGTTGCAATATTTAAACCCCAGACACCAGGTTTTCTATAGCTGCTTTCAGACATGACGTTTTCTGGATCGATTTCATGTGAGAGGGTAAATGTCTGGGTCAGTTGTTTTGGACTTTTTCTTGAAATATGTGAGATTAACTTCACAATGATGTCAACTTGGAAAAAGGATAAGATTCAAGAGCTTTCGGTGATAAGGTCTGACGGCGGAGTTGAGCAGAATTTACACGTAATGCCCAGTTTCCTGCTGCTTTACCCAACACGCCCCCACTCGCCTGAAAGCTCCAGACATTTTCCTGTTGTTGTGAAAGTGTTTTACTCCGACAATCTTCTCCTGGGTTCTTCATAAGTGAAAGGCACAGTCCAGACAACTGGGTCTGGATATCTCCCAGAGTTCATGTCTCAGGAGTCCTTAAAATCGCATGTTTATGTGGAATAGATTACATGTTCATAAAGTCTTTGTTCCTCATGCTGTCATACTCAACCACCAGGTTCTCTATGGTGACACTTACAACAAACGACAATTAACACACCTCCCTATTGTTATCTTCTCATCTCCTAATAAATAATCAGCTGACGCATCAGCTTCCCCTGATTTATTTTTTTAACTTCTCAGAAACATTCGGCCTCATTTCATGGCTCGTCGGGCAGGGGAGGATTAGGGGCTGAGGAAAAGAGGCTGATTTGTCGTGTCAGAGGTGATTTGCACTCTTATCAGTGGCAGAGCTGTAGATCCACCAGAGGCCCTAAGCCGACTGCCCTAATCGAATGGGGAAGCCCTCGCTGGTGACCACTTGAGTTAGCGTCTGAGGGTATTGTCTGTGTGTTAGGCACATAATGAGCTACTGTATGCAGAGGCTGTCCTGGAGGAAGCCGCCTCGGTACGTCTGTTGTTTGTCTTTTTTGTATTGTGTGAGTCTGCCTCGACTGAATGGACAGAAAAAAACATATTGTTGAAATGATTTGTTCTGTTAATTCTGTCTGTATCTGCTCTAACGTCCTCAGACTCCCCCTGTAAAGGAATTGGAAGTATCATTAAATACATTTCATAAGAATCACTGTAAACCCTAAACCAACTTTAATATAGACTTTAATAAAGGATAAAGATATCAACAAAACTAAAAGTAGATTTTCCATCTTCGTTTAGATTGTTTTTAACTTTAAATGCATCGGTTCACATGTCATAAACCAACATATTGGAGAAATAGATTAGTTGTACAGTGCTCGATTAAAAGTTAAGGTTTATGTTCAGACGTCAAGTTTTATCGTTTTGTAGAAGTTTGGCTTTTATCGAAGGAAGGTATGACAAATATTTTGGTTTTGGCATCAGAAGATGAATTGACACCAGTATTTTTATATGTTGAAATGATATTCAGTCCTTGGCAAGATGGCAACACTAAATCTAATTTATTTCTGAGCCACAAAGGACAGAAAGATGTGGGGAAAGAAAAGTGAAAGAACGGAGCAAATTCAAATCACATCATGGCCGTAATCTTCAGTTTGGTTTTTTATTTAATTACAGACAAAGTGTTACTTTAACATTTTTAACAAAGAAGCACAGACGTTTACTTTCCATTTGAAATCTAATTGTTATTGTTGAGCTGTGTCTCTGCTGGTTTCATCCTCTGACCACTCAGCTTCTCGGTCCCTCGTCCTGCAGCCCTGATCCTGTCAGCACATTCAAATGCTCCTGAATGAATTAGCTCTGTATCATCCAGACACAGACAGCAGACAGCCACAAATTGTATGCACACAGCCGCACACCCTCTGACAGCGGTTCTGGTTGTCAGGGTCCATAGATCATGGGTCATGTGTGTTTGTGCTTTAGTCCGTGCAGCATAAAGTCACAACAGGAACAGATAAGACCAGTCCCAGGTTGGCTTTGGGAGCCAAATCCCCAGCAGCCCCCCGGTGCTAATCGGATTAGCTGAAAAGTTAGCAGCACGGCCCCAAACAGACACAACATTTTTTACACTGACTTCTGTAACATGGTTTGTTCTGCGGCCGCCATAATCTGCCTGTTGTCCCACCTCATCTTTTGCCACAGTAAACAACAGTCAGGGTACATGATGAACTGATTTTAACCTCTGCAAGAGCATATTTTGGTTGACTGGGGTGTGTGTGTGTGCTGGGGGGGGTCTGGTCTGCCCAGGTGGGGGAACAATGGCGCGCCGCTTGTCTTAAAAGAAATGGTTGGCTGAACATAGGAGGAGGGAGGGACCCGCAGAAAAAGAAAAAAAAAAATGAGTTGTGAAAATGATTGGGGGTGGGTGATGGGGGAGCAGCCGGCTGAATGGGGGCAGCAGGGTGGCAACTGGACTCGTAAAGCTCTTTTCATGCTTGGTCTGTTTCGACCAACGCTCAACACACAAGGCCGAGGACGCTGAGGCCCTGCTAATTGTTTCTCTTTTAGTTTTTTAGGAAACCATTTAATTGTATTGAAAGAGAAAATGGAGCATCCCATGTTTGTTTTGTTAAGCCCCTTTAGGATTTGACTATTCTAAAATTTGGTTCATAGTAAATACATTAATTCATTCATTAAAAGGGCTAAAAACACCAAACCTATTTTAACCAAAATGGATGTTTTATGTTTGTTCGACTTTTAATCGCGTCATATCCGTTTTACTTGTCTCTGCTATAACTTCGGTACAAACAACGTAAGACAAATGAAAAACACATTGCAAGCTAGTTAGCCAGCTAGATTTGTTTGGCTTCTTGCTGCGTAACGTGAACAAAGCCAGGGTTTCCCCCAGCACTATCTTGTTAAGGCGGCCGCCTTAACAAGACTAGGGCCCCGCCTTGACTACCAATGTATTGAAAAAAAAAAAAGTTGAAAAAAAAAAAGTTGAAAAAAAAAAAAAATGGCATTGATAATACTCAGGTAATACTGTTTACAACATTAGTCGTGCCAATAAAGTTTTTTGAGTGTAATTGAGACGGCGACATCTGGTGGTTGAATATAATGTTGCATAGTCTATCATAGTCACCTGTCAATCTACCGCCAGTGACGTGCGGTGAGGTCAGTGAGTGGGTAGGCACTGAGTTCTGAAAGCCAGATTTCTCTAAACCTATATATTGTTAAATCAAAAACAATAAACAACAAACAGGCACGCACGGCCGATTTCAAATAAGTACTACTTCTATTCAACTTAAAAAATAAAAGACAGCATTCATCATTATGTAGGACTACAGCATAACGGACAGATAGGACCGCCTTCTCCAACGTGGAACGCCCTCTCCGTGCCTCTCCGCGGCTCCTCGGAGAGCTTTTCGTGCAGCTCTCCTTTTTCTAACTACACGTCGAAATGGCGGAGAGCCCACGGATAGCCCTTGGCTGTGATTGGTCCGCTAACGCCAGCATTTCGGAATGGAAACTTCCTGTTCCATTCCCTACATCACAATTAACCAAAATTACAACTACGACTCTATAATTAATGTGACAAGTGTGTTAAGCCAGCGGCGTTGTCCGGCTGACGGTGGCTGGTTAGAGCACTTACGGCACGTGTGTACGGTCATATACTGTTATAACGAACTTTCATAACGTGGCTAGCGGGCTAACCACCATGCTAACTGCGGTGGGAACAGCGCAAAAACCCGCTGACTTTAATCCCACGGCTCATGACACTCTTTCTCAAACACCGTCAGGTTAGAAGCAAACACTTTAGATCGATACTAACTAACGGTAGTAGTTAGTATCGGGTGTCCCTGCTGACTGTGTGTGGAAGCTGGGGGGAAGCTAGCTGCCTCCGTGTAGCTTCAAGCTGTTGCAGCTGTTGAATTAGCAACGCAGTTTGGAAACAAGACCGGGGAACCGCTGCGTTAAGACACGATAACATAAGCATTATGACCCGCTGGGTGTCACTTTATTCAGCAAAAACTGTCGCGTCATCAACATCCTTTTTCTGTTAGCTGCCATCGTTCACTGTGTGTGAGGAGCCGGGAGGACGTAAATAAACCTATCGTGGACTTCTTCTATATACCTCATGAGGTAGGCTTCTCTAAGCTCGACTTCAGTTGCGCCATCTACTGTTCTGGCGGTGAATTGTTTTCACAACAAAAAGGCTCGTAGAACTATAAATCAAAAAGGGTCCGTCCGCTCCGTCCGTCCGTCAGTCCGCAACGGACTCGGAGTAGCATACATTGGCCTTAAGCTGCGTAAATGTCTAGTAATATCTCGATTTTAATTGGTCCATGAATGATATGTAACGTAAAGGCTTATGTGGCATACCATTTACGTAAAAAAGGCACAAAGAATGATGCTTATTTGCGTACATGTTAAATCATACAGAATCAGGTGCGCATGCGCGAAAACTTTTTTTTTCTTGCCGTCCACAATGAATAGGCGGTTAATTTGAACGGAATCCGACATCACAAACTGTCATCTTCCGAGGCAGCTTGATTTTTCTTAAAAACCGGCTTAAACCCTATTTTGTAGTGTCTGCATGTTTTCCACAACATTTGTACCTACTGTTGTTTATTTATATTGAAATAAACAGTTGTTTATTTCATTCATGCGTACTGGCATCTTTGAGCAAAATACCCCCAAAAATTTTCGCCGCGGCGCGTAGCGGCGCGCCAACAGCACCGCCGCCTGCTTACCACCTTGACTGAGACATTTACTGGGGGAAACACTGAAAGCATAAGCCAGAGTCTCGTCAGGTAGACGCGATCCCATGATCCCACATGCTTCACAATGTCACAAATCTTTTGTTATTGTTTTGACTGAGAGACCCCTAGTGGCCAAAGTACGTTGAAGAAAGTTTGGAAAGAAACCAAGTACGTTCTATTGTGACAAAATCTCTTGCTTCACCCCTAAGTTTTAATTTAAGTACAGTTTATTATTCAACCATCATATAGGAACATTTAAGACGCTCATCCCAGCCTCCTGTGGAGCCACAACAAACTCGGGCTGCGATAATCCTGAATCAAATAACACTGACGTTTTTGAAAAGAAGAAAGTGGTTTGCAGAAGTCGGGAGTCTCGGTTGCAGAAGTCTCACAGAGATGGAAACAACCGCTGCTCTGTACTTTCTGTTCTGCAGACAAACGTGAAACTAGAGGCGTGGTAGCTCGGCTATAAAGAAGGTAGAAAGACTGAAACAGTCAATAACACATGACAGAATAAACCCACTGAACATCCCCACCTGACAGAGTAGGAGGAGAGGAGGCGGACCGACCTTCCCCATCCTCCATCGCAACTCCAAACCAGATGAAACCCAGAAAACCGACTTTTTTACGTGCCATCTTGTTTTCTTTTGTCGCTGTACGAGCCCCCCCCCCACCCCCTTTATAACAGCAGCCAAGCCCAACATGTATAAGAAAGCTCTTGGCTCTCTGAATCAACAGCCCACTGTCAAACTGGCAATGCTTCCCATGGCTGCATTCCCCCCCCATCGTCCCCGGGGGAACGGATTTTCTGGCCAAGATGTGGTTTTGTGGTTACAGTCAGCCAGGCAGAGTGGGTGAAATTATGCCATGTGGACAAGAAGCCTTTTCTTCTGCGTTTCGTCTGGCTGCAGATTGGCCTGGGTAGAGCGACATCTGCCAAACACAATGCATCTTAGAACGAGCAGCGATCGAGGGGCCGAACTGGAGTGCATTGAGTTAAATGCCTGTTTTGTGGCTTTGAATCGACCTTGACTAATATTTCTGTGCCTGTGTGTGTTTGTATTTTCCAGCTTGGGCCAGGGTGGAGGTGACCATGCATGCGGGCCTTGAGGTGTACCTGAGTGACTCGGCTCAGATCCCCTGCCAGTACAGATTCACCAACGTCAACTCTGAGCCCAGCTTCGTCGTGACCCAGTGGTTTGTGGTGAGTGTGCGTCTGGAGCCACTGCAAATATCTGACACTGTGTAAAGTTGTGCGACTGCTCTCGAGCTTGGCAGGGCTGCTGCCTCGGGGTCGACAAGTCAAGTCATCAGGCCGAGCTCAGGTTCTCGTTGAAGCTCCAGATTTTAGGAAGAGATTAAGATCTAGAGGGTTAAACACTGGCCACAAGAGTTAAAACAGCTAGACTCTTATACATGAAACATAAAACTACCACTTACAGACGCTCCTCTGTTCATTTCGTATGATTTTTTTACCAATAAATGGTGAATTTATAGAAAGAAAGAAAGAAAGTTGAGAAGATTATTTCAGTTTTTTGCATCATCCGGCTCTGATATATAATACATTTTGGGCGATTACTTAAAAAGAAAACGCGTATTACAAACCCACTTGAAGTTTCTGGGTTCAGGGATTAGATAGATTGTGGCTCTGCGAAGATAATTAACAATTGCAGATCAAATTATAGAAAACATTTACATTTCTAAAAGTGCTGCACGGTATGTGGAAGATGTCGAGTTGCGTGTAAGTGGACGTTTGTCTCCTTTAGAGAAGCGCCGGCCACACACGGACGCGGATCTTCTACTTCGATACCAATGCCGTTAGCGCCGCTGACAACAACACGGAATACACCAGCCGCCTCCAAGTGACTCGAGACCCTGAGGGGACTGTGCTCACCATCCGGGACGTCCAGCTCTCTGATGAGAGGGAGTTCTTCTGCCAGGTCAACGGGTTGGAAGCCGGGGCCGGCGAGGGCAAGACCTACCTCAGAGTGTTCGGTAAGAAAGTCCCCGACAAGAAAAACCTTTTCAGATGGTTTAAAAAGAAAGAGCTCATTCGATATCTCTTCATTTTTGTTAACGCAGCTCCGCCTGAGGCTCCGGTGATCGAGGGCGTCCTCACGGGAATATCTGTGACCAAAGAGGGGCCGTCTAAGGTGGGGTTTAGATACTGAGCTTAACCAATATCTTACCATGTTAAACACAAAATATATTGTTCCTTGTGTCCTGCTGAAGTTTTCTCAACGACTGAAATCACTCTCCATCCAGGTTGCATCATGTGAGGTGACGAACGGCTTTCCCAAACCCAACATCACCTGGTACAGAAACAACGTGCCACTGACGCCAGATCCAGGAAGTAAGTGTGAGCAGCAGATGTGTCACAGGGTTGATTTCTGCTTTGAGCCCATTTGCAGGCTGTGGTCCACACGTGTCTTTATTGTCTTCTCCACCCTCCAGATGTAAACGTGTTGAGCCTGACCTGGGAGACCAAAGGCCTGTACTCGGTGGAGAGCACGCTGGAGTACAAGGTGGTGAAGGAGGACAGAGAAGCCCTTTTCTCCTGTGAGGTCAGCTTCTCCGTCCCGGGGGCCATCAGGACAGTGGAGTCAAACACCATCAACATCACGGTTTACTGTGAGTTCACCATCAGCCTGTTTTTATAACGATGTCATGTCGGCCCTCGTCATGGAGCTGGTTGAATGATCGATGTTTGCATCGCGTTTATTTCCGACCATAATTGTCCCAGAATGTCCGTAAAAGCTTAAAAATCCTCATTCCCATCCTCTGAAGTAGATAAAGACATGAAATGAAAACATTTGACAGTTTAATCATGTTTCTTTGCCCATAAACATGTTTTTTAAAGACCACTATAGCCAATATAGGCTGCCTCCCTCTTCCTCTGACCAGCTGAGCTTTGAAATTCCGAGTATTTCAGCGAATCACAGCTTATTTCATCACATGTCTTGAAAACGTTGACATCCTATACAATGTGCACACGTCTAATCCGGCTCTTAAAGGTACACACATGAGTACGTCACATCAGGTCTATTTAGTTTGAACTTCGTTATAACCAGTAAAGGACAGATGATTTTAATTCTGATCATCTAAAAGCATTTTAATGTTACTTCCTCTTCCATCTGCTCTGTGGGTCCATTGTTGTTTGAAGCTGTTTCTGTGTGGACATTGTGCCAAACACAGTCTGGGCTGTCAACGCTGTGGAAGTGGCCTTGTTATGTGACTTCAGCAGGCGGCTTAATTTGATTGTGTGTCTGTGTGTGTCTGCGTGTGTGTGTGTTTAGACCCTACCACCATGGTGGAGCTGTGGAAGGAGGCTCCCAGGGGCCTGGTCAAAGAGGGGGATGCTGTGGAGCTGCATTGCCAGGGCGATGGCAACCCCCCGCCGTCCTTCATTTTCAGCAGAGAACAAGTAAGAATGGACGGTCTTCTTCTCACCCTAGAAAGTCCCCCCAGAGAGAATGGGTGACACGCAGGAGACACGGAGGGAATGTTTTTGATATGCAGAGCTCACAGGGCCCCATGTAGACATGAGTGCACGAGGTCTGTGGAGGCCCTGTCAGCTCTGACCCGGCAGATCCAGGGCCAGAGCTGGGGCTCATGAGTCCGTGTCGTTCCCATGTCACACACGCAGCCATTGTACGCGGGGACAATGCAAAACAACTCAGCCTACACTGGTTTTAGAACTCTACTATAACTTTCACAACCTTGTTCCTGGTTTAATACCTTTGGGGCTTTTTCACGCTGTGTTACGACACAACATTATTACTCACTCTGCAGAATTTACTGCTGAGATCTGGAGAGTGAGTTACTCTGCAGGACGCTGCTCCAACATGTCGGGTCAGAGCTCCACGTCTGTCGGGCTCGTTACAAAGAAGAACACACAACTGCTGCACGGAGGAGGAGGGAGAGACGGATTTTATAGGAGAAAGTCTCAGTTGTCAACAGTCTTCTTCTTTCTTTTTTTACTGCTTTAACTAATAAAAACCAAACCTATCAGAAACATGAGGACTCGGAACAAACATCAGGGTGATAAGAACTATCTTAAAAAGACAGAAACATTATTTGGGGAAAAATTTAAATGGAGTCTGTAATCACGACTTACATTTCAGCCAACCACCAGGGGGCGATGGAGATGATTTGGATGAGTACAAACTGCTCCACAAGGGGAGACACAGAAGTTTAATGCTATTAATCCATATTTTTAATAAACTGTTTATCCATTTTACTAACTGCCTGTTTTGCAAAGTAGCCTCAGACTATTTCCACCTCCCTTCAGTTTCCTCTTTGATGAATTCAATCATGTACAGACTGGAAAACTACCCACTGGTGGAGGTAAATGATCCAGTACAGAGAAAATAGGAAGAAGCTCATGAGTTAGCCTCACGTCACTCTGAGCTTCTGGAACCTCCTGGTATGTGAAGACATGTTTTAGGTTTTTAGTCAGGGCAGGTGTCCTAGGTATGTGTGTGTGTGTGTGTGTGTGTGTGTGTGTGTGGGGGGGGGGGGGGGGGGGGGGCAAACACCTGTACAGTTTGACTTGGAAAAAACCCTGGAGGAAAAAACCCTGCACTTACATAAACCAACAGGTATGTAGAGATCAGGTTTTAATCACTGGTGGGTGTGACAGAGTTTTGAGTTATTATTGGACCTGAGACGAGAGGGTGATCTATTCTGAGACAGTGAAGACAACGGACGTTTATATGTCAGACGTCTAAAAATGTTCACGATGGTTCTACAAAGGGAAACAAACCATATCACAGACATCCCGTGTTTCATTCCTACTTCTAACGTAAGTGGGTTTAGATATTAGACGTTAAATATTTAGGATTTCTCCGAGTCGGACCACTTGTGGCTCTGGTCCTAATGGATTCTGGTGTAAATTGTTGCGTGTCCTGATTCCTCAGCTGCTAAACTGGTCAGTAAATGTTTCCATTGACATTAAAACCAGTAACAGGAAGAAAAAGAAAACTGGCACCAGCTTCTGACAATAAGTTTCAGAGGTCATCAGGTTTTTCTCTGCAGAGATGAAAGTAGTGAATTCATGCATAATTTGGGAAAACCATCATTTTAAACTGGAAACCAGAGCAGGATTCTCACTCTGTGTTGATGCACACGTTTTCATCACCCTCTCAACATGATCTCAGTGTGTAAACTTGCGTGTCTGTTGCAGGAGGTGGATTTCGACGTGCCGGTCCTCGGTCACGTGTTGGCCCTGGCTGCGGTGACACGGAAAGACAGCGCCCTCTACCAGTGTCGGCCTGAGCACGCTGATGGAAACGCCGAGGTCCGAGGGGAAGTGCAACTCACCGTGCACTGTGAGGAAAACACACACACAACACATTTAAATCTGACTTAGAGACATTCACAACTAAGGACACAAAAGGTTATTTAGTCAGATTTAAAGGTCTCCAGCTTCATCTGATCATTTCATTAATTCTTTTCCTGTTTCCTCTCAATTCATTCATGTGTCGTGTTTTCTGTGGGTGTCGCCTTCAGATCTGGATCCAGCTGTGGTTGTACCTAAAGAATCTGAGTTCATGATCAAGGGAGAAGATTTGACCGCGAGCTGCAACGCTCTGTCCTCCCTGAAGACCTCCACTGTCTGGTACAAGGTCCGTACATGTCAGACTCTAGCGAGGAGGATTAATGTTATTATTAATTCATATCAACACATCAGTACCTTTTTCAAAGTAGAGCAAAGTATAAAATACTTCAAACATCCTGAGACACTAAGCAAAACTCTGATATGAACATGAGTGAGGGGACGGTTTGTAGAGCAGTCTCTGATCCTCTGCTCGCAGCTGATTACACACAACACGGTTCTCTGGGGACCATGAATGTGTGTTTGTTAACTTGGTTCTTTTGATTGCTTCAAATCACTGATTGCACATGTGTGTGTTTGTTGTCTCTCTGTGTGTGTATCTGTGTGTGTGTGTGTAGGAGGGCAAACAGGTGGGTAAGGGCAACACATTGCACCTGCAGGACGCCACCTACGACACGACAGGAGAGTACAAATGTGAGGTGACCGTCCCCTCGCTGCCGGCGCTGAAGACCAGCGGCTCCGTTAACATCATCGTTCAAGGTCAGTCGCCCTCTTTTCAACCAGCTTCTCTTTAACTGTGACGTCAGCTGGACTTCTTTCAGTTTCTACATCATTGAAACACATATCCAAAACCCAAATGGTCACGAGAGTCCTCACAAGCGACTGTTTCTGTTCCCACCGGTGTGATTCCTCCTCAGTAGTTTATATTTGGATTTGAAACACCTGTGCTCGGTACTTTAAACTTCAGCCAGGTAACTGCCGGGTTTTATTTTGAAGCCTCAAATTAATAAAACCTAACAGGAAAGAGAGGGGTTCCGGGCCATGTCGAGACTTTTAATGTGAAACATCTGTGCAGGAAGTGTTCGGTTTCTCGGTCAGTAGCTCAAAATGGAGCGAGAGTGGATCTGAACTTTGTGTGTGTTTGTGTGTGTTTGTGTGTGTGTGTGTGTAGGTGGTCCTCAGCTGATCGGGGTGGAACAGGAGGTGCAGCTGGAGGAGGTGCAAGGCATGATGATCAACCTCAGCTGTGAGGCGGTGGGTCATCCACTGCCCAGCATCTCCTGGAGCATCGTCGGTAGCCAGGTAACCCATCTGAAGCCACATCTTATTTTATCTATAACAACATTAGACCTGTTCATCCTTTTCTGGGTTTACTGGCTCAGTGCTGTTCCATATATCTGATGGTATGCTACGTTGTTAATAGTGTGTTAATGTGTGGTGTGTGTGTGTGTGGTGTGTGTCTGCAGCACTGGCTCGAGACGGAGGTGGTGAACAAAGTGAAAGAGCACATGGCGAGGAGCGTGGTGTCGGTCCAAGTCACCTCGGACATCAGCGCTCAGTGCAACGCGTCCAGCGAGATGGGCACCGAGGTCAAGACCTTCAGCATCAGAGCCGGTAAGAGCCTCTCTGTCACTGTCACTGGGTGAGGGGGTCGTGGAACTGGGAGGAGATGATGGTGATCGATCAATCAGTGGTTTCGCTGTCTTGATAAAATGTGCTGAAAACATTCAAAAAGAGAGATACATGAATTTATTAGTTTCTGATATAAAGTGAAACCAGGAACCGTCTCATTCCTACCTGCATCCTTTTGCCTTGTTTAGAGGACATCGATTTAACATTTGCATGAAACAGTGTAGAAATACCTCAGTTATGTGTCGGGGCCAAGAGCTTGTTACCAATCCTGTCCGAACGTGTCAGGAGGAGCTACACAACTCGATATTCTGCAGGGAACTATGATGTAGTGTGTATGAACGAGACTATAAACATGTACAGTCAGCTCCTTCTGCCCCTCACCTCCTGAGGAACATGGGATTATGTGTAATTACTGAAGCAACTGGCAGTGATTGCAAGCGTGTCAGTGATTGCAAGCGTGTGTGTGTGTCTGTGTGTGTTTGGTGGACATGGACAACTGCCCACTTTAAGTGTTGTTCTACTTGTCCACAGTTCCCAGGACCACCACAACCGCTCCCTTCTCTCCCGGTAAGACTGCTGCCCTAACGTCTCCTGTCTCATGTTAAAAACAACAACAACACAACAACGCTCCTCTTCCGTCTTGCACGACTTCTTCTGTCTCATTCTTCACCCTCTAACTTCTGTCTGTGACAATGAAAGGTTGGACGAGCACATGCATTATGTATGACTCTCACGCGGGGACTGTGTAACAGGACTGTCTCTGGTTCGCTGGCAGATCCTCTCGATGGCCCGTGGGCGTATTAAATATTCTGTTTGATACAGAGAGCGAGAGAAAGAAAAAATCTCTACACCAGCAAAGAACACAAACATTTTCATAACACTTGGACCCTAATGCTCTGCTGGAGAAAAACACATTATTTATATATCCAACTTTGTCTTAGAGAAAGTGAAAACCCTCTAAAGTCACACAGCGTCTCACTTTTACTGACTTTTCCAGACAGTGTTGTGTTTAATTGTGGATTTTTACAAACCAGGCAAAAAAATGGGTTTATTAAACTTTCTGACTTCATCTTCTCAGTCACTTCACGATCATTAAAATCCTCACAAGCCAGCAGGGAATAATCTCCCATTGAAAAACAACTATAGACAAGAAAACGTTAAAGACAAGTGATATAGATGGAATTTAAAGTGTTTTGTTTCTGCCGTGGAATAAATATTTGCTCGCTCCCTTAATTATTACAGTTAATAGGGGCTGTATTTATACAGGAATTTCTTTTATGTGTCACATGATTGTTTTAACTAGACTAAGAAAAACATATACAGTCCCTCAGAGAAAAAGGGTTTCTACAAAACCCTTAACAAGAAGTGCAAGACGCTCTTAAATAATGAATTACATCACGGTTTCATGACACTGAACCGTTGCTGCCTCAGTTTGTCAGTTTTCATTGGTTCAGTGGAATCTGGATCATTCAGGTCAGATCAAACACAGAAAACTGTTTTATTTATCACCAGAAAAAAGTCTACAGAGGGATGTTAGAGGGTATATATATAACCAAAATGTATATGGTTTTTTATGACTGTGATAAACCGGGGCCCAGATCCCAGACTCACATCAACATCATGAAAACATTAAGAGATGGTAGAAGCTCAAAAGCTGCATTAAAGCCTGAGTGGGGGGGGGGGGGGTAGAGTCATCTCTGTGCGGTTTCACTCAGATTAATTTACTCCAGGCAGAAAGAGACATGACATCATTTTATTACATTAAAGTTCTGCAAATATACAGTATATATATGTATATACCACATATATATACATCCATCTGGTAGGTTGTCTCCAGAAGTCCTATTTGTATAATTTCATTATGGATAAAGTTCATATTCCACTGAAGTAAAACAGTGTTTCTATAGGAAGACAGTGGGTTTTTGACATGTTAATAAATCAGGTCTAAATAATACAATCACTGATTTGCTGAATTCCATTTAGCTACTTCAGTCTCAGGAACAGAACGGATCCATTGTAAATATTATGAGTAACATCTCCTCCTGCCTTCCCTGCTTAATGGAACATTAATATTAATGTACAGTAAATTTGGGGGTAGAAATAATGAGAAGTTTCTTTATTTCTTCTTTCTGTTTTTCTGTTTTACCTCTTTCAACTGACCACACAGAAGTTAATTACCCTGTCTCAGCAAATCCAAAGGTTTCATCATGTTTCGACACCAATTCTGATCTTACAGTTAAGACTTTTACTTTGTCTTGGCCAATACTTTCCTGTTATTTTTTGTTTGTTATTTGTTGTGCAGATATTTTTCACCTTTTCAGCAAAAATGTTCAATAAACTGCAGTAGCTGTAGTGTCTAAAAAGAAAAGTGATGTTTCTTGTTAATAGTGTTCGCTCTTCGAAAAGAAACTTAAACTTGTTCAAAGCCAAAGTCCAATAATTAACATATAATCTCCATGAGGTCGGTTATTAAGGCTTAAGTTCACAGATGCTAAGAGGAATAAATTAACATTCTCCTCCTCCTCTGCCTCTTAAATATAACCTCTGTCATTTCACACTTGGATAATTACACCTTATGCAGAAGATGGACCTCGTTAAATAAGCGGCTTAATGGAAGTTGTTTAAATGATTTGAACGTGAAGAACAGACTTTTTCTTTTATTCTAAAACAGTGTACGTCTGCAGTTTAGATCGTCTGGTTCCTTCAACAGACTTCAGGCAGCCACACTTTCTTTTTTATAAGCCCTTAGTGGATGAGAAACACCCTGGCTCTTTCAAACCTCACACTACACAGGCTTTGTGTCTCACGTTCAGGATCCATGCCAGGTCACGTGAGGTTGTGTTTTCCGACACTTAACAAAGCTGGTCCAGAAACACAAGGGATACTACACTCACTGTTTTAAACCCATGAACTGACTTTATGTGTAAAAGTGTGGAACTGCTCCTTTAAGTCACACAGAATCTGATTGTTGTGAGGTGAGGCAGTGAAACAGAACTTTTGTGTAAATGACTGTGAAACTGTCAAGTTTCCTTTCCACTCTGTTGCTGTGAGGTGTGGAGGGATCTAACATGTTGTGGTCTGTGTGTGTGTCTTTGTGTAGTTGACCGCAGTGGAGGGATCATTGTGGGGATCATTGTGTGTCTGCTGCTGCTCGCCATCCTCGGCAGCGTCCTGTACTTCCTCTACAAGAAGGGAAAGATCCCCTGTGGACGCTCGGGGAAGCAGGAGATGTGAGTACTGACCCTTCTGAACCTGCTCATATATATATACTACATACATAAATACATATAACTGTCTGTACTGTCTGCAGAAGTTAGGTCACATTAACTTCCTTGTGTTCCGTGTTCCCACTTCGTCTGTTTTAGTTATGCTTCCCTTCTGATTGGCTCTCGTGCTGTTTCCTCTTCACATGTCTGAGCTTCACTTTGTCTTCTGCTGCTTGAGTTTAAGTTCTGGATCCACTGAGTTTCTTTTCTCCTGCCAATCAGCCACAGAAGTTCACTATGAGATACTTGTCTGCACAATGTCTCTTTTGACTTTTTGTTGGTTCCATGTGCAAAACTGAAAACGTTCTGAAACCTTCCCAAACAAAACATGTGTGAATTAATCTTAAAAGAGAGCAGAGGCAGAAATGAGACGAGGATCATTAGACCTGATCCACAGCAGACGACTCCCTCACTCTGCTGTGGTAGAAAGGAGCAGCTGGATAATGACAATAGAGAATAAACATGTCTAAATATAAAAACCAGTACCTGGGTCCATTCAGATCACACAATGACACACAAGACCCTAACAGACGCACTTAGATCCCCCCCCCCCCCCCCCCCCCCCCCCCCCCCCCTCGAGGCTCCTCAGAACCGAGCGGGCCCGTGACGCCCTCTTGTTTCTCTGCAGAAATAACAAGGGAATCACCAAAGACGACATTGTCGTGGAGATGAAGACCAACTCGAAGACCGAGGAGACTGTCCTGCTCAAGGCCGTGAACGGAGGGAAAGGGATGCCCAATGACAAGGTAAGTGTCCGGGTGGTAGAACAGGACGTCCATTATTATACACTGTAAAAAAACAAGAGACCTGAAGGACCTGCCTCTGCCCCCTAGAGGCTGGAATAGTCACTGCTTCAAACAACAAGCATCATACAGACACTTTTATGTACTTTAGAGTTTTGAGGCCACAGAAAACAGTTAGTTAACCTCACAACACATAAGATAGTGTAGATGTTTGGTGCATGCGTGGTAACGTTGGTTAGCATCATCAGTTGTTTACCGTATGGTAAGGTATCCAGTGTTCTCTCTCTTTGTAGCGTAGCGATAATTACGCTCATGTAGTTGAAGATGAGGACTCAGAGTTCCTTTCCCGCCCAGTTTGACCCTGAAGTCCTGGCACAACGTGTCGTTGTTGACAGGTGAACTACATGTACACAAAATTAAAACTCTCTATTTGTGTAAAGAGGGAACCAAAGGTACATATAATACCATAAAGGTCAGAAAAAACTTCTGATCAGGGTCATTATTCGTGTATTTGTACATATCGGAGGCACTGGTTATGAAACAAAACTGCATTTAAGGTTTATG
Organism: Platichthys flesus; assembly: GCF_949316205.1. Taxonomy (NCBI): domain Eukaryota; kingdom Metazoa; phylum Chordata; class Actinopteri; order Pleuronectiformes; family Pleuronectidae; genus Platichthys; species Platichthys flesus. Next base: position 4,460,919 of record NC_084959.1, on the reverse strand, counting down.
ACATGGACGCGGGAGAGTTCGTTGATGGTGTTGTGTGTAAGTTTGTGTTGCGCTGACGTGGTTTTCCTCCTCCTCCTCCTCCTCCTCATCCTCCTCCTCCTCTTCCTCTCTTTCAGTAATGTCCCTGACGGTTCAGCTGCCTGAAGACGGCAGCATCGGAGCATAGGACGGGACGAGCGACCTGCAGGAAGACACCACCACACAGACCTGGACAACTCCCCCACCATGCTTTATTCTCAGCAGTATTCAGTAATTTTACACAGGAGCCCACCCACACACACACAGACACACACACACACACACACACACACTGATGTGCATTTTCCTTTGACTGAATGTTTCCTGTTCATTCAGCTCCTCCAGTCGTTCGCACTGGGCCGTTGTTCGGAGCCAGTGCGATGATGTCCGTGTCTCTCGATGCATCCTTTTTGTTTTTCTGTTTCTATTTCTATGAAGTGTACATATTATATATATTTTGTTATTTAAGATATTTTGGCACTCTGATTTCTTTGGTTTCATGGCAGCGTCTGGCTCGTGTGCACGTTGATCCATGTTCACGTGTCCAGGGGGATTTTGGATTTGTCTTTTTGTCTTTTTGTTTTTTTCAGCGTGTTTGATCGGATATATTAAATATTCGTGGACAAAACTTCCCAACCGCCCCCGAAAACACAGAAAATACTAAACCTCTCCTCTAGAATCAGCCGTTGTACCACTAGGGGGCGCTAAAACCCTCAGTGTCTGGCCCCTAAAAGCTGTGGATCAGACCCACTGGCGTCCTGTGAACTACTGTCAAGCCCTCGCACTGATTGTAAATACGAGTTCAGACCCGCGAGTAGAGGCTGGGACTGTCACTGAAGGTCAAGAGGTCAAAGGTCAGTGATCTGCCGTGCCTGTTTCTGAGAACGCGTCGTACACTGAAATCTCTTTCTTGTGATTTATTTCTTTGGTTTGCTTCGTGTGTTGTTTGGGCCTGAAGGAGCGTTTTCTTCACGTCATGCATGTTTGAGCTTCACGTTGCAGATACGAGTCAGAACTGGGATTTATTTCAGTTTTTGTTTCTGAGCCGATAAAGCTGTGTTTCTGCAGATTGATTAGAGGAGAGGGAAACCATAGATTGTGTCTATGAACTGAACAGGCCTAGAAGTCATTTAATTGAATATACATCTGCAGCTGCAGAAAGGAACTGGGGATTTATAAAAAAAATGTAAATCCAAAAGGTCATTTAAAAAACGCTCACAGCTGCTTTAAAGGCTGAATCTTTAAAACATCTGGATCCAAATTGGACGAGGGGAAACATCTCAAGCACAAATGGTATTTTCATCAACACACGCAGATTTGTTTTTCTGTCACAATTTCATGTTGAGAGGCAGAAACCGGCTCAGAACAATGATCCCTCCTCCCTATCTGTAGTGAAGCAGCTCAGACGTGCACCGTGTCACGCTGCCCGAGGCCCGTGTTGTGAATATGACGTACTGATCCCTCACCGTGTAGGTTGTTGTGAAAAGATTGTTTGACCTTTTCGTTGCGTTGACGTCGCCCCGAGGACTTGCAGCAGGAACAGAGTAGTGACTTGTTTTCTTGATATCATTTTTTATTTCTGTTTTCTTTGAGATGTTTTAAAGTTGTAGAAAATAATCCAGGTTCAGATCGTCCTCAGGCAAGAAGCAGAGTCCCAGGTTCCTCTGGTCGGCAGCTCTTCGTCTTCTCACACGTTCTCCGACCACACAAAGACATTTTCTGTTCGTTGTTTCTGGATTTTTTTCACCAGTGGGAAAGTACAAGTTTTTAAAAAAAGTGAACGTTGCAGTTCTTTGTTTTTGTTTTCCTCAATGTGAGTAATGTTTATGTGACCATTTGATGCTTGCGTGTTTTTATATTTTTTTGCAAGAAAATAATGCCAAATAAAAATGTTCCATTTGAAAAGAGACCAGTTTTCTGTACGTTATTATTTAATGTTTCACCCGTGTTGTTGTTTTTCAATTCTATAAAACTGTATTTATCGCTAAAGCAAATTGAGTCAGGGAAACAGATAGAGAAATGTACATCCACGTAACACAACACAATAGCACACAATAAAAGAGCTGTTCAGTTGTGTTCAGCTAAAAGTTTAATTTCTTTATTATCACACACAACTTCAACACAAGTTAATGGAAGGATGAGAACCTAATAATGTTTTTCACTTTCTTAAACATTGTTTAAAAAGACGTTTTAGACATTTTCACTCATGTTCCAGGAAACAATTCATGGATCCTGATGGAAAGAAGCAGGAGTCTGATGTCTTTTAGGGCAAATCTACATAAAACTCCACATCTAGCACATGTGGTTACTCTGGGGTTCAGAACGAGGAGCAGAAGTGATCAGGGCCTTTTCCTGTCGGGGCTCCCACACCTCAGAACAACCCCCCCCCACCCCCGAAGAGAAGCATCTGACAAACTCCTTATCCTCTTTTAAATCTTTCTTAAAGACACATGTTTATCGGTATGTTCTGATCTTAACGTCTTTTTCAATCATTTTATGTTTTATTTTTATTTTGTATAATGTGATCTTGCTTTTAAATTGTTTCCTATGGTTGCTTTTAAACAACTTGCCTTAGATTTTAACTTATAAAGCCCCTTGTAACTGTGTTTTGAAAGGTACTCTATAAATCAATACAGTAAATAAAGTTTCATATCAGATGTCAAGGGGCCTTGTTGGAGACGTGAACTTCACAGAGTCCCCACTTTATTTATTTTTCTGCAGAGGCATGAAAGAGCAGTAAGAATATAACCGCTGCCTTTTCTGCAGCCCGCGGCCTCAGAAGGATCCAGAACAACAGTGGGTTCTGAGAGAGTGTGTGTGTGTGTGTGTGTGTCTGTGTGTGTGTGCTCTGGTGTCGGCACTGCACAGTCCCACAGTGAGGAGGAGACAGGAAGCAGCTCTGCCTCCAGACCGCTGTCAGCAGCACGAGCTGGAAATGACTCCAACAGTAGCTCAGGTTTCCAGCTGGAGTCTGGAGGAGGAGGAGGAGGAGGAGGAAGGTCAGAGAACACTCAGCTCACATCTGCAATGAATTCCGTCTCCGAGCTCCGACCTGCTCACTGCAAAACAAATCAGCCTGTCCTCCTCTCACTGGGCCGAACGTGAGGGGGAAGACGACGGGTCTCCAGAGATGAAGAGTAACGTCTGAAATGTTCCACTTGTCCTCACCGTGTCTCAAACTGACCCCAGTCCATTCTGTGACTGGGTTGTGTCCTGTTGACAGCTTCCTTTCCTCGCTCCAGTCGAGGCTTAAGAACAGAGGACGTGGCCCCTTGTTTGGTCCAATGAGGCAAATTGTGACTCGTGAATATTGTCTTTACAAATAAAAATGGATATATTTTGTAGATTCCTGTTTGTATGATGAGAGAAAACTCCTAAAAATATTAAGAGACCAACACATCCTCCCTGACAGTAGAAGGTTCTCAGCATCATCAGTTATTAGACCCTCACAGATCGGGATCATTCAAGTTCGACAAGATGAAAACTGTTATTTTACAGAATTAAACTTACATTTCACATTAAGAAATGTCTATCTTCCTCATTAAAGTTCTTTATAATTAGTTGTTTTTGTAAGTTTCTGGTTAAACTGTTTAACATCAAGCCTCAACTACATTTGTGTCACTAGGGTTTGAAATATCGGCATCAGCCCCCAAAAAATCCAAATCCATCCATAATTTATTGATAAAACTTAACTACAGGAGATGAAATCCAGTGTCTACAATGTGTGTTGTTATACTTTATATCTTGAATGTAGAAATCTTTGGACTTTGTGACGTATTTAAGGACAAACCACAGATCAAATGTTAAAGAAAATACTGTTTAATTAAAAATCTTAATGGCTTAGGCATGAAAACATGGCAACACAATGAATGCTGAGGGTATTAAAAAGACAATAAATAAAATCATATTTACACAGGCAATAAAGCGATGAAGACAACTTATTCTTTAGTAGGCAAGTTCCTGTTGACAAGGCTCGTTAACGTGATTACACATCACACGTGTCATTAACGGTGGGTGTGGGGGACTCTGAGGGGGAGTGTGTGTTTGTGTGTCTGTGTGTAATTGTGTCTTCCTCGAGTGTTTCCTCACACGCAGACACTTTCATGGTCAAGAGTTGGTCCCTGTTAAGAGTTGAAACCCCGGGATCAAGCGAAGGCCTGACGACACGTCCTCTTGGTATCAGGATGAGCGGGGGATGGGGGGAGGGGGGGGGGGGGGGGCAACATGAAGCAGCAGCTCAACGCTTTGAAACACTTTGAGTTTTGGGGGCAATTAAAGCTGGAAGGTCTCCGAGGAATCACATCAAGACAGAAAACTTGAGATGGAAGATCCAACCAGCCGCAGCCTCGACTGCTGGGACGAGGACGAGCTTCACTTTGACATTTCACTGATTTTCACTCTTCATCTTCCTCAGTGGATCTTTTTCTAGAGCACGGAGCCGTCTGAAGAGATTCTAGAGACGAATATTCAACATATTTTTTTTTAGAAACAACTGTTTTAAACTAAAATCTGTCTAATAGCAGCCAGAGGAAATTGACCAGATTTCAGTGAATAAGTAACAAGAAAGTGCAGAACTGAAATTGCAGCCGCACATTTCATCCACTACATTTAAAAACTTGAGATGATTCGTTATTATGAGCTTATATTAGAATTAGTACATATTATTTCACAATTGCAATACAACTTAAATCATACTTTTATTGGCTTTAACTGGTTTTAACGAAGGTTGTTAGTTTTTGATATTTTCTTTTATCCTGCTTATTTTAGTTTTTTTTCTTGTTTTGTTCTGTGTAGCTTTATTCTTGTGAAGAACTTTAACCTTGTATAAATTTGTGCTATAGGAGTTAAAACATTTTTTTTTATTTTTACCATTATTCTTTATTGGTGAATGCAATTTTTAGCTGTCGTTTGTCCACCAGGGGGCACTGACACATTTATTATCTTTCTATCGTTCAGAATTCCGCCTAACAACTATATTAATTATTAGTTTTTGATAGTAGCTGTGGATTGAACGACATCATATGAAGAAGAATCTCCTAAAGTTTGATGTATTCTTATTAAATGGACAAAATCACTGCTGGAAAATAGCTCAGATTAAAGAGAACAAATCGTTTTTTGCTTGGAGCAGTAAATGTGGAGGAGTTTTGGTTTGGTGTTCGACAGAAGGCACAGTTACTGTACATGTTATTATAGAAACATCGTGACCATTAAAGCTCTGTGTCGGTAAAAGAGAAAAGGGAGAAACTGATCTCAGAGTTAAACAGAAGCAGAGGAAACGAGTGCGTCTTGTTTCTGCCCGTGTTCCTTAATGTGCACATTAATATGGAGCAGCCATCTTGTTCTCTTATTATAAATCTGTATTCCTCACGGATGTCGCCCTGGACTCGGATCAGACTCCCTGCCCTGATGACTCAGACTTCCTTTCATCTTCACTCTCAATGTGCCTGTGATCCTGTTGGTTGGTTAATGCTCGATCCCTCTGTAGATCAAACCCGCGCTGATGAGGCGACGCATCATGAAAGGTGGGGGTGGTGTGGCGCCTGGAGAGGAATCTAAACACCTGATCTGAGGAAAGTCACAACTTTACAGAAGGATTTTGTGTAATTCCTTCCTTCAGTTGAAGTTTCTTTGTTGGAGAGATGTGAACGACTCGGAGATGAGGCCGGATCTGACGATTCAGTCACTGAGCAGATCAGTAAATTATTCACAGGCAGCTGATGGTGAGATCTCACTACATGGTTGGACATCTCATCTGTTAAGGTTTGTCCTGTCACGAGTTTAACGAGCCGCCGAGAGACTGAAACACCGGAGCTGCACGAGAGCTTCGGGGGAAACGACGTCAGAAACCGATCGTGTAATGTGTGATTCCAGTGTTAGTCAGGTGGTGATGAGCAGGAGCATTGAACAACTGGAATGGGTAAGGGTTATTACATCATCCCTCTGTGTCCTTTCAGCATCAGATCATGTGACACTGACTTAACACCGAGTACCTGAGTCCACATGACAACACAACAGCTGGACGTGTGTGTCAGCAGGTGTGCACAAAAAAATACTTTGTCAAATTCCACAAAACCTGGTGGAACGATGGGACCTGGGCAGAGCAAGAATACATTAACTTCTGCAGCTGATCTGAACCAAGAGGCAGATCTAGGATCAGTCTGAAATTGGAGCAACTGGCATATTAAGGGGAGCTCGGTGTGAACCCTTTCAATTAGATTCTCAGTTCTGGTTCAAATACGGAAACATTAGCATGTGAGAGGAAATCGAACAGTTCGCCTTTAAAACGTCTTTTCACTCCTCAGAAAGAAACTATATGAGAATAAAATACATAAGCTTTGACTAAATAAAATCAGCCTCCAGAGAGTTACTGAGACAATGAACTTATGAAAACAATTCAGCCATTGTTAGTACCACACTCAGCACAACACGTTATGAGAGTAGTTCAACATTAAACTTGTTATTTCAATCCAGATCCGTCAGTGACTCGAGAGCTGAGAGGAGATATGGAGTCTAACAGAGAGCGAGCCACGGTGACACGTACGACACAAAGCCCTGCGACACTGCAACTGAACATTCACATTCGTTAGCATGAGCACACACACACACACACACACACACCACGGAGTTAATCACTACGACCAGAACTCGTGTCGCTACATCTTCGTACGCCACGGTTTTGCCGAGAAGCCCGTAAAGCACCAAACTGAGCGGCTGCCGGCGGAGGGACGATCCACAGAGGTGACATCAGTGTAGCTTAATGAGAGACGGCACTCGGACCGGGGGGGGGGGGGGGGGGGGGGGGACCTCAGCGAGGTACAGCAGGGGTCGAAGCTCTGCTACGGAGAGCACACGGTCAAAGGCTTTGATTCTCTGCGTATGCTGCATTCAGGTCATAACACAAACCAAGTGAAAGGTACTGTTGCCATCGCCGGCCAGAAAACGTCAATCTCAAAATGGCAAATATGAGTAAACAAGAGAAAGAAAACAATGTCTACAAGCGTCCATGTTAATTCAAATCCTACAATTTCACCCCAGAATTCCTCTCAGAGAAGCTTTACCTGCTGAAGTTTGTTAAATGGGACTTTTTATGGGTATTTCATCGAGTAAAGAGAAGCAGAAGATGTCTCTGTTCCCTCGTTCCTCTTCTGCTATGACGTGAACGCAGCATCGCTCCTCACAGAAAAGCCTTTTGGCAAGTACTTGTGGCCCTGCAGAAAAAGTGCTTGTTAAATGCTATCCATGGTAATGGCACAGAGTGAAGACAGAGACCACAGGGAGAGGACGAGTGTCCCCGGGGCGACTATGTGGCGATGTGCGTCGCCGAGGGGATGGTGACAAACTCTCGCAGGATGTTCTTGGCCGTCTCCAGGTTGTTCTGGGCGATCATCAGGGCTTTCTGGATGTCCTGGATGGAGTAGCCCTGCGACACCAGGCATTCGATCTCCCCGTTCAGCGCCAGGCTTCCAGGGCCCGCAGCCGCAGCAGCAGCTTGAGGAAGAGGAGCTGGGGGAAGAGGAGCAGGAGCGGCAGCAGCAGGAGGAGGAGGAGGAGCAGGAGCAGGAGTGGGAGGAGCAGGAGGAGGAGCGGCAGGAGGAGGGGAGTCAGAGGAGGGATCAGGGAGGTCTGGCAAAGGAGCAGGGTAATCACGGTTGATAGGCCGAGGCCGCCGGTCAGAGTTGGCTCGCCGGGGAAGGGGTTTGGGGGGGCGTTCAGGTTCCACGGCTGCGGCAAACATACCTGGAGACACACGGTGAAGAAGACGAGTCAGTGAGGAGGAGGAAGGGTGTTAATGTTAAACAGATTTTAGTTTACACGATTTACTCAAGTCAGGGGGACAATGTGCTGAGAGCATTTCCAAAATCCTTCTAGAAGAAACCTGGACACATACTTGCTTCTACAGCCCCGTCGATGCTGAGGGTGCTGAAGGCGGCTGAGGGGCCGCTCATATCGGACATGGTTCTTCTGGTCGGGGCCGGAGGGACGACCGGTCGGGGGCAGTCATACTCGTAAATTTCCTCCTCACTCGAGTCTTCCTTCTTGTCCTGAGGGACGGCTGCTGGAGGTGGAGGGTGGTCTGAAAAACACACAGCACAGTGAGGATGACCAGCCTTCATATTAGAGGCTCCATGCAGGGTCATACTGGTTAAAGGATATTTCATTGTGTTTTTACCCAGATCAGACGTCTGTGGTGTCTCACAGGATCCAGCCTGAGCCTGGATGTTAAACATGGACTCATAGACCTGAGGGTCATCAGAGTCGCTCTCAGCCGCCTCACTGCTCACACACAGAGAGAAAAACAAATCATTCAGGAAGTGTTACTATAAGTTATTCCTTATGTTTGGTCTTTACAGAAAATCTAACTGTTTAAACCGTTTTATTTCAATGCTTGTAATTGAGATTAGTATTAGATTATTGAAAATATCCCAAATATATAAAAACGTCTGTAGAGCAGTAACATTTGAAATCCACTCATCACATTTATTTCAGTGGAAGTAAAAGAGTAGATATTTAGTATTTGGAATAAAACCTTATTTAAATGGAGAACAAGAATTTTTCTCACATTCAAGCATTTCATTTCAATCTTCATCTCATTTTAGTTTCTTTCAAATTCTCCTTAAAGAAATAATTTTCTAAAAATAATGTAAGGGATGTGTTGAAGGGTTCAAAACTGGAGCAAGTCTGGACAAACAGCGCTCCCTGGTGGACATTCAAAGCACAGCTCCAGATAATTGGTACAACAGGAAATTGACAGAACTAATCATGTCAACATGGACACATAATAATCTGTGTAAACTGGGTGTTCTCCTGTTTACCTGGTGTCGTTGTGTTGGTTTGCCTGTGTCGGCGGGGGAGGCACCAGGGAGCCTGTGATGACCCAGGGTGCACCAGTGACCGGGAGAGAGGTGGGACTCATGTACTCGTTCTCCTCGCAGTCAGAGGACGACATGTCGCTGCTCAACACGACTGAAGCCGGTAGAGACCTGATCACAGACAGAAAACACAAAGCAATGAGGGATTCTATCAACTTTTCTTTTTCTTTTGTAGTTTACAAATAAGATTCATTTCAGATAAATCTGAGGACAAAACACTGATAACATTGAGGGTGAGAACACAAAAACTGTGAAGTGTGAGAAGTGAGGAAGCCATTTGTTCTTCCTCAGTTCCTGTCTCACTGTGTTACTGCCTGTTCACTACACCTCCCATCAGCGGCGCTCCATACCTGGCAGCCAGACAGTAGACGGCGTTGGTAGCCGACTGAGTTTTGCTTCCCTCTCCGCTGAGTTCTCCGCCCTGAGGCGTGGAGGACAGGGCCGACGGGGCCTTGGTTGCGGGACGTGGGACCATGTAGTTGGAGGCCCAGGCGGGCTGGTCGGGGGTCGAGGGCAGGGGTCTCCTCTGAAGTCTGGAGTCCTGAACGACCATGGAGGGGCGCTCAGGAGGGGGAGGAGGGGGCAACTCTCTCAGGGATGGAGGCAGAGGTAGAGGCTTGTCTCTGTGAGTCGCTCCCATCTGCACAGAAGACACACAGTCACACAGTAAATACACACATACCTGGAACTCTGGGAGAAGCTGGAGGTTTTGGTGAGTCAGTGGTTTAATGGTGGAGCTGCAGCACAACACACTAACACACTGACACACTAACACACCCACCTTAGCTGTGGCTCCCTGGGCCAGTGCACTGTGGGAGATGGAGGGTCTCTGCTGCAAGAGGTCCAGTCGGGGGGGTACTGGGGGCAGCTGAGACACTGGAGATGGTGGACGTTCAACCTGAGCACAGCCACACACATACCATAACAGATGCTGCATGGAACCAGAATGAGATTTGTGTTGCGCTTCCTGACATTGAGTGAGTGTGTTGTTCTCTAACCTTGGTGCAGGCCAGCCTGCTCATGACAAGGTGCTGGTCCTCCAGGCGATCGTCTTCTTCATCATCATTCCCAGCAGCCTCTGCTCTGCTGGTCACCTGGAAACCAGCGAATGAAGCCCCTCCGAGCTTCGGGTGGAAGGGGTCCACAACGATGGGCTCCGTGCCTTTAATCTCACAGCGACAGAACGGGCAGCCCTGACCCTCCGACTCCTGGTACACGACACAGGGAGACACATTTGACAGTTTAGCAAAATAAGATCTTTGTAGATATGAGACTAAAACATAAAGGATATCATTCAAACTACAAAAGGTACAGTGGACAGTCTCACCTGCCAGGCGGTCAGACAGGACGTGCACATCAGGTGCCTGCAGGGCTCGATCTTCACGTCCTTGTCGTTCTCTGCACAGATCTTACAAAGCTGGAACGTGGAGCCCATCTCACAGTACAGCTCGTACTGCTCCTGCAGGGGCGGAGGAGGAAGAGGAGGAGTCACAAGCTGTTTGTATGGAAGACGTGTTGTAGTGTAGCATGGTGGCACTAGTTTGCCAGACGTGGAACTTATGTGTAAGATGAGGCATGTGAAAGTGGTGTATGTGTGTGTGCAGGTCAAACCTGAGTAACTTTGATGTGGTCCTGAGGGGACGGTTCACACAGCCCGGTGAGGTCTGGGTTCTGTGCACGGCCATCAGGGAACAGATAGCTAGAGAAACACAGCACACACAAAAACACACAGTTCAGTATTTATTCAAACGAAGAGCTATGCTGCCATCTGCTGGTCATTCAAGAGAATAAAGGTTTCTGAATACAGACAACTCCACATTAGCTTCACGTTCTGAATTTATTGTTTAAAAAATAATTGTTTGGATCAGGAGCAAAGAAGTGTTATACTTCATAAGTGTTTTTAAAAACATATTTAACTAGAATAAACTTAATGCTTCTCTCCCCACTATGATCAATTGACAATGATAATTCTTCTCTATTCTAAATAAAAATAGATTTTCCGGAGTCATCATGGCGATGGCTTATCTTTTCTAACCTGTCCCTGGAGGCAAGTATAAACTATAACATCCTATCGCCCCAGTATATGCACGTCGGTGCTCAGACACTGGGTGGTAGTGGGACTCACAATCCTTCTCTGTATCCATCAATGAGGGCTTGGAATAGGGGTTTGTTATGGGGGATGGTCTGCAGGATGTTCCCATCAGCTGTCACGTAGCCGATAGCCCACTGGCCCAGCCGTGTGCAGCTCAGCCTGAAGATGTAACTGAAGGAAAGAACGACAACGATGTAAACAAACTGCACGCAGACAGCGCTCACATGCTAATCACATGTTTACTGCGGTTTGAGAATGTGATGCTCTTCGTCTCACCTGCCAGGTTTGTGGATGAACCGGTGCAGTCGGGCCTTGACCTCATCATACGTCAGGAAGGCCATGTAACCAGGGTGTGTGACGGCCAGACTGTTCCAGTTCCTTAAAAGAGACGACCACGGCTACAACACACAAACACAAAACTTAATTATTACATCAAGTCTCCAGGTTTATTTAACTCGACCACCATTCAGACATAAAAAGAACCTTGTCCCTCTGATCAAAGAGTGGTGGGAAGATGCTTAGAAATGCAGCAATGTGACATTCAGGATAGGTCAGGATGGCAGTGAGTTCCTCTCAGTTTGTTGAACATTTTATGTAATAACAACAAAAATATTCATGTATTTTACATTACTCCACTTGAAAAGAGCATCTGTGGCCTCCTGGACTCACTAAAAACACGAAGACCCAACCTGCACTGACAGTCTTGTGTCAATGAATGTCTTCTGTGACACATCAGCTTCTCAAATTGGAAACGTTTTATCCCTCTGACACAGCATCTTTTTTATTCTGACTCATTTATAAGTGAAAATCTTTTACCATTTACTCATAATTTACACACCAGGGTTTTTGTAGAGCTGGTTCATAGTTTAAAACACTGTTTTCAGGTTTACCTGGAAGAGCCTGGTGAAGATGTCAAACTCAAAGACGGAGATGTAGTCGTTGCAGGTGAGGTCGATGGTGGACTTCAGGGCCATGGCCTCCAGGCCCGAGCTGATTGGGTGGAACTCGTGTAGAGCCTGACGAAATGTCCTCCAGGGCACGATGGTCCTTTAGGGGTGGGAGGGGAACAGAAAGCAACAGGTTTTTACAGGAATCTAAGGTTTGAAATCCATACATCAAGAAAAAACTAAGCTTAGTACCAGTTCAAATAATAGTCCCTCCAGTTCATTTTTTCAACATTTTTTTCAACATTTGATAAAGCCGAAACTCACTTGTCCCCGAACGACCTTCTCCAAAATTCAGCAGCGTCAGCTTTGGTGATCCGGAAGTTGTCGCCCTGAAACAGGCCGTTGGGGAAGATGGCTTTCAGCTCCGCGAGCATGTGACTGAAGATCAGAGACAGCTTGGTGAGGTTTCGCCTGAGTGAGAGCAGAAGAAGAGAGAGAACACAAATTAATACATGACACAATCAGTCAACCACGAACAAATCTTCTGTCACTTTTTTTGCATGTATTTCAATATGCTGGTCAAATGGTGAATTGTTCTAAGACACACAAAAATATCTTATAGTCTTTAATGATTGTAGATTTGCAAAAATACGCCTGAATCTATTTCGCCGTTGCTGTTTTTCTTTCCGTCCAAGCAAAAAGCAGAACACATTCAAATGTGGCTGTTGTGACATCGCACACACCCTTAAAACCCAGACTGACTAAAAACAACCTAATTTGTATTTTGCAAACAGAAATGTGTGCACTTTTTTTGTATATAGAGCCGGGAAGTGAGAGTTGATGACAGGTAATCACAGGAAACACATTCAGGACGTATTAGAATGAAATATCAAAGTTGCATTCAGAATCAGACTTCTTGGGTCAGAGCGGTTTTCATGTTCGATGTTTTTGTAAAGATGGTTTCTTGTGCCGTTTCCTCTGCATAGGTCTATGAATGTTGTGACTCTTATGATAGAATCGAGTAGTTTATAGTTAGCAGTGGAAAAACTTGATACAAATCTGAGAGGAGGAAGGATGAACTTTAGCCGAGTCATACGTTTTCTCAGTAACAGAGGAAGCGGGTACGGTTGCGACAGTTAAATCGCGGCTTTATCACAGAGTTGAGTGATTTCATTTAGATCACCCAGCTGGTCAACGCTTGGAAAATGTCACGAATTGCGTTTCATTACAGTGATTGAAAGTGGAAACAACTTTTCAGAAACTTCAAAACAGCCGTGTGGTGCTTTTCACATTCGTCACAGTGCCGTGACAGAGTGTGTGTCTTTCTTTAGATCGAGTGGTCAAAGCCCAAACTTGTACAATAATTATCTCAATGGGTCACTGCCGACAGAGGAGCTGTTCACGAACTGGGCCCGAGCAACGTGAATGAGTGACTCTGACATGTGTGTAAATGATGCTTCTCATAGTCTCCTGGAAATAAAACTGTAACACAGACAGAATGGACCGAGGCCTCACACTGACTGACTTTTTTAGTTTGGAAAAGGTTTGTTTCATCCTTGTTAAAACAACAGACTGGATCCATTCAAAAGGTTTTCACTCATTTAGACAAGAAAACTAATACTATGTGCAACACTGAGGTGTAAAGACGTGTGATCCATGGTTAATTAAAGCACAAATCTTTCCACTTAAATCGTGGTGGTAGCTGCATTCAGCTACAGCTCTGCCAAGTCAGCAGGTTTTAGACAATAAGGATTTTCAGTATCAATTTAATGGATATGGCACCATCTCAAATCATGATTAGCTCACTTCACAGCTCCTTTCTTCTTCTCAATCCTCATGCATTTCCCCTACAAGGATAAATTACACTTCATCAAGACATGAGACTAGGGTCGTATTCAGACACGAGGACCAGAAAATGTCCAGACTTTGTCTTTCACATATGAAGAGCGCAGCGTGACCCAGTCGGACTGTTTTCATATTAACAGGGAAATGTCCAGAACATTCAGACAAAAGGGTGACGTGTGTGTGGAGCACGCAGGAGGAGGGACGTGATGTATGAATTCCACTGCGGAAAACAGCGTTTGCGTTTATAGAACATCAACATTGACCCTCATCTCCGAAAGCTCTTGAATCTAGTCGTCTTTCCAAGTTTACATCTACGTCTCTGTTTGGGTCCAAGTGCACCGTAGACACATTATCAATACGCCCACTCAATCGCAATGAATCTTTACGGGACATTTTCCTGTCGTATTCTCACATGGGTGCACTCGGACATTAAAGATAAGAGCTGGCAGATTAGGGTTCTCACATTCAACCCCAATTAAAACAAATCCAGACTTCAGTGCATGTTGGAGAGCAGCTTACCTGGGCTGAGAGTTCTCCTCGAACATCCTCTCCTTTGCTTCCTTAAAGAGACTCATCGTCTGCTTCGTCTTGTTGGTCAAGTTCTCCATGACCACGCGGAAATACTCGTTTTCCCCGAGGATCTCTATCTTGCCCTCGTACCGGGACAGAATGGTGCGGAGGTGCTGGTAGGTGTCCGGGAGCAGGTCCAGGATGTAGGGTGGGCTGTTCTTCAGCGCCACCTTGGGGTTCTGGCACAGACGTACCACCTGGATAAGAAACCCAATGGTCAGATGAGACTCAAACAAAATTCAAACATGAAATATGTTACGAAGTCAGTAAAATATAATGTTTATACAAAGTTATCATTGGAGAATAAATGTGTTCATAAACCTACATATTAATCTATCTTTTCTGCAAAGCTGGGGTTTGCCCTAATAATGACACTAAAACACTGAAACAATCCAAAGATAAAAGTAGCTACTAACTGGTCTTAGTGGGATAAATTCCTAAAAACAATGATCGGACAGTAACTCCTGAACTGTTACAGCTCTAAAAGGATCTCCTAAGCCTGAGGGAAGTGAAGTCTCAGGGTTAGGGTTAGAACCTGCTGACGATCAGTCAACAACGATCCAATCAGCTTATCAATAAATCTAAATAACACCTGAGAGGCTAGTTGGTGCAATTCAAAGAAATTTAAATATTAATTTAGTAGCACTGAAGAAATTGAAGTATCTTTACCATCAGTCACAAATATGAACTGAATCAAAATACACTCTTCACATCCTGATAGTTTGACAGTTTGAAAACAACTGCATTAATAAAATAAAGCTGGTTTCATGTCTAATAAAAATACTTAACAACTTGATAGTTCACTTGTTTTCATGTACGCCAAAAAACGTATGCCAGTTTGTAAAACATTAAAAGTTATTAAAAGACAATAAGTCTTATTTCAAATAAGAACTTTGTGCAGCATGTAGGAAGATTTCCTTTTCTCCTCTGCCCGTAAGTTCTGTAAAGTCTGGTCTGTTAACTTGCGTTTGACATTCTGGGTAATCATTTCATAATTTGTCAGCGTTTTCTCTAGAAGGTGAAACAGATCTGACGCCTCATGATCCGAAGCTGTTACAGCAACACGGCCGCATTCCTAAAACTCAGCAATTAACTCTGTGAATAGAACGTTTTTACTCTTAGAAACAATAACGGTCTGAGCCAAGTTGTAATAAGCAGGTCTACAGGGACAGAAGCATCAGGGGCCGTAATGTACATGCATGTATTTGACTGTGACATGAATTTGAAGATGTGTTTTAAAACATTCAGATTCCATCAACCTTGACTCAAAGTTCCTCAAACATGTCGTTGACTAAATTCTTTCACACCTGTAGACTGTGAAAGCAGACTGAATTTTAAGTTCCACTGACTATTTTTAAATGAACTTTGAGGGTATTTGACTTTCTGTTCAGGCGGTAAAAACAGGAACAAGGAGGGTTAGTGCCTTCTTTTTTCTTTTCTTTTTTTACAGCAGATGTTAATGAATAAATAGTGACAGCGACGCACTGTGTGCTTTTAATGTTTGCTTTGCTTAACAACATGACACTCGATACCAAGTAATAAAGTACTTCAGCAGCGGAGGGGAAAGAGCCGGAATATAAAAAGGTGAATTAGAAAAGGTAACAATAATAGGAATATTTGGAACATTAACATGCAAACATTGGGGAAACCTATGTGAATATAAATTTTAAAAAAGATCATCTTCTTCACTCGTGTGTATCTCATCAGACAGAACTCACAAACATTCTCCGATACCGATTCAGTCACTTCTTGATCATACGAGGAATCGTGTAACGTGGAGATATAAAAAGTTTTAAGAAGGTCAAACAGCGAAAGGGATCAGTAGGTGCGATGTGACATCGATGACACATTAATACTGTGGGTGTCAATGAGGTGGAACAGCCATGGGGTTTTTTTTGTACCGTTCAGGCGGGCGAGGTTATATCATAACACGTCTGTGATGGTGTCGCTTTTTAATCCAGGGTTCCTGAATTAATCTCCTCGTCCCTCTCTCTCTCTCCACTTTCTCCTCAGCTGCAGTTAGTGTGACACTGTACAAAATCCCCCACATGGCACACAAGCGCTCCCTCTTAATCTAATACCAAATATAGTGCGTTTTCCACTAAGTCTATTGCACAATGATAAAGAGATTAGTGCCACTGTGACCCAATTCATTATAAATTGGCTTAATCAGATCATGAATCCAGTGCGTCCGCTGTACTTTCAGTTTCTCTGGGATTCAGTTTGGCCCAAAAAGAGGGAGCTCAACAAGTCTATAAGCAAAATTAATATCAAAATGTATTTCTGTACAGATGCCACAGCTAATCTATCGATATGGGTTTTAGGAGTAGTATATAATTTTATATATATGGTCAGATTCACAGAGGGTGAAGGGAAAATGTGAATTTAAATGTCAAATATATTTCTGTGTAAATGTGTGAGAGTAAATTTAATGCAATAGGCTTTAATAGCATTGTTTCTCGTTTTAAATAAAGTCAGATTCACAGTATCTGAAGGTGAATGTATATGCCAATTATCTTTCTAAAAATATATGTGAGTAAATCTAATGCCAAAGGCTTGTAGTAGTACAGTTTCTCATTGTATATAAAGTCAGACCCACAGTTGTTGAAGGGGAAAAATGAATTTAAATGTCAAATATCTTTCTGTATGAATGTGAGAGTAAATCTAATGCAATGAGCATTAACAGCAGTGCTTGCTATTGTATATAAAATCATAACAACAGCAGGTGAAGGGGGAAATATGTGTTTAACTCATATAAAACTTTAGTTTATACCCAAACAAATGTGCCCACAATGATGCTGCTGGTAAAAAGAGGGACGTGGCAGCGGCTGCTCGCAGCTTCAGCTCCAGGATTTACGTTTAAAACGCGTATTTCCAGTCGTGACTACATGATCGATACCTTATCCATGAGCTTCCAGCACTTCTCCACCATTTTCTTGTCGACCACGGCAGGTTGGTGCGGCTGCAGCGGCTGCTGGTGGGGCTGGAAGGCGTCCTTCATCAAGCCGATGAGTCCGGCGCCCCTCCTCGGATTTCCGGCCATTAAAATCGGTCGGCGACCAGGGGGGTCAGCCCCGGGGCTGGAGGTTGACAACCGGGAGGTATCCTCGACTCGTCCTTCAAGAAAACAGCCGCGGTTGCTGCGCCTTCTCCGGGCTTAACATCGGCCACAGCTTGTCATGCAGAGTCCGTCCGGTCCGGAACAAAACGCTGTGTGTACACTGTGCTAGCTGCTAGCTAACATGCTACATCCGAGCAGCGTCTCCCACGGAGGCTCCGCGCTTCAACGAGCTGCTCAGGACATGTCCGGCATGTTCGTGGCCCGCAGTCAGCGGGCTGGTCCTGGGCGCGGTGAGTTCCACCCTCCCCCTGAGAAAGCGACCCGGCTTAAGGATGAACTCCGGGCGTTAATAAGCCGCACGGAGCGACGCGCAGCCGGGGAGAGAAGCAGCTTCAGCACCGACGGAGCAGCGGCAGCCCGGGGGAACACGGATGTCCGGCACACACTTTCAAAATAAAGGCACGGACAGTGGGCGAGTTTAACTGGGGTGAAATATGATGCAGTTGCGTGAGCAAATATTTATCTTTGACTGAGGTAACACTGACAATACTATGATGTAATGATTCATAATGATCATATCAATACTATGATATAGTCAAAAGAAAAGTATTCTCAAGAAGAATTACCTCTTTTGAGTTACTGCATCATGATAAATACACAAAACAATGAATACATAAATATATTATTGAATGCATCAAAATTATGTTTTTATTTATGAAAAATAAATGTGGATCAGGTCTTTGAGCAAATATGTATGTTTTACATAAGTAACACTAACAATACTATAGTTGGAAAATGGCTAATAGTATCATCAGTATGATACTTTCAAGTATATTATACTCATGGAGAATTACCTCTTTTCAGTGTCATTACTGCATTATGATAAATACAATACTGTATTATAGGTATACAGAGAAATTAAATAATACATAAGACAATGAATAAAATACATAAAATGCATGAAAAATAATTTATTTGTTAATAAAAATATTAACAGCTACTTGTGAAGAGCAAGATTAAAAAAATAATGAAATCACTAAATTTATATAATTCAAGGACACAAAAAATGTTTTTGCCTGTTTCATCACATTGGCAGTTTAGAGAGGAATCTTTCTGATGAAAACCAGTAGTTGCAAAATAATCGACACCACAGGTGTCAGCAGAGGAAGTTGGGATGTGTATACTATATCTCAACCTGATAGACTGCGTTCTACTCTTTTTTCCTTTCTCTTTTCTGTTCATCAACTGCATTTTTACATACTTGTGGACATCAATACATTTTACGTTTGACTTGTTCATTGTGCAGATTTGAACCAATCAGCGCCTCAAATCTCTGGAGCACTGTTGACTCACAGGTCAAACCAAACCTGGAGTGCCTTCAATTGCTTTTGGACAAACAGTGTTCGGGTCAAAATATTAACTGGGACAA
Source organism: Platichthys flesus (assembly GCF_949316205.1). NCBI lineage: Eukaryota > Metazoa > Chordata > Actinopteri > Pleuronectiformes > Pleuronectidae > Platichthys > Platichthys flesus. Next base: position 4,442,147 of record NC_084959.1, on the reverse strand, counting down.
ACTTAGTCAAACAGCCACAGGACAAAAGGGAATCAATAACAGTAGTCAAGTCCACAAGTCAAGACTCTATGCACTTCCTTGGTTTTAAACTACAGAAGCACATGTATCCGTTGCAATCTTCACATTCATATTCATATAAAAAAATCTGTGCACTAGTCAATTTTGTAGAGGAGAGGAACTGGAGATTACAGTGTTGTGTATCCTCTGTTAACTGTTGAATTTGGAGATGAGTCACAGGTTCAAACTTCAAGCCTTCAGCCTTGGGAAGGACATCTTCATTCTGTTTCAATGCGGAAACGTTAAAGACTTGTCCTTGACTCCCATCTCTGGTTGTGCAGTTTTCCAGTGCCATCATCAGATCATATTGGAGTTCCTTGAAAACTCAAAGCCATGTTCAACAGCTGTGCTCCCAGCTCTGCCTGCTGCCCTCCAGGTAAGAACTCTGCAGACAGCTCTCTGTAGGTGCTGCAAACTCTACGCTCATGAACATCCTCCCTGTGAATGCCGTGTTTCCACCTGTGCCGTGCCTCGTCGTACAACACCAGCAAAGATCTGCGAGGGAGATGCACAGCTACCTGGACATTCCCTCTGAGTCCCAGCTCAGGAAGACCCTGTTCAAGCGACATGGTGAGAGTGGTGTTTGATAACATGTTGATGGTGACCAGGCGCTCCCCCCAAAGCCAGGAGTCGTCGAGGTGTGGGTCGATGGCAGAGCCTCGCTGAGGATGGTAATCCAGATTACACTGCTCCACTGGCTGGAAGCATGACAGACTTGGCTCCTGCTGCATCCTGAGCACTAGTTTTTGGCTTAAAGGAGGGAGTCCACTGAAGCCAGCCACACGTACTTTCTTTTTCTTGAAGTTCACCTTTGGACCAAAGTCCTGCAACAACGAAGAGGAGAATTTTGTTTATTTCATCAGATAATAATCATTTAATTAAATGGGATTTTCATTTTTTGTAAACACTTACATTTACACTTATTATACTCTTGGTTGATTAAAATGTGTTAGTGTAACTGTATTTGGGAAAGGAACGGTAAAACCTTGTGGCAAAACTACCAGAATGTTAGAGCAAGCAAATATTGATTTTCATTTGACATAACCTGTTTCCTTCGCCCAGACTGGGACTGGTTCCACACATCCTGGTCTATCGAGCTTATCAGCGCCTTCTCCTCTGCTTCTGATATGAAGTTCTCCCACAGGAAGACACCAGGAAAGGGGAAGGACAAAGCCTCTGCATCATCGCAAACAGCCCGTCTTGTCTCAGGATTGTAGAGAAAATGATGCACAACCTTCACATAAAAACAATACGTTAGGTTTACTAAAAATTACTAAGACATATTATTCCTGTTAAATCCGTTTGTTATGATAAAGCACAATATTACACTAATGAATGAATGCCTTTATCAGGAAAGTGGTAGGTTCATGACTTTAGTTACTTCCTGTCCAGGAAGAACAATGTCAATCAAGCAACAAAGCAGCATAACTGTAATGCCATTCACAAAAAAATATCTTTCCTAGCAGACAGAGATGTAAGTATTATACTTGAATAAAGTATGTAATACATTTAGGTACTTGTGCTTTACTTTACAGTTTTTACATTTTACAGCTGCTTTAGTACAGGCAATTTAATCATTTTACACACAAAACTCCTCCCCTCTGGTAGGCGCTACAGATCTCTGTTCACCAAAACCACCAGACACAAAAACAGTTTCTTCCCCCTCGCCGTCTCACTTCTGAACAGCCAACACACTGTGGCACTGTGCAATAATTCTGGATCCTTATAATAACCACTGTACAGTTATTCCCAAAATTATATTATATTATATATATATTATAATTATATTTAATCATGTTTACTTAATTCACCCTCACTGGAAAACTGTAATATGCACACCTGCACTTCTTTTCTTAGACCGTCGCACTGTTCTGACTGTTGTATTGTTTTGTTTTGTTTTGTTTTGCTTTGTTTTGTTTTGTTATGTTTGTTTTGTGATGTGTATTCTTTGTAAGTAACTGAGAGCCACTTTACCGAGTCAAATTCCCTGTTTGTGCAAACTTACTTGGCCAATAACCTGATTCTGATGTTGAGCTTGGAAATATGATGCTTTGTTTGTTTGTTGTGACCTTGGAATGTTGCTAGTTGTGAGGCTCATCTTCCATAATTTTCGAAATCAATCAAGTTCAATAATCAGAGTCCCAGAGAAAAACTTATAAGTTATAAATCATCTCAAACTCAGCAAAATGCTGCTTACACATGAAGGCATCAGTCATAATAATATAGAGGATTTTAGTATTTGTCAGAGGGGACATTTAGCTGATATGGTTTCCTTTATAAGTATAACTTCATATATAATATGTGCATTTTTTTCCTGATGACTGTCAAATACTTCTTAAATTTTCAACGAGGGTTTTAGCTGTGATAGATTATTTTACAGTATGATATTAGTACTTTTACCTAAAGGATCTCCTCCTTGCTTTCTATCGAGCACACGTGACAATAATGTAGTAGCATGTGGATGATTACTTCCGTTTATGTTGTTTCAATAAGACTAAATGGTAGTAAACGAGCTCATGTTTAACATGAGCTCGAAGTAGATTAGTTTCTGAAGCTTTTGCAGAAGAAGTCGTCTTTTCGGGGAGTCTGGACTGTCCTGTGAGGGCACCCGTAGCTAGCTGTGAGTGCTGTTAGCATTAGCTGCGTCTCTTTCCTGCTCATAAAAAACGATGTTAACACAACAACAGTTTTCAGAATCATTCACCTCAGGATCACTCGGCTCCAAATTACACGTTCCCTTAATCTGTTCACACACGAGACAGCGGCGGACGCCTTTACACGCGCAGGGGGAGTCGCTGCTGACAGGAGCAGGGGCCATCATCCTGCAGCTACTTCCGCTAACAGCATAGGTAGCTCAAAGTGCTGCATCGCCACCCTGCGGAACCTGGTTGAATATCCATAACCGTTATTAAACCAACTCATTTCAACTGAGAAATAAAAATAGAGGAAGTTTAATAATAACTATTTTTATTTTTTAAATTGAATTGTTTTTTTTATCTGTATATTTAAATATTCTGGGCAGGGGCATTTTGTCAAGCTGATACATACTCCTGGTAACAAAGCTTCAATATAATATAATATAATATAATATAATATAATAACATACCTGGTGCATATGAGAGGTCCCGTAACGTAGCAACGGCTCTGTGCTTGTCGCGCATGCGTCGTACTGGGCTCAGCGCATGGCTGAAACCACGCCCACCGGATGTGCATAGAGTTTTCCCGGGAAAGCTCAGTTTGTGGACGAGCTGCGCTGAAGCTGCTGAGGAGTCAGTGAGTAGTTTCATCTACATATTATATCTATATAATCTATAATATCACAGCTATGATCAAACTGGTGTTTACTCGTGAGGTGGATCTTCACTCAAAGTCCAGAATTAGTGTTTTGTTGTATTTTATCTGAACGTTAGTGACTCGAGACACCAGGAAGTGAAAGTGCTTCAAGCGGGGTAAGCCGAGCTTTGTTGTTTATCAGCAAAAACACCCCGCGTTTAAGTTCCTTGTGTTTACAAATATATGATGGTGAATACTGAAAGTAGAGTTTGTAAAGTTGATCTGAACATTGTTTGAGATAAAAAAAACAACAAATATGGCTTTAATTTGTGTTGTGATGTTTGATTAGTGTCTGATTGACATTCTCTAGCTTTAACTGTCTTGTATACACACAGTGGATGTGTATTTGTATTATAGGAATTGATTGAGGCTACAATTGTAGTTTTTGTTAAATAAAAAGTCTAAACAGTAGGAACCTCAACAGTTTATATTCACCTCCACTTAAGTTTCGCATGTTACTTATTATTACTCACTGAAGCTTGTTTTTGAATTAGCTGCTGTTGTAAGACTGATAAAGTATTATATCATTTCTATGATATGTAATATTTCCTGTGACCGATACATGTTTTTAGAAGTAGGAGATTTAAGAAGAAATCTGATTTAGCTGTGGTTTTATATAAAATGGACATGTTGAGAAGTGGCTGCATTTTATATGTTGAGACTGTTGTCTAGTCTTAGGAACTTGTGCCCCAGGGGGTCAGTCTGCACTTGAATATGCGAAAAAGCAATCAAAGGAGCTGAGAGGTCAGACGCTTCTCCCTGTGGTGCTTGTCCAAATGCAAACTTGACTGAAACCAAGCTAGACAAAGACCTTGTAAAGACCCGGTATTCCTGCTGAGAGAGCCAATCACAAGTGCTCAGCTCCAAGTTCAGGTGTGAAAGCATTGAGGTTGTGTTCGAGATCTGATCACTCTCCAAACACCCTCTGTGCTCTGCAGTTGTTTCTTTGGAATCTTAACCCAAGAGTTCTTCCCTACAGATACACAATGGAGAAAATAACAGAGAAACTACTGCTGGAGAAAGGTTCTCCCAAAACCAACAAACTGGACAAAATCAAGACACTGAAGTAAGCTGGCTCTTATCCCTATGTATTTAGTGTTTGCTCTGAAGGTCTCCTTCTATAACCTACAACCCTCCTCTAACCAGGAGAGTCAATAATAATGCTGAGATTAAAAACTTGCCACAGATTGTATTTGATTCCCTGCTCTGTGAAAACACTAACTTGAAGCTCTCCGCTCCTCTAGTCTGTCCAAGCTCCAACTGAAGCATCAGGATTTGCCCGTCAAGCTGCTGTCCGGTCTCAGGTCCCTTGAGCGCTGGGATCTGTCTGGGAACAGAATCCAAGAGTTTCCCAAGAACCTGGAGCTGCCGGCGCTCCGCTACCTGGACCTCAGCGACAACCAGATGGAGGATGTCACGACTCTGGAGTCTCTAAGCCATCTGGAGGAACTGAAGCTGGAGGACAACCTTTATATCACGGTGAGGACACAGCTGAAAATCCAGAGATTACAATATTCACACTATTGGCAAAATTATGCAGAAGATAAGAATTTTCCTTTAGGGATGATGTGCAGTAAAACTTCATACTTACACCTCAGGCACTGGATTAAGGGGATTTGATGTGGAGCACCTCTCTGAATACATTGCCTTTATTTGCCTTTATTATTTTATTTTGAAGTGGTGCTGAACTCCATGAAGCCGCTCTTACGTTATTTGAATTTAACCAAACTAATAACGGACATGCAAATACAAACTTGTCGGTATAAGAAGATCCTCACTTATTAATGAGATGATACGCTCAATGAGGGGAAGAGGAATGATAAGTAGACTGTTAATGTAGCTTCTCTTCCTCAGGTGAGTGATAATCACAAGCTGATGGTCTTGTTACCCAAGCTGAGGATGTACAACGGTAAAGATGTCAGTACCAGTGCCAACCACCTACGCTTCGTCTACAGTGAGAACCTGAGGACCCGGGTATGAAACTGATTAGTTTTGACTGGTGTGTCAGTTATCAATCTAAATTTCCAGGCTCTTCCTGATGTTGTTGATTAAACTGTGTCTTTTGTTATTTTAGACAATCGCAGTTTGGGAGAAGAGCTTCTCTCTCCCGGATCCGGTCACAGCCGAGAAGCTCACGACCCTGGAGAAGAACTTTGTCAATGCCGCCCGACAGCAGGTTAAATACGGACCCAGCTCAGTCTCTGACTTCACCAAATGGAAGGTTAGTTCACGATGTCCTGTGCAGACGTTTTCTTTTGTTTGTCCTTCTGTCATTTTTTAAGTAACCGTCTCTGTGCTTCTGTTTGTTTCAGGTGGAGATTATAGCTAAAGAGTACCTGCTCTCTCTGGTGGATCCAAAGAAAGAGCCGGAGAGCAACGAGGTCATTGAGACCAAAGACAACTGTGTAAGGATTTGAGGGATGAACTGCTGTAAATTCACGTTTGGACCAAGCTTTACTGACAATATGGAATTTTCAATCTGCAATGTGGTTTATATCATGCATTTGCTTTTTCAGGAAATCTCAACTCCTACCAAGAGGAAACAATCTCCAGTAGCGGACGCCAACATTAGACTGACGCCTCGCAAGAAGCTGCGTTCAGATCTCCCAGAATCCCCGGTCCAAGTCAGTCCTCGCAAAACTGCCCTCCGCCTCAAGTCTCAGACGCTAACCGACGGCGTCCGGATGAGCCCCCGCAAGACCGAGCTGCCTCCCGTTACCCCCACCAGAGGGCGGCCGAGGAAGGACGCGCCCAAGAGGGCTTCTAAAAAAGATGACACGGCCCAGATTGAACAGGAGGAAATTATCAAAAGAAAAGTTTCTACTGCCACAAGGCTGCCAAAATATGTGATGCCGATAGTGAAGAGCTGCAGCAAGGTAAGAGAAACACCTGTGAGGCGTCTGCGAGGGGTCATACAATGTCTGTGTTGGGTTCAATCCCAATACTTAAATTAAGTTGTTTTCTTTGTGCTCATTGTGGGAATGTCTTGTCATTAAACTCTTTTCTTTCTTTCTTTCTTCTCTTTCTCTATGCCCCTGTTTCTTCGCTCTGCAGCCGTTGCGTCTGAAGCCTCTCCACGTGCTCCAGTGTCACAGTAAACAGGACAACTCAGACGACTTCTCCACTCAGCTGTGGGCCTGTGCTTTCCAGCCGCTGCCAGATTCCACAGGTACATGACCATCACTTCCCTCACTTATTTCAAAAGCAGCCGCAGAGCCGTTTCTAAAAGGAGACTTTAAATAAAAGGTTTCAGATAATTTTAACTTTTCTTTGTTAATCTCTCTCCTGTATTGACAGATGATTCTGCTGGAAGCCGCCTGGTAGCAACCTGTGGAGGAGACTCAGTCTGTGTGATTGACTGTGAAACGGGGATGGTGATGAAGAAGTATAAAGTTTCCGGAGAGGTCTGTTCCATTTATTCCCCAAGATTTCAGTAACTTTTCTTAGAATAGCTTTGGCTGAATTTGCTTCTGAAGAAAAAGTCAAGACGTCATAGAAATTAATCAAATTTTCCGTCCTCGTGGTTATGACACAGCTTTCCCCAAATTACAAGGAATCATCTCCTATTTCTTCCCTTTGGTCAATGACATCTGCTTATATATTTGAGCTTGTACAAATACCACTAGCACATGTAACATGTTGATTTGTGATTCATTTAGTAAGTTTTGATTAATCTATAATGGACATGATAAAACTGGTGCTGCAGGAAAAGCAGCCTAATGTTAGAGAAATTGTCTGGATAAAATCAATCGTGTTTACATCCTAAATTGTTCTTTCCTTCTTCAAACAGGAGTTCTTCTCGTTGGCCTGGTCCACGGTGTTGATGTCCCGGGGAGGGGGGGCCCCGGCGCAGCACTGCAGCATCCTGGCGGCCGGTGGAAAGAGAGGACTGGTCAAACTGATCCACCCCAGAAACAACGTGGCCTATGGGGAGTTCAGAGCCAGCCGCAAGGCGCTGTCCGTCCTCCGCTTCAACCACCAGCAGGGAAACTTCCTCTTCAGTGAGTCACTCCTTACAGACTAACATCCTCAGTTTCCACACCAGTCTCCTGGTTTAACTGAGACCTGGTGCATTCAATCAGTTTTTACTTTTTAAATAAAGGTAAAAACACATTCAGGGATTAAACAAACTGCTGGAAACATTATTTTCCTGTAAAGATTTGGACAGTTCTGGTGGTTTCATACCTGACTCAGGATCTTTGACATTCCTACTTTGCGAGCATTTGTTCATCTCTCACCTTTTCTCCTGTAGCCGGATCTTATGACAACAAGATCGTGATGTGGGACATCGGGGGAGTGGACAGCCAGTACAACTACAAAGTTGTGTGAGTAGTCCTGCCTCGTTAATTCACAGATTAGAAATGGGTCTGTAGAACAACAGTTTGATCAGAAAGTTACGGCTGTTTCTTTTTAAAGCAAGTCACCAAAGTTAAACTCTAATATTTCCGCTCTGTTTGTTGATCCAGTCAGCTGATGCTATTGGAAACCAGCGCCACCCCCCTGCACATCTGCCTCCCGCCCACGTCGCCCAGCACTCACCTGCTCACGGCCTGCGAGGACGGCCTGCACTGCTTCAACACACAACTCGGTAACAACAGCACCACCAAGAGGTAAAGACACTTATCACAGGAAGATGCACAAATGTTTGTTTGCTTGTAGGTGTCCGATTCTTTTCAAGAGCTTTGCAGTGATGAACATAAACGTACTTACAGATTCCACGTTTTATATTAAAGATGGTTAAAATGAATGCCTTCATATTAATGTAGAGACAACAGCACATGTCTGCATGAGACTGGGTTTGTTATCTGGACTTGTACTGTGTATAAAATTATCCAGACTGACGGTAAAATGTGTGTTTTTATTCTTCAGTAGGTCCAAGGAGATGGAGATAACTTTCCCCATTTATAAGAAGGAAGACAAAGATCATGACTACCACACTGTTGATGGCCTGAGTTTCCTTGCTAATGACATAGTTGGTAAGAAAGGCTCTGACAGAGGATTTGTTTTATTTACCGAACCTCAAACATGTGCTCCCACATCCTCACATTGTGCCCACATCTCAAATTGTAATCCTTTTGACTCCTCTGTTTCTCCTCCAATTCATTGGGCTCCTCTAGCCTCCAAGAACCACCTGCACGGTTCTATCTACTTGTGGAGCTGGAGCAGGACAAAGGCTCAGCGGCCGGACAAGAAGAACAGGACGGTGTGTGCTGTGGTTCTGGCTGAGCTGCAGTGGGCCAACACAGAGATTCCATACCTGGCTCTCAACACCTGCCCCGGTGAGTTCACATCAACAGTCGAGCTGCATTCATCATGTTGGTTTCATTTCTTAAATCATTTTTTCAAGGCACAAAAGCTCAGTGACTCTTTCCATAAGTATAATCCAAGTTTACGGTTGAGAGGGTTAATAGCACTTTGGGTAGCTAGGGGGCGCCAAAGGCAGTCGAGTGAATTTCCATGTTGCTCGCCAGACTTTTACTACCTTCAACTTTAACAGTTTATTCTGTACAAGGAGGCCGTCGACCATATGTTTGGATTAAGGAGCCTGTCAGTGCCACCCGAATAGAGGGACATAACAGAGACAGTTTGTTCTGATTCAGTCCAGCCGCCAGCTTCGTTGTCTCAGTTTGAGGCTCGACCAGTTTACTGTGTTTGCTGAGCTTTGTGTTTGAGAAGCAGATAAACAAAGTCTGTATTTGAGGAACAATTGTAAATAAAAGCATCGCTCTGAGGATTAATGCTTTGTTTCTTACAAGCCGGAAAATGGTTACAACCTTAAAATAGTCTTTCATGGGGTTTCATATAGTTAAAATCAACAATAATTATAGTAAAACCAAACATTAAAATCAGTTAAGAGGCACAAACACACCATATGAAAATACACCATATGAAACTCACTCCAGATGGGCAGCTACCCCGCCTCATCTTTATTGTTTTAAGGATTAATTGAATAAAGCAATGTTAAAAATTATATATCAATTTTATCTATATTCAAAAAATATAAACATGAGAAGTTTGATTCAAATGTGAACATGTAATAGCAATTAAACAAAGAAGTGCCAAAACATTCAAATAAAAGGTGTAAGTGCTTTATGTAAAATGTTCTAATTTACTTAAAGCGGTCAAGCATTTAGTTGTTTGATGTTTAAAATAAGTAGTTTGGGAGTGTGTTTGCAAGTTGTTCCCATGCGATAGTGACAGTTGAATATGTGTGTGTTTGTTTCCCTCTCTTAAGGACAAGTCTACGTCGTGTGTGGTGACGACAAAGGACGACTGTGGACGTACCACATCACCGACCTCCAGAACAACCGGTTCCAGAGCGGGAAACCCATTCAGCCCACTGAGGTATCGCATAGACATGTTCCCTTACTTCAGAACTCTTTTTACATGAAATCTTAATGGGTAAAGACTCTGGCAAAGACAACTTTGAAAACACAAGATTTAAACACTCTTTTCCTTTTTCGTCTTGGCAGGTGTTGGACTGGCCGACGCCGGTGAAGAAGGGTCACAGCCAAGTGGAGGGCCCCTCCATCAACAGTGTAGCAATGGACCCTGAGCTACGCTACCTGGTGGCCCTCAGCGACAAGAACATGGTGATAGTGTGGAAAAGAGACGAGTGCTCCTGAAGAGAGCAGTCGTGGGACTTTAACTCCTGAAGGGAAAGCATACAAGTGATTAGAGTTTCTGTACCGAGGAGAGAACAGTAGAGAATGTACCAAATGTTGGTATATGTGAGAATACGTCCGATACAGAACTGACAATGTGATGGAACGTTACGATGTCTGTTCCTGGATGTTTCTCCAGGATCTGTTTTTTTTTATATATTTCCCTCTGTTTGTGTAAGGAAGGTCATGTTGACCCTGCTGCTGCAGTTACATCCGTCAGAGCCAAAAAAACCCAGATAGTTTAAAGTTGTACAATAAAATTATCTATATTTTCTATTTGAAAAATATCTCATTCTACACACTATCATTTTATACTGAAAAGTCACAACTGAAGCCAATAGTTGAGTTAAGTAGGGAAAATAGTTATGGATTGTCGGTATGTGACAAATCATCAATACATTTTTATGAAAGTACAAATCCCCTAAAGTCCAACCTCAACAAATATTTGTTTTTGTTTGAGTCCTTTGCTCAGTTTCACGTCATGGTTTCAGTTTAGTTTTAATGAAGTGGCTCTGTGTTAATTATTACTCTCCTCAGTTGTAATGAGAAGCTGCTGACACTTGTACTTTGTTGTTCTTTTACTTAATGAGTAAACCTGAACATGGTCCTTTTCACAACTGTGGTGAGGTCAAGTAACCGAGAGATGGATGAGATATCTGTCCAGCATCTGTTTTCAGTCTTGCATACAATTTCTGCATTTTTAATTATATTTTCTTCTTTCCTTGAAATGTACATATTTATTTTTAAATCTGCACATGTATGAACTGTTTAAAGACCAGCCTTGGACCTGTCTGTGTAATGGCGCCTTGTAATGTGCTGAGATGTTCAGGAATGCAAACGCAGCAGTGTTGGCTGCTCTGCAAGGACAAAGTGAAGATGCCTCTGGAAAGTGATTCAGCGTGAGAACGGCGTGTTCCTTCCTGTGTATTTACACAGATCCCAACACACAGTTTTATCCCATACAACTTTACTGAGCCTGAGTATTTGTACCAGTTTTGTACATTGACTTTATTCATTTAATTAAAAAAAGACTTTGAAAAGAATGGTCCAAAGGTGTCGCTATTATTATTTTATTTGAACTGTACCATGTATTATTAAATCCGTCTTTTTCAGGTTTAGCAGACAAGGTGACTGAACACCGTCAAACAGGGATCATAATCATCCATGATGCACTGTTTAGCCTGGGATTTAGTTAAATAAATTACATTTCAAATTATTCCTCTAAAAGCTGAATAATGTCCCTGTGGCAAGGAAAGATAACTAATTGTCAAGCATTGAGTCTGGATTACTGTGTCAAAGTGTTCCTAATCTCTGAGTTACAACCCTCTCCTTTTAAATAAAGAGAATCACTAAGGTCTAGGTCTAAGAAAGGAAACTATAATAAAATAAGTAGATTTCTCAATTGTTGGTCTGTACTGTTTGATCTATAAATAGTGAGGAAACAGTGAGCAGCTGTCATGGTCTTCCAATCGCTTGTGTTATCAAGTTCAGGTCCTCAAATGATTCACTTTTCTATTTCTATCAAGAGAGAAAATCTTCACAACTGAGAAGCTGGAACCAGAAGATAATTGTCATTTTTTACTAGAAAAGATAATTTGAACGATTCATAGCCGAGTACTTGTTTCAGCTCTATTTGAAACCAACCAGATGTTTTGTCTCTGGTGTCTGAGTGTAGCCTTGTACACACAAGCATCGCACACTGATGTACACACAAGTGATAAAAGGTTATTATTTGCATGATTCTGATTCTGATTTCACTTTTTACTTCACTTTTTATATCTTTTATCTATTATATATATTTTATTCAGATATGTTTATGTCTAAATAAATGTTACTTGTATAAATATTAGAAAAAGGGAGTAAATAAGAAGTAAATAGTGAGTAAATATATATTGTTTCTTTTCATTGCTTTTGTTATGTGTGTTGTATTTATTGTTTTTGTATGTTTTTATGTTCTATGTTCATTGTATGCACCAATAACCAGAGCAAATTCCTCGTAAGTGTAAACCTACTTGGCAATAAATACTTTCTGTTTCTGAATCTGATTATTTCTATGATATGAAGGGGGTTAGGGTTGGGTTGGGGGGGGGGGGGGGGTGATGCTGTTTGGCTCCGCCTCCCTCTCGCGCTGATTAGCCGTCGTTACGTAACCCCCTGTTCGCTCGCCCATTGGCCGACGCGTACAAAGCCCTTTCTGTTCCTCGTACTGTACCACAGACGTGCAACCATCATGGCTCGACCCCGATGGATCCGTAGCAGCATCTGAACCCCTCAGTGCTCGCGCGAGGTTTTAGGGTCACACGACCCGGTCACACGCACCCACACAGGCCGCCCCCCCACACCACCTCGCGTCCAGATGCGTCCCGGGCTGGCGGGTCTAGCGGCGGAGATGCTGAGCGGGGCTTCGGGCAGGATCAGGCCGAGGCTCGGCAGCCTCTTGCTGGCCCCGGGCACCAGGACAGCGCCGCAGCCGACGTCCAGCGCGGAGAGCCCCCGATTCCGCTCCACGTCCTCCGTGCAGGGCTTCACGGAGCTGGCGAGGGAGAGGTCCAAGTCCGTCACGTCGTTCTACAACCAGTCCGGCATCGACATCTCCGCGGAGAAGGTGAGAGGAACCCCCCCACCCCACCCCCCGGTTAACGGCTTCACCCGGGACCGTGTGTCCGCCCGGTCGCGGTAAGCTAGCTGTAGCTTGACAGTTAGCCGTTAGCCGCACGGTGTTTTTGTGTGTGTTGCGTTCAGGAACACAGCTCAGGGAGTGAATGCAACTTTTTTAGGGGTGGGGGGGCTCGACTTGAATTGACAGGTTCATTCCCTTTGACAGTGCAGCGCGTGCACTTCTACACAACCTGTTCTGAACCAGAACCGGTTTTCGGTCGCTCCCCCCCGCTGTTGTTCAGTGGTTAAACTAGCTAGTTTTTTTATCCCGTTAAATTTAGCTTAAATATCATTTAAAAGATGAATGAGATTTATTCTTGTGAGTGTAACAGAAAAGCTGCCATTCCCACTATGACCACACAGAAGGTCAATGGTATCAGACCAGTAGATGTTGATCTTGCCTCTTTTTTTGTCCTTGATACAGATAATTAAACATTCAATGACACGAGATAGAAATGTACCAGCTCATAAGTAACAAAGGAAAGTTGTCTCACATAGATATACCCTGTTCTCTTATAACACCCCCCCCCCCTCCTCCTCCTGACTTATTCCTCCCTCCTCCTCTTCTTCAGTCCATGTTTGCCCCAAAGTGTTTTGATCCCCGGCATTCATTGATGTTTTGTCCCAAACATCAGCTCCAAATGAGTCTTTCTCATGCAGCTGCACGTCAAGATCAAATCCTGAGATAGGATAAACTGCTACTTCAGCACTTTTTAAAACACAAATGACTGTGGTTGCAAAGGAGTTGTGATCTTTCTGTTGAGACTGAATCTCTGGAGTTCTTCTCTTTATCTACAATCCGCTCTGCCTCTCCCTCTTGTTCCTTTTATACCGTACAGTTTCCCGTTCGGTACGGACGTGCACTCATGCCTCCCTGCACTTGAGCAAATATTTCCACAGGGTCGTAGCAGCAGGGGTCACTGGAGGGTAAACAAGGCCAATAAAATTAATGGCTGTTCCACTCTTGTGCACCACTTTGGCTTATTTGGACCAGTCATTAACATGAGATCGGATCCCTGTGCGAGGCTGCATTGGAGGATTGTGGTTTGGCTGGTCCCATCTCAAGTCACGTTGCAGGTGTTTACGACTTTTACACATGTGTTCCTCCATAATCAAGATAAGAAATCCAGATACATCAGGTCCTAGCAAGAACTGACTGCAGGAGGGACATCAACAAGACCTGGGATTTGGGATGATATAAACTGCAGCTAAATATAAGGTGTCAGCAACACATTATATTATATTATATTATATTATACTGCATTAAATCACATAATATTATACTGCATTAAATTGCATATTGCATTCTGACACTGTTCACTGTCTTGCATCTTGCATTTCCCTTTTTACTTCACTTTTTATATATTTTATCTATTATATATATATTTTATTTAGATATGTTTATGTCTAAATAAATGTTACTTTGTATAAATATTAGAAAAAGGGAGTAAATAGTGAGTAAATATATATTGTTTCTTTCTATTGCTTTTCTTATGGGTGTTGTATTTATTGTGTTTTTATGTTTCTATGTTCATTGTATGCACCAATAACAAGAGCAAATTCCATTTAGGTGTAAACCTTCTTGGCAACAAATACTTTCTGATTCTGATATTCAACTTTTTTAATAAAAACATTATAGTTATTTAAACTCTGAATGAAATTATCACATCTTTTGTATGCCATCATCTGTAGGTGTAACAGTCTTGTTGGTTCAGTGACCTGTGATTCACCACCTGCTGTCTCACATTAGCGCGTTTCCCTGGCTGAGCCTTGTCAAATCCTGTGTATAACACTATGTAATGTATGACTAAGTAGTTTTAAAATAAATGTTTGGCTCAAGAGGTTTAAATCATAATAATGTGTGTATAATACTATAGATATAGTATTTCTAGTAGAGCTCGACCATTTCTGGACTTTCAGAACCAAATCGACATTAGAGAGTTAAAACAAGATCATAAATTGGCCAATAATCATTTGTTATCATAATTTGAATGACCCTATTTGAATTAGTTGTTACAGAGTCGAGACAAAGGTACAAACAGTGTTTAATTTAGGATTTGTTCTTTTGTGGCAGCTAGTTTAATATTATTAAGATATAAGCATTAATAATAGGAAACTTATCACTGTACTCTTAATTAATTTCGGGAATGTGTGCTGCTGAGGAAATGGTGAAGATGCAGCTGTCTTTTTCTTAATTACTGTTTATTGCAGAAAGTCTCTTTCCCCTTGAACCTGCAGTGTGAACTTTATTGTGTGTGTCTTTGTTTCCTTCAGGCCTCAGTGCGACTGACCTTAGCAACCCTGTTGTATTCTGGGAAGTCTCCTGATGGGCATCACATCTTGGTAAATACGTCCTCTCTACATTGAGCGTATCTGTAAAAAGATGCTGTTTGATGTCTTTGACTCTTCGCTCACTTGCCCTCCACGATCATCCCTGTGTCTGTGTGTGATTTCAGAGCAGTGCCAAGTACCTCCACAAAGAGCTGCCTGTACGAATCGCTCACCGCATCAAGGGCTTCCGCAGTTTGCCCTTCATCATTGGCTGCAACCCCACGATTCTGCAAGTGGTAAGAACACAATTCCCCCCCCCCCCCCGGCACAGCTCCTGGATACAGAGTGAAGCTTTAAATGAAGTGAGGGTGTGTCAGTGGATGTTCTAATAAGAAGAGGACCACAAGGCCACAGCACAGTAAAGGCCTTGACTAAATTTTGGATGAAATTAGCAAAGTACTTTCTCATAGTGAGTGTGTGCGGCTGCGGCCTCCATTGTGGGCAGAGCACTAATTACGGAGTTGGCAGATCCGTTTGTCCCACATGTCCTGTCCAAGTTTTCAAGGGTTCCTGTGCTGGACACCAAATTACCCCTGAAGCCCAGGCGAGCACCTTGCATGGGAGCTCACTGCCGTCATTTCTGTTAGATGAAAAGCTCATTTAACAGAAATGCAGCCATTTAGCATTTACTCTGTGTAAACACAGCTGCTGTGACAAGGAGGGCGCAGCATGTCTGTAGCCCGCTGTGGAGGGGGGGCAGCGGTGGACTGAAAAGACTAAAGTACTTTTGCATTGAGCCACATACATATAAGTTGTACAACTTTAAATGTTCCTTTTTTAGACGTTCAGACTCGACATGTCAAGTAGAGCTCCTTTAGGAACACAATGTTTTTCTGCTGAAGACACTTCCTGTTTTGACACTTTGAAGGTTGTTCTAATGGAAACTGTCCACAGTCAATGGAAGCCTTTTGCACTCACTAAATTCTTTTGTACGGAGGAGTTGACAAAAGGCTCATACACAGTTGTCCCGAGCCCATAAATCTGAGTCTGAAACATAAAGCAGTTGTCAGTTTTTGTTGCACGCAAACAGAAGCAGTAAAACAACACCAGAGTCTGGAAGCAACACGTGTGTCATGGTTTCTATTTTCAGGGAGAGTTACTCGTTTGTCTTGTGGGGCCTGCACGTGGGAAACATGCTCTCTCTCTCTCTCTCTCTTTCTCACTCTCCCACTCTTCCTCCCTCTCTCTAAGTATTTTCAAGCAGGCTCTTCACAGCCGATTCACCACCTCTGTGCTCTTGAACTTTCACCTAGATCCCTTCCTTCCTGGCATCGTGCAGCTCCTCTGTGCTGATTACATAATGCCTGACTCCCTTTGAATGCCACCAGTTGAAATGTAGGTTATGGTGGCTTAATTCACTGCCGCAGCTCTTTCATTGACCAGTAACACAATGGTCGCAGCAGGTTTAGAGTTTCAGATGATCCACAATGAAAGCCCGATATGATTTCAACTCGTACGTAGCTGTGCAATAGGCGTTGTTTTCGGTGGAGGAGTTGTGCAAGCGTTGTCCATAACAAAGATGTTTTTTTCTAAGAAGTGTTCTGTTTTGTAATGTGAGCCACGTGTGGAGCTGTGCTGCCTGCAGGGCCCAGTCAAGGGGCTCGGCTGCTGGTGTGATGATTTCTGCTTGGGTGGACGATGACTAAAGAATCTGTCTAACAACAGCCTCCCCACCCTTTTTCTTGTTTTACAGCATGAACTGTATATCAGAGCGTACCACATGGTCAGTGACTTTCCACAGGTGAGTGTCCTACCCACACAAAGACACAGCAAGACACACAAACAAACACAAGGTTACAAGTTCAAGCCCTTCCTTTCTTCCCCGAACATCATCATCATCATGACCACAAACAGGAAGTGGGAGCATTTGATTTCATTTCTCATAGTCTTGGCTGCTGCAACTTCAGAATTGGTTAAGCTTTGCTGCAGCTCCACCTAAACCCAAACATTAATGTGGTTTCCATCACATCACGTCTGAATAAAAAGCCCCAAGTGACGTGTAAACCCCCCAAAACTCAAAGTTGTGTATATAAGCAAAGATATATAGAAAAAGAGACACACTCACATATGATTGATTAAACAGGAAGAGGTTTGTTTCGTCCTTAAAATTGTCTTTGGACAATTTCCCTAACATGCTGTCCCTTGCTATAAAAATAGAAATTCTTAACCACCCATGAACCAGGCAGCAATAAAAGTTGTGTAATAGGTTTTATACTTGTTTGTTTGTATCGGTGCTGCGTGTTTGCCAGAGCCTGGAATGTCTGAAACTAAGATCATGTATGTTTTTAACATAGTCAGAATTGTAACTGTCAAGAGCTCCCATCTTATGCAATCTTAGTTCTCTCTGGATTCAGTTACAGAAAACATGTGCTGGGTGGAATGTGGGTCGGTCCTCGTGGTTGTTACTTCTTGACGCTGACAGTGAACAGCCTCAGCTTTGGCTTCTTACTCAATCGCTATGTCCTTATGGCGACCCGGCAAGAAAGTCAAATGTGTCCTACTTGGTCCTGCGTTCATTACACTGCAAATATTTATCATACCATTCTGTTCTGCTCTATATAAAGACAGCCGTGAGTGTGTGCATGTGTGTGTGACTTGGCATGTGTGGGCGTATTTAGACCAGATCATTCTGTTCTGAGAACGTACCCGCTGGCTTTTCTATTTTCAATGTACACATAGATTCTGCAGAGGCAGAAGAATGTATATGTTACAGGGGATATACAGTACGTGAAGTATGCCCCCTACTGGTGGTTCTTTATAGCATTAAATCACTGTGGATGTTGACTGTTTTTTTTATCTGAGAACTTTGATCAGATATATAGGTATATATAGATTTGATAGGAATATATGACGTTGATCTACCAACTTGATAAACTAATAATCAAAGAGATTTTCACCGTCAGAGATACCAGCAGGTGTCGGCCATTATTAGTTCTGAAGAGAATGAGGTTGAGAAATCGCCTTTTGCGCACCAGAGGTCAAAAGGTCTTTCATATGCACATTTTCACAAATCAAATTCCCTTTATGTCATTTTCTTTAATAGCCATTTCTGTCCATTCATGATCAATTGGGGGCTTTTGTTGTGAACCAGGACGTGTGGAGTATATGAGGGTAACTTATCGGTAATGGGGATATAAACACTAAATAAGTAAAATGAGTTTTTGTTGACAACAGAGTGGTTATTATGATGCAACTCTGTCGTTCTCCTGATGGATTTATCGCAGTGAAACTTTGCATTCAGCTGAATTTATCAAAGCATCAGGTTAAAACATAATAATAAAACATTTTCAGTTTTCAGCGTTGACAGCAAAATGAAGCAGAAGTAGAGAAACCAGAGACTTTGATTTGATCCGGTTACAGTTGAAGGAAGTGACGGCGCTGACATGTGGTGATTTTGGTTTTCACAGATCAAAGATCAGGAGTCTGATGCTCGTTTCTGTAAACTGGTGCAGCAGCTCCTGGACGACCACAAAGACGTGGTCACCATGTTGGCTCAGGGCTTCAGGGAGTGCCGCCGACACATCCAGGTGAGAACTGCCCCCCCCTGCACCTCATGATTAAAGACAGAGAAAGTTTTAACTGCAGCAGGGAGATGATTCATAACTGATGATGCAATGAAGGGACTTACACTGAAGCTTTGTTTAATTGTAATCAGTCTTTATTTAATGTGAGTTTCGTCTGTGACGCAGGGAACTTTTCTTTTCCCCCTTCATTTTTTCAGGATGAGACTCTTATCCGCAGCTTCCTGGACACGACGCTCTGCTCTCGTCTGGGAATCCGAATGTTGGCCACGCACCATCTCGCCCTCCACGAAGAAAACGTACGTCTGAAAGGATCTCTGATTCACATGATTTTGGAAGGGTTTTGTTTGCCTACAGAATAACGTGTGATAAACCTAAGGGTCAGGTTGCGTTCATATTACTCAAACATTGCTGGGGTGTGTCTGAACAAACCGATCTCTTTCTCAATACTCAACACTGACTATCAGGCTCATTTCTCTGTGTTCTCAGCCTGATTTCGTCGGGATGATATGCAGACGCCTCTCTCCCAAAAAGATCATCGAGAAGTGGGTGGACTTTGCCAGGTGGGTGCTTGTGTACACGGCCGTGTTTGTTTATCACCTTCCGATGACTTTGTGCGAACGAGATATGAGCTATCAGTCCTGTTTACTTTCAGTCTTATCATGAAGTGACTTTCACTGAGGTCAAAAAGGAACAGTTCACATGTTCAATGTGTGTGAGTGTGTGTGTGTGTGGACTAATAATCAGTGAATAGCTGGGATTGAGCTCGTCTGTTATCGATTGGGTCAACACGAGGAAATCCACACCTGTTAGATATGATTCTCTGGCATGGATAAGCTTTCAACAACTATTTTATAGATTACTGGGAAACTAGTGTTTGGTGTATTTAACATTAAAGTACCCCGAACGAATACTGTCCTGTCCATTCATGCATTTAGTACCAAAATAAAGTTTCTGTTTTGATTTTATAAACATAAAGGTGATTCAGCTAGAAATTTTATTTACGACAGCAAAGTAAAAAGCAAGATGAATACATGTCAAATTTTGGTGAAGCAGAATAAAACATATTTAATATAAACAGTCTTTGTGGTTTTTCATGTGTTCCTCTGGTTCCACCAGACGTCTGTGTGAGCACCAGTATGGGAACTCGCCCCGGGTGAGGATCAACGGACACGTAGCCGCTCGTTTCCCCTTCATCCCTCTGCCTCTGGACTACATCCTGCCCGAGCTCCTGAAGAACGCCATGAGGTAACGTTTCCACTCGCTGACTGGATCGGGCTGACTGCGTGTTTCTCCAGGAAACTTCGAAGAATTTAGCTATTTTTAGTTTGTGTCCTCCATAAATCACTATCTGTCCATAACATGTGTCTATGTCTGTCTCCCCCCCCCCCCCAGGTCCACCATGGAGAGTCATTTGGACACCCCGTACAATGTGCCTGATGTGGTCATCACTATCGCCAACAATGACTTTGATTTTGTCATCAGGTGAGTGGCTGTTCAACTGCAGCTGGTTTCATGAATATCTCAATTTAAAATCTGTATTGTGCTGCTCACAGGTTTTTAACATACAACATGGTTTGTTTCAGGATCTCAGACCGCGGTGGGGGAATCCCTCACAACATACTTGACAAAGTGATGGACTACCACTTCAGCACGGCCGAGGAGAGCGCGCAGGACCCTCGCATGAGCAACAACCTCTTCAACAACATTACCAACAGTGGAAACCAGTCCAGCCCGATGCATGGGTAAGACTGGGAATGTACATTATTTGTTGAGTATCGACTAAAGTGCACGTGATATATTGCTTTTTTCTGTCACTTTTAAGTCGTGAGTGTAATTGTTCACATACTATCTGTGTACTACATGTGTACTATGCCTGTTCCTGGAGGAGTTCACTAGAGGGGACTTCACAGAACGTGCACAGATTTTCATTCTGTAAAGAACTAAAACGTACTGCCCCTACTGGTCATGTGCATATTGCATCCTGGTGCTTTCTCAGCACGTGAACAATAAAAGCACCAAACGGATGCAGGATACATGAAGCAGCCCTGACATCAGGGCTGCTTCCACTGACATCAGGGCATCTTCCACTGACCTGAACAACATAAACGGTCAATAGACTAGAAAACGATGTCCGTAAACATTGACGTTGTTTTGCAGGATTGTGTGAACCTATAAAATGTCAAAATGCCTTTTTACCTCTGATTTCACACATCTAGATACAATCCAGATGTGATTTACACATGTTTTAGTTCAGTAGATGGTTAAAGGTTACTTAGAAAGCACTTTCCTACTCATGATGATCAATACTCTTTGCAGTACAGTCATCCACTCATTCAAACTGGAATTCATACAGTGCATTTAAGTGCAGCGCGTCCTCTCATCAATAATGTGGCCGCACTTTCCAAAGTAACATGACCGGACATTTTCCCTCTTGTGAGATGATTTTTTTAAAAAAGCTTCATTTGCTGATTATTATCAACTGAAGACAAAACGCAGCAGTAAACACAATTTCAAACTTCCTCAAATTGTTAAAGCGGATGTTCACTACTCTCCCACTCCCCCCCCCCACACACACACACACACTTGTTTTCAATGTTTTGCGCACATGCAGCCATTTCCATTCAGCTGTGAATCCCTCAGCTGAGCAGCACAGACATGAGTCGATGCTTCAGTGCCTGTGTCTTTCTCCCCCCCCCCCCCCAGGTTCGGCTTCGGCTTGCCCACTTCTCAGGCCTATGCAGAGTACCTGGGCGGCTCCTTGACCATACAGTCTATGCAGGGCATCGGCACCGACGTCTACCTGCGTCTGCGCCACATCGACGGCAAAGGAGAGAGCTTCAGGGTGTAAAGCTGCCCCCCCCACCTCCCCCGTCATCCCTGTAGATCCCGACCTGGGATTCAGGCCGTGCAGGAGTGAAGAAGGGCTTCCTCCTCCAGGGAGGCTGGCATGGACTACAGGACTTCGGTCCACAGAGTGATAGCCTACACAGTATGTTGTCAAAAAAGAAGCTCATAATTTCACCAACTCACTACTTGTTTGTATTTTGTTGTTTATTTCTGCCTTAGACTGATTATAAGCTATGTTAGCTGTCAACTTGATGATTTCAATAGTTTTTTCCTTTGTGTATGAGCGTTTGATTGTGTAGGTTCATGGGACAAACTGTGCTTGACAGATCCTCGCAGTGCGCTATCCGCCGGTGGTTTTTAGTGTATGAGGGACGATGGCGTACGTTTGCAGTAACAGACAGTAGTTTCACTTCAGGGTCTTTATATTAAAGGAGACATATGATGCCCCCCCCCCCCCCCCCCCATTGGTCTGTCCTTTGAGTCTGGCGGGGACTAATCCTTCTGTCCGTCCTCTGCGTTCTGCTTGTCAGTGTTTGTGCTCGTCTTCTCAAGGTTTACAGATAAAGAAGAAACACAGGAAATTGGGGGCAGTGTAGCCAATAAGCGAGAGAACCATGAGGAACTTAAAGAAACTACTACTCATATACATATATGACGTTACTATATGACGGCAGCTTTTGCCTCCTTTCTAAAGAGGAACGTCATCACAACCTCCTCCAGGTCACGGGTGTTGTTGTCGGAAACCTCTCGACTCTGCGCTGCCCTCTAGTGGATGTTATAGCTTAAAAACAATGTAAAACAAAATACTTGGATGTCAGGGTTACATTGTTCAGGCTTCATTAGGACCGGGGCCAATAAACCGGACTAAGAAGAAGACAGAGGCTGATGAGAGGAGCTGCAGCAACGGACATGCAAATATTTCAAGTAATAAAGATTAGGAACCTGAATCAGAGCAGAATATGTCTCCTTGTTAAAGATCAGACACTTGCCAGGATGTGTGATAAACCTCGGCCCTCGACCACCAGTAGCATTATTCTACAACCCCACCTCCAGCTCAGTTCGGTTCGGCCGTGGCTGAGAAAACGCAGAAGTTAAAAAAAAAAGCCAAACAAATCACCAGATGCTCATTAAACAGATTTGCGTCTTGTTCTGTTTTGAGAACACACGACAACGAGATATGTTGGTGGAGCTTTCAGGCGGGGGAGCCAACCCAGATGTTCAGTTGCCTTACTGTGTGACGCTTCCACCGCTTGCTTTTACTCTTCTCTGCTTTCTTTATTTCTCTTATTTTCCGTTGCCTTTTATTGGTTCACACAGATGCATGCCGTGTCAGTCATTAGTTCATTAGTTTGATGTTTAGTTTATTTTTTTTTGGTCATAAAATGCTCATCACCTGCACCGATCACAGCAGATTTTGAGTTTATTGTTCACCGCTTCAGAGTGACAATATACCAGAGAAGTATTATCCTGCATTGTCTTCTATTTCAGTTTTTGTTTTTATGACTTAAAAATTCTGTTTGGAAAATCTAATTTGTGTTTGTTTTTTTTTAAAGTAAGTTTTGTATGAGATCACATCTGTGGGAGATAAGATCAGCGACGGTTGTTAATAATTATCTCCATAATCCAGACTGAATTTCCACAAGACAACAAATGGCCACTTGTGTATTTTGTATAGTTTATTTTAGGAGTTTTGGCCCCTTTTTACCTCCTATTTAAAAAGAGGCATCTCTACTTCCTCCCACTGTCCAGGAATGAAGCTCAGACGTCCTCGATATGAACGTTCTCGAGTGGTGGAGTCCCAGAAGGGAGGTCCTGTCATTTCACGTTTAAGTTAGTTTATTATCTTCAACACTAAACATTTTATTTGTCATGTCATTATCTCAGGATTACAGGCTTCTGACCTTTGTTGTCAGTCCGAGTCGGTTTTTAATCAGTCGTTCCTTTTTGACCTGAGGACAAACGGATGATTATTACAAAACAAAAACATCCCTCTTACGGAAAAGAGGAAAATCTAATGTGAGATCAAATTTAAATTAATATATTCAAGTTGTGATCTCTCCCCGAGAAGTGATTAGTAACCCTGGCCTCTCTGAGTTTCCAATTTGAATCGACATGAATCCGGTTACACATGTTCAGCCGAGTTCCTCTCCCATTATCTGCGTAACATTCCCCACTTGCTCTCAAGCAGCAGATCAACCTGACGTCTACTCGAGTTCTGGGAGCAGATGCCATGATACTGATGTTTGGGAATCTTAACAGGACAAACGGGAACATCTGTGAACTTTGTAAAAAATCACGTGAACTTGTCATTTTTTTGGGCTGTGAGAGATTCACCCTGTGCGTTATCAGTTGTATCACTGGCCTGGAGCTGAAATATATTAAATCCAAAAAATCTGCATATTGAAAGCTTAAGAATCGCATAAATATTATAAATGGAATAATGGAATAAAGACTGTTTGTTTCACAAGTTGTGAATATTGGAGGAGTCTGGACGTTTTCTAAATCTTACAAATCAAGTAACCGGTTCCCTTGAGTGTGCTTCACTTCCCCTTCCAGTGCGTTTACATAGAAAATGTTCCCTTGAGTTTAAGATGAGACATTTTGTCTTGTGGGACGTTGTGAAAACACAAGTGAACCAGTTATTTCAGTTGTAATGTGACACAATCTGATTGAATTAGTGAGAGGTTTGTCTTTATGAAACATAACTTGTTTAACTGTGTAACCTGTATTCTTTGCTGAGGCCATGTGTTTGACTTCATGTGTTTTCTTTGTGGATTTGAAGGTCTAGAAGATGTCGTAGCTTGTGCATGTGAAGCTGGGGGGGGGGGGGGGGGGGCTGAAATATGGATTAAAATCTGTGTCCTTTTTCAGGTACGTTATAAAGAATTTTTGTTTCTTCTATTCAACCAGGATGTAACTTCTTGAATTTTAGAAAACCTGCAGTGTCATGTATGAAGTGTTGAAACATGTGCACTGTCTGCCCTCTGTTGGCCGAAAAAAGAAGTGTTTCCAGACTGAGCATCGTTTCAGTTATTTAAAGAAAAGGAAAAGAGGTCATATGACATATATAAAAGAAAAGTAAGATTATTTCCATTTTCCAGGTTTGGGGTTTGTTATTTTTGCAGATAGAAATGAAGATGATTCATGTTACTGAGAGAAAGTGCTGCCATGATGGAATGTGTTTGCTTCTCCCACATGTTTTCTGTTGTGTTGAGGACATTTTAGACATTAAATTTTATTTGGTTGGAACTTTTGATTCATCGTTTTTTGCTTGTTTGTGATCGGAAAGTTGAATTTACTCACTCTTGCCTGGAAGCTATACAATATACAAATAGCCACAGACTGTGTGTTGACCTGAGCTTTGCAGGGGGGGGCTTCTCAGCTGGGCGGGAACAGGACAGCCAGAAAACAAGCCACAGACAATTTACACCTGACAACACAATAATTAACACATTGGAATGACAAAGTATGATTTCACATCCAGGATCAACAATATTTTAGTTACTTTGGAGTCTCGTTTGAAACCAAACTGATGAATTTAAGCCAGAGTTCAGACTCCACCATCTCCTGAGGGACGTACGACTCTTCAGCTGCTGAACGTTGACAAAAGACAAGGACACTTTGGATTTATCATATATACACATTTTAATGTTTGAAGTTCTGCTGCCGTCTGTGATTCTCATCATCATCTCAATGAGCTCCACACTTTCCATTTAAGAAGCACGAATCCACAAACAAGTATTTTTGCCGCAACAACTACAAGTGCACTTTCTTTTTCCATCTCTTCAGAGAAGCAGGAAACAAACAACCGAGTGTCACTTTGGTCAGTCATCGGATTGTGGAATGTGATAAACAGGTTGTGATAACTTCTTCCTTCTTTAATAATATAAATCAAAAAACAACAGCACAGTAACATAGTCCGGCCTCGTCCAACAAACCATCTCCTGCTTCTCTGAGTCAACACAAACTTAAGGGACGATCGAAGCAGAGGTCAAGAGGTCAAGCTGATCACAACACAAGCTCTCACTCTCTTCACTCGTTTTCCTTTTGGCGTTTGCACATTTCCAGACGACAGAAACAAAAGATCTGCTTGTGTTGAAACCTTACACGTTCGTGAGAAGGCATCGTTCAGTAAGGCAGAGCTGTATTTGGACAGTAGCACATTCATATCGAAGCAGCATCGGTTTGATTAGTAAAAGCTCTTCGACGGAAGAAAACAATAAAACAGGTCCGAGGCTTGCATGAGTTTTTTTGGACATAAAAAAACAAACAAAGCAGTGACAACTACGTCTTTGCTATTTTACACTGACACTTTAAGACTTGACAATTTGTTGTTTCTGAACCATGCTGCACATACATTCTGTGTAGACACACAACCTCCATCAGCCACAACAGAGCAAAGCAGGCAAGCAGGTTGCGGTGACAATGTTTACAATTAAAACGAGCTCAGTGAAGCGTGGGAGCGGGGGGGGGGGGGGGGGGGGGGGGGGTTGTGAGCAAAAACTAAAGTAACAGATTTCCACGAAACTTGGTAACGCAAATCAGAAAGTGTCAAGAAAAGAACACAATTTAGGTGCAGATCCCCGACAAAGATTCAGGATAACACATTTTGTTGTTGTTGATCCCTTTAACATTGTGAGATCACGCTTTTCTCAGCCTCTTCATAGTTTGCATTGGGGGGTTTAGGCTTTAACTTGTTCGATCAACCCATCATTCTTCCAGAATAGAGTCTGATTTGGTCTTTGCTCGTTGAATATGAATCCTAAGAAATCTGAATTTTTGGATTCTCTTGTCGAATCCTTTCAACATTTGTGAAAATCCACATTTATGAGTAAGAGTAAAAAGAAAGATTTAAATGGATGAATGAATATTTATAAATGCTTAACTTGAAAAAACTTTACTTTGGCATTTCTTATTTTTCATCTTGCTCCTAATGCTGATCCTGGCTCAGTTATTAATTTAATCAGTGTAAATTATTGATGTCGTGTGAATTTAAAGAGAGATTCACGCCGCTCTGTTGATTCATTCATTGTCTTCATATAATCTTTGGCAGAGCACAGTTCAATAAGGGATTCCAGAGCGAATCTGGAATATTTTGCCGACGTAGAACTCGACCCTGAATGAAACCGCTCATCACACGACGCTCCCACGCCAACACGACAGAAACAACATGGCACATAGAACCTAGTAGCCCTTCTGCTGTAAACCTTTTTCAACGTTAGTATTTGAACGACACATCTCGAACAGACGAGCTAACTGCACGAAACCTACAACATAAATTGACCTTAAGAATAAGTTAGCGGCCTGACATGTAACAGCCATTTGAATCGCAAAGAGAGGGGGGGGGGGGGTTAAAGCCTCCGAGTCCGAGCAAGGCAATATCAACGACCCGGACCGGAGTCAGAGCGGTGAGAAGGTTTAGATAAAAATAAGATACAAGTGGAAGTTCTCAAAGCTGCTGTGAGGCCATCACACAGTCTGGAGGGACCGCTCATGGCCGTCCAGCTGTATCTTAATCTTGTGCAGTTCCTCTATCTCCTCGTGGTGCCGGTCTGTCTTGTGGCGCACCAGCGAGCGATAGAAGTGGATGGTAAACACCACGAAGATCACCCCCACCGGCACCATGATGATGGTGGAGGCCAGCGCCGCGTCCCAGCCGCTGTGGTCCACGTTCTTGCACTTTGCTGTGGCCCCCGTCGTGCCGTTGTCGGGGTCGGCCTTTTTGTCCAGGCAGGATTCTATGGGCAGGAACTTGATCCAGCAGAGGAGCACCACCTCCGTCAGGAACAGGAAGATGCCCAGGGCCGTGGAGAAGCCCCAGGCCAGCTCGATGTAGTAGTGCATGCGCTCGTGGGGCGACTCGCTGACGGAGTTGAGGTTGTGGATGTTGCTGACGGCCTCCACGTTGGGCAGGATGCAGGTGCTGATCAGCAGAGCGAAGAGGTGCACCGCCACCAGCACGGTGGTGCACACGCTGAAGGCGATGAGGAGCACGCGGGGGTAATCGTACTTCATCTCCAGCGTCACCTCCACCATGGCCACCTACAGCATCCAGACACAAGTGCATCAGCAAGTTAATGCATGTAAACAAACCCCGGGTGTCCTGAGGTCAACGGAGCCTGGGTCATATCAACATGATTCACATATAACACACATGACATATAAAAAACACATGACATATAAAAACACATAACCTTGAAATGACGATAACACAGATGAAGAAGTTGTGTCTGTCGTCCGGAAGAAGACTCATAATAAAAAAAGTTTAAACTGTGTTCTACAAAGCCCAATCTGATTTTGAGGCCGGAAGCTTCTGGTTTCCATTTCCACTCTGACCAATCACATTTGAGCAGTCACATCATATATCCTCAGTTTGATGACTGAGTCTGTTTAGAGTCATGCTGCAGCAGTAAACTGACAAAGAGAGAAAACCATGACCTGAAACTCGTCACGTCTCCGTTGCTGAAACCAGAGGATGTTTTTGCGTTTGACTTCACAGATGGACGAAGCAACGAATTGACTGAAAACCATGAAACCACGTGTTCAACATACTAATAATGCTCTGCAGTACAGACCCTGGCTTATAACATCTTACAGCAGACGTGATGCATGTGACTTCCACTCAAAGATCAGTTCTGTGTGTGACACAAACATATAAAGTGGTAACACAGTGATGCTCAGTATCCATCAAGCTGAGTCTTGTGGATCTGAAACACACAGAAACCAGAAGCCACAGATCCGCCCAGTGCTTCCTTTATGAAACTGTGAGCACCACTGACCATGGCGAAGCCGGAGAGCAGAGCGGACGTCCTGCTGGAGGCCTTCAGCTTGGCCCGGCTCAGGTAGAGCTTCCTCCAGGACAGGGCCTGCACCGAGTGGTGGTTGGAGCTGACCAGTTCCAGGTAGCTGCGCCGCACCCAGTCCCTGTAGTCCATCCCCCCCCCATCGGGAGGGTGCTCCGAGACCCCCGGGGCCGGGGAGCCCATAGGCACATTCAGCTCGCTGCTCATGGCACCTGGTGGGGATGAAGGAGAGAGAGAGAGAGAGAGAGTCAGTGTGGTTTCTGGTTCCTCGTCGAGGGGACTTCAGAAGCATAGACTGAATATAAAGATGGACGACACCACAGTACAGGTTCTAAACCCCACCACCTCCATGTTAGCAGGTGGAGAATGGACCATGAACTACAAGTACACGTAAAATCGTTTTTTCTCTTACATTTTAAGTCGTTTTTAATCACACAACATAAACACTTTGTTGTTACGGTAAAAGTGGTAACACAACAACCATCTGCTAAATATAAACTGACTTATCGTCTCATCGTTGTGCATGATTCCAATCTGCTAACAGGACATGTCCCAATGTTACATTTATGAAATGAATGTTTGTTTTCATGGAGCAGAGCCACATACCACAGCAGTGATAACCTCAGACTGTTTGTAAGCTCACGTCCCTGAAGAGACTTTATTCAAATATAAACACAACTCAACAGGAACACACAATAATCCACCAAAGAAAACACCATCAAACTATTTAATGTGAAGCTCCTCATCATGACTGTTTATTCTACAATCTAATGACACTAAGCAGATAATCACTGAGTAGATAACACAATGATTATAGTAACTTTGATTCTTTACTCAAAACAAGTATTTATCTGTATATAAATATCCATTTTATGTAGAATAGTATTTTTTGTAGTTTATTAAGTTTAAAGCAAACTGGAGACTCAAACTTTAGTGTATGTTTTAATATAACATTTTATGTTTTTTATTCATTAATGTCTATTTATACATACAATTTGTTTTTCAACTATTTACTTACTTACTAACTTTCTACCCTTGTATACCCAACTGATTATCTCTGGTTTCACATTCTCCTCCTCAAGCATGTTATTATTTTAATCACTATCCTTTTCACATTTTATTATTTAATATATCTTTATCACATCTGTCTTATTTCTTATCTTATCATTTTGTAATCTATTTTAGTTTTTTAAAAATAAGTTTATCTGCCTCTAGTTTGCTTATTTCCTTTTTGTAAGATGCACAACACGTTTCCTCACTTCCTGTTTATATTGTTTTGTCTGCTTGGTTTAATTCTAATTGTCTACCCCCCCCCCCGTTTGCAGAGAAACTTGATTTTTCTCTGCTTTTGTGTCAACAGTACCCTTATATGCAGCAAAGTTTATTAAAAGACATTTTGTTTTAATGAAGTATCGATCTTTATTGTCTTTATTTTCAGGCATCACATGCTTTGAACAACCTCAAGCTAAATTTAAAAAAAATCAGCAGCAAACTCCTCTATGCCACAACACTTGACATTCGCTGTGACAGATGACATCTGACCAAACAAGGACATGTGCAGAAGTGGCTCCTTCATGACCCCATGTTTGTTTTGGAGACACTTTTTTTAATTCAGACTAAATTATGCATTTGCAGTGATTATACATGTAAACACTGTGATGACAGTGAAAACAAACATGTTAGTGCACTGTACAAACTTGTCAAGTTGTTTTTACTCGTGCATCCTCATGGCTACTTAGTTTTGTGACATTGCATTTGACTATTTGACCTAGTTTTTACCTTTTACATGTTACTTGTTCTTCTGAGCTGACCTGGTCTTCTCCTCCTTCTTAACACGCGGACCCTTGTGTTAAATAAAACCCTGACACGTCAACTGCTGCAAAAGGACAAACTCACTTTTCTTTGCCTGTGCAAACACGAACCAACTGGTTTTTCCGGGTTCGTGCAAACTTGTGCAAACCGACCCCAGGTCTGCACCGCGGGTCTCCTCGGGGCCCCTGCTGCAGAGTCTGCAGGACAGCGAACCTATATTATATTTAGAACGGCGGTGAAGTTAGCAGGATACGTTTACCTAGCATCGGCAAATAACCGCGCTAGTCCACCAGGGCCATGCATTAGTGCTAAATATACACAGATAGAAAGGAAACTGATCAAACGGGAAATCAAGTTAAAATGCCAGTAAATCCCGCAGCTAGCAAACAGTTTGAAGCTAACTCCTCTTACAGGGATTCGAACTTGTGTATGTTTTGTTGTTTCCATCTCACCGGTTCGCAGAGGAGCTTTTAACCGGACCCGGATCTTCTTCTCTCCTCGCGCTGCTCCAACCTCACGACTGCGCTGCTACACCCGGAGATCTGACGCAGTTTTTCTCGCGTCAACTACTTCCGCTCTTCCGTGTTTCCAGACGTTAGCATTAGCTTTAGCTCCGGTGGAGGGAACAGCGCACCCCGCTCCCCGCCCGCCGCCCCGCTGCTCTCACCTGGGGGATGTGTCGCCTCCTCTTCGCCGGCTCCACTCCACCGGGCATCGGCCGTCTCTCGGGTTCGGGTCGTCGGGACCTGAGACCCGCGGAAGACGGGAGGGAATCGAACCTGGAGCGGTAGCAAGAGGACTTCCGGATGGGTGTGTGTGTGCCTTCAAAGTAAAAGCACGATTCTCCATTCGGTTGTACGCAAGACGTTCGGATATGGCAGCACATTAGTGCCATACATGACACATAAAAATGGATCACTATCAAGAAATGTTTGTTGTTGAATGTTTTTAATTGTATAACTGTGTAGATTCATGTTAGTGAGACTGTCCAATAATGAAAGGTATTTGTTATATTGTGAAAAGTTTATTTTGGTAACAATAAATAATTTATACAGAGCCCCTGAAGTTCCAAAAGATATTTTTTGTAATAATGCATGCAAGAGGTTGTTTGTGCTTTATTCACCCAGATGCATTATCACCATATTCATACCATAGCGAAAGAGAAAAATAAAAACTAATAAAGTTATATTTTCACCTGCGTCATACAATGAAATGCTTGTTGCACAGAGACACAGGATTGTCAGGAATCATTTGCTGAAGAAAAACAGGCTCAGCCGACAGAAGGACTCTTATTCAATCATAATATGTAAGAAATTAACCAGCTCTTGAAAGCTATAAACACAGCTTATTGTTGTCTTCAAAGCATCGGCTAGTCATGTCTTTACAAGGCAGATGTTAACTCTGTGTGTACACAACTTATTTATCTTGTGCGAACAAGATACACATATATCATCTTTTGGGACTTCAGGGGTTCAGTGAGGTGTTTTTGTTAAAGTTCTATGCAGCTGTTCAGGCGTTGAAAAGCATTTGTGCCACACCAGAAAAAGAAAAATGGATTACCATCCCGATATAACGTGAAAATCTTGCTGTTGTAAACCATTATTAACATCAAACAACATAGTACACACAATGTTAAAATCCCAGGCTGAGGCACAGCGGAATCACCCGTCAGCCATTCTGGAAGTTTCTAAAGAACCTCAATTCACTGGCCACTGAAGCCACCTCACTGATGACAGATTGGTTTAATCAGGGTAGAGCTGGAGGAGAGACAAGAGGAAATCAGGAACAAAGAACGGGAACAATCAGCCAAGTGTCTGTTCACTGATGCAGAGAAGAGAATATAAAATGGAGTTCTGTTGAACATTGCGTCCAAAAAACATCCTCGGGCTGTTGTCGTTATGCTTTTGACGGCGATGGCTCAGATGTGTACAAACAGAACAGTGAACATGAGGCATTTGCAGAGAAACTGTATAACCTTCTGTAAATGCTTCTTAAATATAGTTTTACAAAGATCAACAAACTTCAGATGCAACGAAAGGAGTCCTGACATCTGAGCACAGGTGTAGATTATCATCACCTGAGGCCCTCACACGTGTTCACTCAACCCACTTCAGACCAATCCTGCAAAACTAGAGATAATCAGACGTTAATCCACCACAGTGCAGACTCCGAATCTCCAGTATTATTTTCTTAATCTCTAAATAATTGCATCTTTAATCTGCATTTAAACCTGAATAATTCTAAAAGCTTCATTTAATAGTGTAATAGTGCATAATTGTTATGCAACATTACACACAGATAAAAAGGGGATTATCTGAATTGGGGGAAGATTAGCTATAAAGCCATGAAAAGAACAAAGAATCCCAGCACTTAAGATAATGCACACTCTGCAAAAGAAACAGTGAGAACAAATGCAAATAAGACAGAGTAGTTGTTAGAAGGTGGAGCAGGAAAATGGCAGGAGAGTTGGTCGTGAGCTCAAATTGATCATTGTGGATATGAGGGGTCAGTAACATGGAGTCATGTTAGAAAATATATTTATTCAAGAAGATTTACTTAAAGCTCAAACCTCCGTCAAGGCCCAACAGTCCCCTTATGAAACTAGATACAATTTGGAGTCGTCCTCAAGTGGCCACTTGGTGAACTGCACTTTCTTTGCACTTCAACATTGGCTCCATTTCCCATCCCTGGAAGCTGCAGCATAACAAACAACCTGGTCTCCTTCATAATACAAGCAATACAAAAATTAATTATTTTTTGATATTGGCATTTTCACACAATTGTTTATCGACCAGCCGTATTCTTTTAGATCTACAGAAGAACCATGACACAGTTCCTCATTGTGGAGTAAAAAACAAAGGAGTAAACGGCGTATTTAAACATTTATTGAGTATCATCACAGACACCAAGTGAAAAGGCAGAGTGGACTCAGCAGCTGTTACAGGAACATCTCAAAGAAGGCACAGTTGTATATGCAAGGTGCTGTCATACAAAGAAGAGCCGCTAACACTCCAGCTCACAGATGAACTGAGTGTTCTGAGCCAGCTCCCTTTGTTTTTTAAAGTCGTACATTAATATCTTTTATGCATCGCTGCATTCTGTGAATACGATTCTGAATTTTCCTTTACGCGTAAAACTTTCTAGAGTCTGTTTTGGAAAAAATACAAAGTAATATAAAATATATATTTAAAAAAAAAAGAGCTAACAAACAGAACTCTGTTACTTTGCAGTACAAATCAAGAGGCTTCATCGTGCATTCACGCTGATTAGCAACACAATCAACAAATCAACAATCCCAGCAAAGTTGTGTGTTACTGTCCGAAGATGCTTTCAGACACGCACTGAAGTCGGAGCATTTACCTGAAATCCTCTAGAGTGGTTGTACATGAGAAGGCAAATGTCAAAGTCAGTCCATGTGAGAATACTGCAAGAAAATTTCAGGAAAAATCCAGAGCAAGCAAGCGAGCGAAGGAGCTGATGTGTTGACGATGTTTCTAACACGAGACAGATGCAAAACTGGAGGAATAGAAATATCTCAGGATGAAAGAGAGGCTTCACACACACAGAAGACGTGAACTGGGAAAGACGACGAGATTCAAGAGCTTTTGGCAAAAGGGGCTGATGTCGATGTGCAAAAACGTAATATATATGTCATGTCCTGCGTCCGGCTGCGATACACAGATGTTACTCCGCCTGAATGATACAGATGTTTTCCTGTTGTTGTGAACGTATCGGACCCAAACAGTCTCCAGCTAAGTTCTTCATATTAAAAAGGTAGACGCCAGAAAAACATTTTGCGGAGTTAATCCCAGAAAACGTCTTAACTATTGCCACTTTTTAAAATGAACAAATTAAGCCAGTGTCAGTACAACATGTCAATTTTTACGAGTGGGGTTTTGACGTCATGTTGTTTCACGTCAGCAGGTTGGTTTCACAAATAATTGTTTGTGATAGTTACACAGAGTAAATCTTTAGAATCCTCTCTAGAGCTGCAGCACATTTGAAATGTTGGCCAGTACAAGGCTGCAGATGCATCAAAGGATTTTGGGGTGGAACAAAATTGAGTTGCTGTTGCAATGAGCGTGTGTTCATGTGGTGGCAGCCCCGCCCCCTTCCCGTATCTACTAATCCCCAATGAGTGCTTACAGCTTGCATGTGTTAACATATCAAAAACAATATTTGTGTGCGACGCCAAAGAAGCAGACAATGTGAACAACACAAATGTCTCCACCGAACAGTCGCTCAGCACAGATCAGTCCACCGTCTGTGCTGCTTGCATTGAGGGTGCACGTTTAGAAGGAGGTTGTCGGAGGTTCCACTCGGGACGTTTACTTCACGCTGACCACCGTCGTGCTGTGAATGGACTCCATGACGGCGGCCAGGCGGCTGCACAGGTCGTGTGCCTGGTGGACGTGCACTTTGGGGGGGTCCTGGAGCACGACAGCCTCCGCTGCGCCGTCCAGGACCCGGGGAAGCAACTCCCCCAACTTCACCTGCAGTGAGTCTGCAAACAGAGGAAGAGTACAGCTCAAATGAAGAGCAGCTAGAGAGTAGTTTCCGGGTTTTGTTTTGAGTTAAGTGTTTAAGTTGTGTTTGTTTAAAACAGCAATGGGGAACGTTCACATTTATCAATACAGCAATTTATTGTTTCTGAAATAAAAGAAAATAACTAACTGATGCAAACCTGGGAAACATTGAGGATCATCATCATCACTACCATTTGACATCAGACCAAAAAGCCGTTCCAGCCATCGCATTAGAGATAATAATGTGATATATGAGTTATATAAGGCAATTGCAGGATGACCACATCCCTACAAATCTACTACTGTATGTTGGGAAACCTACAGCAGTAAATTCCACAAACAATCCACCGTAAGGTCTGGAGGTGTTTAAATGAAATTCAGTTTTGAGCGTATTTGGTGGAATAACAGATGATTGTCGGTTCATTTCTGAAACCATGTGCTCATGGGTTAAGTCAGCTGGTCTCACCCTCCATGTCCTGGCCCAGGCAGCAGCACCACTGGCTGCGGATGCTCTCCGTGACGTCCCGATCCTCCTGTGATGGAACCAGGTCCCGGCTCATCAGGTGAAGACAGGGGATCACGGCCTCGTCCATGATGGCCACGCCCTCCTCCACCTTGCTCTCCTCGCCGCTGCAGAACAATCGTGAGGCGCTTTCGTTCAGCGCCTTGAGGAGGAGGAGGAGGAGGAAGAAGGTGTCTTTATTCATTTCATAAAGTTTTTCCTCATGATACTGATGCTTCACATTGATGAGATGTTGCTCCACACAGCGAGCGTGAGAGCTGCTTGACTCACAGTGAGACATTTCCTCCTGTAAACCCCAATCAGCGACTTGTCCACACCACGTTTCTCTCCGTTCTTCAGGAGAGAGGAGTTGGTCTCATATGCATGAGCCAGGTAGTTCAGAGCCTCCCGCATCCTGCAACACACACACACACACACACAAACACACACATTTACGTGAGTCAACACAAGTATCATACAACCAGTCACAGGTTTTTTTATACGTGTAAATCATCAACAGTGTAAATGTAAATTTTCAGTCCTAAATCATATAATGAATTTATG
The DNA here is from genome assembly GCF_949316205.1 of Platichthys flesus. Classification (NCBI taxonomy): domain Eukaryota; kingdom Metazoa; phylum Chordata; class Actinopteri; order Pleuronectiformes; family Pleuronectidae; genus Platichthys; species Platichthys flesus. The sequence goes on along the minus strand of NC_084959.1, from coordinate 4,406,525 downwards.
TACATCAATATTATTTAAAATAGTTGTTGCTACTGAACAGTTGTAGTCCAAAAATTGACTGACCAGCTGAACTTTATGAACCAAGAAATGAGAGCATTCTAAACTTCTTCATAAACAAACCTTTAGATTGTTGTTTTAATCGCTTAATTTTTATACAGAATGAATATTGAATTTGCAGAAGTGATGTGACAGTTACTGGTCGGGTGAATATTTGACACCTACTTCCCGTGCTGGTAGTGCTCCAGGCCGGTCAGCAGGTACACAAACACCGTCCTGAACAGCCTGTAGTCGTCCTGCCACTGCTGCGAGAGAGCAAACACACAACAAGCCACAGTTGGGTTGGTTTCCTGTCGTTGCATCACACTGTACACTGTTTGTACTAGAGAACAGGCCAGGCTTTTCCTGCTGCTTGATTCTTCTATTTTTAACCTTAAAGACACCTAAATAAATTGTATTTGTCTAATAGGGATGTGGCTGGAAATCATAAATCCCATTTATACTTCCTCAATCTGCCTGTGACACTGGGCTTCATTACCATTAGTTCCTAGTAAAGCTTTAGATACTTTCTGAGAAACTACTATTACTTCTATTGGGTTCGAATCCCAGTTTGTCCGGGTTCTCTCTGTGTTTGTGTGGGTTTTCTCTGCGCATACCCTGCCTCTCGGCACCAGAGTGCCCCCCCCCCCTCCCCCCAGAGCAAAGTGTGAGAATTTAACACTTGATTCTTTCAGGTGATAGACGGTACCAAGTATTCATCCATGTCCATGTCGTCTGGCTTGATGAGGCGCAGCTTGGCCCGGGCTTCCCTCATGATGCTGATGGCCCTGCACATGAAGAACACACGGAGAGATCAGACACTTTCAAACTACAGCTGCACGTCTCTGCTCTGGACACTAGGTGGCGGAATAAGCTTTGTTTTTAGTGAGGAGCTGCTGCTGTGAGTAAAACCATTTTTACTTTAGTCACTCACCTCTGCTACGTGTAGATATTGTACATTGTCAAGGCTATTTAAAAATGTTTATCTGTGCAATACCATGTGCAACTATTTTTTACATTATATATATTTGACAATACAATTTTATATATCCTTATGTCTAAATGGAATGTTTACTTATTCATTACTTTTGCACTGATGCTTCTTATTTGTTTTTTTTGTCACCGAAACATTTGTGGTACTTTTCTTTTCTTAATATTCTATTTTCTTATATCTTATCTTCTTATATCTTTTATCTCAATCACCTGATACTTGTAATCTCCAAATTTATTTTATTAAATGTCCAACAGAGGTTTTTTCTCCTTGATTTTAGGGTTTGTGATACATTTTCTTTCATGTAGTCAATTCCTTCCAAGAGGAAGCCAGTATATTATCTGTTCTCTCATGTTTGAATACTTTTAAAAACTCATTTTGGCTTTGCTCGCTGTGTGTGTGCACCTCTCGTCGAAGCTCAGGTTCCGGTCGGTGAACTGCTCCAGCAGCGTCCTCTCGATGATGCGTTTGGGTGCGTTGTTCTGGAAGAAGTAGACGAGAGCGTGCTGCAGACGAGGATCCTCCTGGGGCGTCGTCTCCTCCTGGGAGAGCTCAAACAAGCGGCAGTACTCCTCGTGGAAGGCCTGAGGGAACCAGTGGGACATGTTCAATACTCCAATTAGAAAAACATGAAACAGAATGAAAACACATCTGATTTGATCCAGTCTCATCGTGACCAATAGACCTCACACAGGGACTGAACACTAGTTTTATTGATGCAGCCATGCTAACCGAGTGAAGACTTATTTAATTTTAATCTCATCAAAATGCGAACAAACAAGCAAATTGTGCCTTTGGGCTACAACACAAGTGAAGGGAGCAAATCTATATTTAATATGTTTAATGTGTTCTTTCTGTGTGGTCTATAAAATGGGAGATTATCATGAGATTATTCAAGTGGATGAAGGTCAAAAGTAATACTGTGGTTTATAGAAATTCTTGTCTTTATCATTTATTGAAGGAAATCTTTCAGGGGCTGCTAATAATGTTGATAATTGTTAACACAGTGTTTGCTTAGGGTTATTAATGAGGAAAATCTGCAGCTGAGAATTCAAGAAAAGGGATCAAACTGTAGCCTTTTGCAATATTAAATATCTAATGAGTATATTTTCGAGGCACATACATATTTAAAAACTGCAGAGTGGTTTACTTCAGAGGTAAATTCAAAGTTAAATCATGGGGTGACTTTGTGAAATCGATCAAACCTTGATGAGACCGGCCTCGGGGCCTTCCTTGTCGAAAATGTGTCGGGCCTTGGCGATGGCCAGAATGACTCCCTGCATAGCTGGAGTCAGCATCATCTGGGAAACGAGGAAACAACGGAGAAGAGAAATTAAATGAAAGAGAAACTGGGCTGCACACTGATGACTAACTACCATAAACAGATAAAAACAACTTCCTCTCCTTACCTCTTCATTGTATCCATCAGCATCAGCCCTCACCATGATCCGGCCCACGTTCGGGATCTCCACCTCCGACACCACGTCCTCGGTCTGTCGCTGCCTCGCCTGAGGGACGTCCTCCTGCTGCGTCTCCTCCTTCTGTTCTGCTTCCTGTTCAGGCGCTTCTCCGGAGGCTTCCGTCTCGTCTTCAGCTTTGGAGCCGAGGTCCGTCACCTCTGAGTCGTCCTCATCCACATGGAGGTTAGGGGATGTCGGGTTTCTGAGCTCGGCTTCGGGGTCAGGGGTCTGTCAGAGGAAGATTAAAAAATTCACATTATTATGAGTTCGATTGAATCATGTTGTGTTCGATAAATCAGAATCAGGTTTCATTGGCCAAGTAAGTTGCACAAACAGGGAATTTGACATGGTGAAGTGGCTCTCAGTGTGCTTACATAGAATACACATCACAACACAAAACAATACAATCAATACAAACAATACAAACAGTGCGACGGTCTAAGAAAAGAAAGAAAAGAAGTGCAGGAATAAATATTGAACGGTATGAGTATTAAAGTTATACAGTGAAGGTGAAATAAATAATATAATTAAATATAATTACAATCAATGTGTCAAGTGTCACTACCTAAATTAAATTACTTACAGCCATTTGAACTTACAACAAATCGTACATTCAGGAAGATGAGATCAGTTCTGTTGCCAGTGTGTCTTTCAGCAGGATCCAGATCAGAAGGTGGATCAGGGAGTGTTGTTGAGGGAAGTGTCTTGTGACATCTTCAACAATTTCCCAGGATGAGTTGTTGTTTCTCATCTATTTTAATATATTCTATGCTATTTACGTATCTGAACAAGTGACTGAGTGTAAAACAACAAATCAGTTGATGTCTGTAATTACTCGTGACCTTTAATCCATCTGGACGTTGCACTCGGGCCTGATATCCACTTCAGATTTCCATCGCTATGCTAAGAGGTGAAACACGACTCTTGACCCAGATATACACATTATTTCTGTGGCCTAGAATTTCTGACCCACATCCAACAGAGGGGCAAACAGACCATCTGACTCTGCGGCTCCTTCTCAGCTGAAGTGGAGCTCGGGCCGGGCCCCGGGGCGTCGGTGTCGGTGACGGCTGCAGTGCTGCTGTCGTCGGGCTGGAGGCCAGGGCTCTGTGGTGGTGGTGGTGGTGGTGGTGATGGTGTTGACTCTGATTCTTCTGGGGTCAAAGAGAGTGATGAGCCTGTGAATAAACACACATGTTCATACTGGAAAGCTTCCAGGATGTTGAAACGGCTTCCTTATCCTAACAGCTGACCTTCAGGCTTCTCTCCGGGTTCGGCCTCTGGATCCTTCTCTGCTTCCGGCTCCGGCTCCTCGGCGGCTCCCTGGTCCTCCTCCTCCTCCTCCTCCTCCTCCTCCGTGCAGGGTCCTGACTGAGGTGCTGGCTCAACGTCTGTTTGATGGACGTCAGGATTTGGGATCTCGACCGAAGCGGTGGTCTCTCCCTGCGGCGCGGCCGTCTGGCAGAACTGCTCCTCCCATTCGCTGAGCTCCTGCTGGAACCAGCGGTTGTCTTCGTGGACGTAGCGCCGGAGGACGGGCGGCAGGGAGTCCATGCCGTGCAGCATCTGGCCTGTCTCGTCATCTGTGTCTTCTAGGTAGACGTGAGGAAGGGTTAACTTACTCCTAAAACTACATTTGACCTATATTCCGAGTCACACACCAGCTCCCACCCTTGATTGACACATGGCGGTGTACCTGTGATAAGGTAGGGCAGCCTATCGTCGATGTACATCAGGCAGTAGGCGCTGGCGTTGGTCATGCCCCCGAACGAGTCGCGCTCCAGCTCCTCCCACGACGACTCGGTGATGCAGACGTCGTTGTACTTCATCCAGCGCTGGTTGGCGTGGTCGTAGATGTAGGCCCAGTAGTGACCGGCCGACGCCTGGCCCTCGTGGACCAGCACCGCGTGGAGCCTGTAGGGGGCCTAGACACCAGTACAGACCAGATTCACTGTTATTGCATCACGTGATTTTCTGTTTCTTCACAGAGATCGAGATAAATTCAGGTTTCACATCTTCTCTGTGTGTGAGAGAGTGGATGAAGTGTAGGTCTCACCTGACAGAGACTGTTGTCTGTGTACATGCCCTCCAGCTTCTGACTGAGCCTGTCAATGCTGGCCTGTAGCTCTGACACACGCACACGCACACCAACACGCACACACAGCAAATAATAAATGAGAATTAGTACAGTACACATAGAGCTCAGTGAAAATGCATTTCTTTAGCAGCAGATCTTATTCCTTCACATATTTCTGGGCTATATTTCGGCAAATTTTGTTTGCATCAATTCGTAGTTTATGTTATTTTACATTACTCATCTCATCTTCTCATATCATTTGTGTCTTATATTACATTACATGACCTATTCCGACATTACTCATATCGTTTTGTACCTTATCTCATCTCACATTAGTCGCGGGGCACCGCACCTCATCTTATATCGCTCATCTCGTTGTCTCGTATTATATCGTTTGAGAAAGTGAATTTCTCAAACTGCCTCTCGAGGCACAAGAATACGACTCAACTCGACACGTCACATTTGATCGTTGTCTATTGCCTGGGACGGCCGGGAGTCACAGGCTGCTGAGACACAGCCTTAACCGCTTATTAACATATTCACACACATCGGGTATTTTTAAACCAGGTAGTCTGCTGGAACAAAGCGCAGTGAAGGAGGCGCCTTTGGCAAATCTTCAACTCGCTGCTGTTTTATCGGAGATCACATTCTGCTCCATCTGTGGTCGCATGTTAACATGGAAGAATAAAATATATAGAATATATCTTAAGCGCCATAATAACAGAGATGTAAGGAGATACAGGTGATGCCTTTCATATCTAGAACAAAGCCCATGATACTGAATCAGAAGTGAATAAGCACCGTGATAATCGTGCTGGTTTGTATTTGCATCAGAATACCATTGATATCATTCTCTACTTCGGTCCTCCAGCGCTGCAGGCAGCTCTTAACAGAGTGGAGCTCCTCGTCGGTGATGCTGTGTGGGGCAGGGTGCGGGGGGCAGTCCAGGGGGGGTCTGCACTGGGTGAAGGGCTTGTATATGGGGGTCCGCTGGCAACTGGACACGCTGGGCGCCGGGCCCTCGGAAGAATCTGTGTCTTCTGGTTCACTGAAGAGCAACAGAAACATGGGTTTGTAATTATTAAGTTTTATATAGAAGAAACTATGTACAATACAAGTACAAGTACCTGTTGTTCTGTTTTAACCACTTTTCTGCCTATAACACTACTTGAGCTGCTTTATGCTTATATATTAATATAAATGAAGTGTATGTAAGAATAAAATAATAATAATACTGTAGATTTACACATTCAGTCTTCTGTAGATTCAAGGAACTAATCAAAACAAATGTATCTTATTGCTATTACTGTAAATATGAAAATATTTCAACTTGTAAATACTCTAAGTTCTATCAAATACTTGTGTGTCCGGTGCCTTGTACAGTTTTCTGGTTCTCACCCGTTCTCTCTGGATGTGGGTTCACCGAGCGGGGGACTTGACTGAGTCGGTGAAGACGCAGCGAGTCTCAGGTCCTCGGCCGGGGAAACACTTGTGGGCTTTGTCGTCGCAAACTCCAACACAAACTGCAGCATGTCAGCCAGAGGATACTTGGTCGGTCCGGATCCGTAGTTTTTGTAGCTGTGAATGAAGACGATTAGAGATGATTCAAATTATCAGATGAACCGACGTCTAAAGATCTCGGCTCTAACGATGAACGTACCACTCAAGCTTCTGTTGAAGGACCGCAAGTTGCTCCTTGAGTTTCTTCACCTCCCCTCTCCGCTCATGGGCCTGGTCTATGTTTCTGTGCAGATATCTGTAAACCAATAATGGATCAGTGTGTGATATTTGTTAAAGGATTCATACAGACATGTTTTTAATCCTCCATTCACCATTGATAATACACTGAGCATTTGAAAAACAGGACTTACTCCTAAGGGTAATTTTTACCCTTCGCCAATGAGGTAATATTTTAAATCAGCGTTGTTGAGCAGGATTAATCAAAAACTACAGGACAGAATTTTCATGATTTAAAATGGCGTTGTGGGGAAACCAACTGGGAAGAACCCAGTACATTTTAGAGCACATCCAGGGATTGTTTTCACTTTCTAAAGCTGTTTTCAGACACACATTTACTCTCTATGTAATAATATCTGCATGAAGCTCACCTGTCCATGTAAATGATTTGTGGGAACTCCAGTTTCTTGTGTATCTTTTCAGGACGGCCGAGCTGAGTGTTGAACTCAAATCTGGACAATTCAAACGTCAGGACCGGCGGTAACTTGTTGAACCATCGCTGCAACCGAGAGAAAATACACAAAGTCGTCTGAGCACAGAATCACATTTTCACAAACACTGGATGAAAAGTCAAAGTTTCACCTCGCGACCGGGTGTAACGCTGTGTTCTGAGTGCAGTGACTCAATCTCCCTCTCGACCATGGCTCCTTCCAGACATTCATCCAGGTTGTTGAAGCCGTTGACTTGAAGGGGATACTGACCGAACTGCTCGGTGTTGCACAGCGTTTTACCTGAAAACAGAATCACAACAACCCTGAGTGGCTGAGAAGGAAACTCACATTGACTTACGACGAAACCACCAAACCACACCTTCATGTTTTCTTTCAGTTACGAAGGTGCCGTAGAAAAGCTGGACCATGGGGTTTTTCTGTTTGTCCTCTGCGTTGCTAAAAAGAAAAACGTGACATTATGTTCATGCATCCAATGAAGAAGAGTCATGAAACATGCATGAGGGTGTCATCAGCAGAGAACTTACTTTCCACTGGCAGCCAGTTGAAATGCGTCCTCCAGCCATTCAAGCAGCTTGTGGGAAAACTCGCTTACATCCTAGAATAAACACAATAGAAAGGAAATATTCTTCTTATACTCCACGTCTTGATTAGATTATTAATTATTCTGAGTAATACCTCATTAGGATTTAGGTATTAAAGATTCAGTGTGTATGATTGAGGTGAAAAGGATCTGTTGATAGAAATTGAATATAAAATAATCTGATCTAATCTTCTGATGTTTTCACTATTGTGTTTTCTTTACCCTAAACCTGAGCTTTTATATTTAAATACTTATTCATATATCGGGAGTGGGTGCTCTATACAGAGGCCACCATGCTTTTTACAGTAGCCCAGACTGGACAAACTAAACCTTTTCAGTTTTTACGACAACTGAAGCTACCACAGGTTGTCTCCCATGATGGAAGGGGAGGGTGAGGTGAGGGGTGTTCAGCTGCCACATGCAGCTTCACCACTAGATGTCACTAAAACTCTACACACTGAACCTTTAAGAAAATGCTGTTTACATGACAGAGTCTTATTCAGACCTTTATAATCTCAGAACATCGGTGTCCATGTAAACCTAGTCACTGTCTTTAACCCCAAGTCTCAGTGGTAGCTCAAGAGAGGAAGTTAAGAATTTGCAAATCTTTCCAATCTATCCGAAACAAAAATATGTGAGGGAAGACATTTTTTAGTATTTTTTATTTTATTATATTGTGATTAAATATCCCGATGATCAAACACTCAGGTGCTGACATACCCGAGAGGTGATAACAAGGAGCTGCCAGACATGCACCCTGCCTCCTGCCACTGAGAAACAAGCCACCCTCGAGCCTCGGCACGTGGGAAGTTTCGAAGAGATGTCTTGGTAAATGACAAATACAGCATGTGTGTGTTGTACCTGTTGGGCCTCACTGCTCCTGAAGGCATCGCGCAGTAACTCAACGGCAGCAGAAGGATCCACGAACCGGCGGGTGGAGCCGAGCATGAGGGCGAACAGGCAACGCAGCTCCTGCATGAACGCGATGTTCCTCTTGTCCTGGAAACACAGAGTCAGAGATTCAAGCTTCAACCCTCTGTTGGCTGAGGTTGTGTGAAGAAGTTCTGATCTACTCACTGAGTGGCTCTTGCACTTCTCCAGGAGACGCTCAGACAGATGGTAGTTGAGAACCAGCCTCCGGAACACAGGCAGGTGGAACAGAGACTAGAACACAACGGAATTGATAGAGCATTAATCCTGGCTAATCCAAACCAAGGATTTAATATATAAAATATCTAATATATCATTAAATAGAGGTAAAAAAGACAAAAAACTAAAAAAATACAACAAAATTGGGTATTTAAAAAGAGAGCAGATATGTATTGCACATTAAAGACTGTGCAGCTTTACACCTCTGACTTCAGCACTCAGCTGTGGAGCTCATCACTTTATCAATCAGTAAATTAGTAAATTATCTGAATGAGATATTCAAAATTTACTCCAATTGCTATTAAAATCCCATTCAGAGTTTCCTTCGACCTCTTGAATAAACAGTGAGAGAGAATTGTGTCACTGGAGCTTTTGAAAAAACTCCTTTAAGAAATATCGCCTGAATTTCCAAGCTTCAAAATCAGGCGTCTGCTGCTCCTGATCTTTTCAGAAACACAATTTAATTCTTCAAGTTTCCAGATTTAAAACTAAACTAAATGATTTCGTTTTAAGGATAATAGCTCTGCACACGTGCCCCGCCACTAAAAACACGATAAGCTAAACACATTAATACCTGTCGGCTCGTCTTATTTGTCATGTGGGTCAGTGAGTGGAGCCTCTGAGCACTTATGATGTATTTTCCCGTTTGCGAGGGAAATTCAATTACTGCTTATCTCAGTTTTACTGTAATTTATACCACAAAGGATAAAAGAGGGATAATGAACTGACAATTGAATCATGTGGTCACTCAGTCTAAATCTGATAGTATAATTACTTTGTTGAGGGAGACGGCTTTATCGAGAGCCGGGCTCTGTTTGACTCGTAAACAAAGATGTCAGTTAAATTTGCATTCAAACTACAACGCCTCATCTTCTCATTTCCAGACAGTAACCTCCGTCCTCAGAGGGTTTTGACGTCTCAATCGAAGAAGAAGCATGTTTGAGTTCAACAGAGACAAATAGCCACCGTCTTCTCATCGTCCTTTTCAGGCTCTGACTCAGAAGTCCTCCGCTCGCTTCCATCATCGTGTCCCTCGCTCTTTAATCATCCACACGGCCTGAGCCGCTCGATGAGGCTCCGGTTTCTGCCAAGCCACCTGATAGGTCTGGCTAACTTCAGTCGGGAATGGACTTTTAATAGAGTTAGCAGCTCAGGAAAAATACTGTAGATGTGAAGATTTCCATACGTTCATTTTCCTTTTGACATTTAATTGTATTATAATGTTATGAGTTGATGATTTTAGGATTCAGTGCTGTCACTTTAAAAGCATGAGGACATCAGTCAATATAAGCCCTCACACATATATCAGTATCAGCGTTCATGTTTATGCACTGATATGAAATTGATGTGAATTCATGTTTACATTTTATTCTTAAACTTGTGTTTACTTTCTCAATCGAAGCTCTATGTACTTGGGTGTATTTGTATTTTCTTTTTATGTTTAGTTATTTATAATTTATACTATTATAATATACTTCGTCATGAGGGTTTGATAAAGACATCTTGGGAATCACTGCAAATGTTTTATTTATAATTTATATATCGTCTAATAAATTGGTTTCTAAAATATTTATCCCAGAATATCTGTAGCGGCATCGGTTGTGCTCTAGTAGGTTGTAAAAGACCAAAAGTCTGTTGCTACCTGAAAACAAGGTTTGACACCTCTGACAGAACTAAAGTTAGAAAACTTGGAAGGCCAACAAGTCTATAAATGTTCGTAGAGCAAAATGAAGGAGCTGTTTATCTCTGTTGGAGCAGGTGGACACTCAGAAGGAGCTCGGTGCACCTCACAGAACATTTCCTCTGTGTGCATTGTGCAGCTGCATTATGAATTTTATTATAATACTTGTATTACCTGTATGACGGCACTGAACCAGCAGGTGTTTCCCACGTTGCGAATGCCCACGGGCCAGTCGTCCTGACGCATCCAGTCTGCGGGGTTGCTCATGTCGCCCTGGGCCTCACAGCGTTTCCTCTTCATTCTCGCTGCGTTCTCCTCTGCACTGGCCTCCAGAGCCCTGACAGAACATCAGACCCGACAACTCTGTTAGACACAGGCTGACGTATTCACATTGTCTGTCCGGTGCAAAGGTTGTATAATTAAGTCTCAGTCGATTAGATGTTTGATCCACTGTCTCCTGCGATAACTTGTTTGAATTTCTAACTTAAGTCAAACCAGAGGCAAAGGGTGAAAAAGCACCTGTGAAATTCTCTCTCCTCCTCCTGGGCATTGCGGGACTCCTGCAGGCTGAGCTCTATGGCCGCCTGCAGCTCATCTTTACGAATTCCTGAAGAAAAATACACAACAACGTGCAACAATCTAGTGTCGGACAATTCTTTTCAACTTTTACGAAACATAGAATTGAACAATAATGTATAATAACACTTTAGCATTTGAAAGCGTGTGAAACAATCATTGACTAATCCTAAAGGGTGTATTTGTATATTAATTAAATCAGAATGATGTGGCAGTGTATTTTGGCCCTTGCTGTACCTTTTTGGCCCTCCCAGGCCTCTTCAGGGGCCCCTGACTCCTCTGGATCCCCAGGATCCTGAACCTCTGCAGGTTGTGTTGTTAACATTCCCACAGCATGTCCAACATCTCCCTGACTGGCCTTTAAGAGATGAGACAAGGACATGATAAAGGAGATATAGTGTCTGCAGAGGAATTAGCAATAAAATACTAATGAAGTATTACATTACTAGATACGTTCAACACTGTGGACCTGCTTTGAATACAACAACAGAGAGCCCTTATAACATTAATCATTTAGTTTTGATTAATTACAGAGCAGCGTCCCGTGTGGCTCTAGCGATGGATTGTCACGACAGCTTGTTCAGACGTTCCTTTTTCTCCGCAGCGTGAGTTGTCGTTAAACATCTATTGACACTTGATCATCTTACCTTCAAGGCTCTGTAGAGAATCTGTGGGTCCCTGATGCCAGTGATCTCCTTCAGCTGGTTGATCAGCATCTCGCTCTGCTGAGGAATAAGATCAAACACAAGGCAACAACAAGCATGAGATCAGCCACGCGTCTCGAAAACTGACAGTTGTTTAATGACGAGTTTGGGCTATTGATGGACTGGCTTTGGAAATGCATGACGCGTCTCCACTACCTCCCACTATCCAGAGACAGAATATCCATATATCCATGCATCAGTGTGATTATGAAAGGAACCATGTTTGAGAGAAACTTATTTAACATGGTCTTTGACTTTTTAGTCTGGTCCATCAGCTAATCTAACATCTGTCATTTCAAATGTTTGAATCAAACACAAATGAAACAGGTTTCTTGCAAATAGCAATAGGTTTCCGTTATAATAGCTTATTGACTAATAACCCTGACTATATGAACCTGTATGCAACCCAGGTTTAACCCTTGAGGTAACAGGTCGATTTTCCCACATCTTGTCCATAACTCCCCGACTCACAGTCCACCGTGACTCATGTGAACACAATGTGACTCATGTGAGAGCTGAAGATAAAAGTAGGCCTCAGTCGTGGCTTCTGACGCACACACGTGTCGACACATCATGGTGTGTGTGGATGTGTAGCTGAAGGACAAACACGTGTCAGGACGATGCAGCTTGAAAAAATAACCGTGGAAAATTTACAGCTTTAAAAGCAATAGTTTGGGCATTTTGGGAGATTTATTTGCTTTTCAATGGGACCAGTCTAATTCCTGTACACAAGCACATAATGACGAAGGATTTCACTTCCTGGTTCACGCGACTGATCCCTGCAGAAACTGAAGAAAAATGTGTTTGTGTTTTTGGATCTGTGCCGTCTCGTTTCCAGACCAAGTGCCAACTTTGCCCGTGGTTGCTTCACAAAAATACAAATACTTGATGATTTGAACAATTAACTGCCCCCCCCGCTGATTTAACAAGTGCATCCTTGACCAAACTGTTAACCTAACAGAAATGTATTAACACTTTCCAATTACTCGTCATCAAATACAAACTCTCACAGGCCGTCATATGTTTTGACTTATCAGACACAAGAAAGAAATAACAGAAGTCTGCTGAGCGAGAGGTGCTATATAAAGCCCTCCACCCCCCCGACAGCAGGTGGACATGTCAGGGTCTCTTTCTGACACACACACAAAGACACACACATACACACACACACAGACAGGCAAAAGCAAGCCGACCAGACTTATATGGAGTCCCGGGGCTATCTGAAACCCTCTTGCTTAGCCTCTATTTAAAGCGTCTGACATGGATAGCACAGACTTCTGTTTATCATTCCACTCAGCATGCCACCAGAGCTGAGTGACAAAGGCAGTGGGTGTCTCTAACTCTCTCTCTATGACACACACACACAAACACACAGACACACACTTCCTGTGTCAATACCAAACAGAAAACACATGCAAACACATGATTTTCTTTTGACACCTCATAATTTCCAAAGTCCAAGTGATAGTTCGAATCCCGAACCCTTTAGCACCAGAAGAGACTTGGCTTAATGTGTTGTATGGGGGGGTGGGGGGGCTGGAATTAGAAAGGCCCTATTGATGAAGTCTGGTCGGATGGAGACAGAGCCCAACACTGATTTATTTAAAAGTTACAGCCTCGTATAACACAGAGACAGACATGTGATATTTTACAGCCTGTAGAATTTTTTTTGAAGTATCACAGCCATATTTCATTCTATATTCTATTCTTATATATAATGTTATGTGGGAGTTATAAGCTTTGGCCTTATGTGACTATACCTGAAAACATCATATATACGCTATGGTCCCATATGATTAAAAGGTATTAGGACCATATTCAACTATATATAAATCTGTAGAGTATATAATGGAATATGGCTCTGGTTAGTTTTGGTCATATACCTGAAACTTCTTTTGATTCTAAAGCTTCCTGCTAATTTATGTGTTTGTGATTTAGAGAATAAATGTGTATTAAGAGAAGCTAAACGGATTTTTCTCATTTGCTCATCAAACACGTTGGGAACATACATGTGGATTTTATGAAAATAAAAGCACTTTGGTGAATTTTATGTGAGCCGAATGTTAAAGTGTTACCTAAATAAACAGTCTTATAACGTTTCATGTGTTTTTAACCTGTTTAAATCCAGTTAAATTAAAGTCAACGTATAAATGTGGTGTTTTCTAAGGCAGGTCAGGATTCTGTCGGTGGGTTAGTGCTGGAGTTCACGTTAGTTCCTCGCGCAAACACTCATGGTTACTTATTACGTTCCCGTCATGCTCTGCGCTCACCGAGTTGGTCGAGTTCTCTCCCTGTTCAATCTGTTCGGTTCTCATCGCTGATAAAAAACCCGGTTTTCCTCCGGTTTCGTCCCAAAGGGTCGGAAGAGATCCGGAGTCACACCAGGTCCATCAGTCAGCGGCGCGAGCGAGCAACCAGCTGCGCGCGCGCCCACCTGTCAAGAGACACACGCGCGTGCACCGGGACCATCGCGAGGCTGACATCAAAGCGTGCGCGCTCTCGCATCCGGAAGGGCAGAACATTTTATTACAGTGAAGTAAGAAGTCAACATTACAGTGAAGTGACGTCAAGTTGACACTCATCATTCAATACTTTGAATAGATACAATACAAATATTTACTACATACAAACTCCTGAAATGAATTAATGATGAACGACGATAAGCAGAATGACGAACATAATTCTTTAAATTCATTCTTCACTGTGGAATTTACACACAACTCCTGATGTAGACTAATGAAGTTTCTGGTGTGAATTAAAAATAAAGTCCAGTTTGTAAAACATGAATGTTCCTGAACGAGATGCTGAGAAGTCTTTAAATGGCGTTTTCCTGCCTCAGCTATATTATATATATAGGGACGTGTTGTGGAGAGGTTAGATGGGATTAATTGTTTACTAGTTTGAACTATACTCGCTTATTTGCATCAATTCACTTAAGGAATTCAACATTCAACATCTTGTGGAACATAACCCCCCCCCCACCATACATCCTCTGGTGATGCCACACTTTACAACACTAGATTATCCTCTGCAATGAAGCAATAAACAGGGGCACTAAACAAACCTTTAGGGAGTTTCCTTTCCAGCGAGTTTCATTAATTTACGTATCACATTACTCGGGAGAAGTGGGAAATCAATATCTGTGCAACCAAAGTCTCTGTGCTGCTCCGGCCATTGTAACATCCCTCCGCTCGCAGCTGCTTCTGCTGAACCTGTTCGATGAAACTGTGGATTTTCTTTGTGTAAACATATCAGACTTCTGCATGTTGAACCTGGAAAACACCTGGAATCCGGAAGGTTCTAGTTTTTTTTCTTTCAAAGCCTCATGTCTCTGGTTTGGCTCTTGCTGCTGCTCTCAGGTAAGATTCCTCACTGATATATTTCCTTCATGGTATGAAATATGTATCACCTGCAGGGTTTCTGTTTTGTGAAGCGTTTCTCAATTTATGTTATTGTTGTGTTTTCAAATATTTCAAACAACTGTTCTGCATGGCTTAAATTAGGTCAGTTAGCTGTCACAGATTCAGTTTTTGTAATGTGAAGGTCTATTTTATTTAATATTTTAACCATAATTAAACAACCAAATGCATGTACATATAGTAATTAATGCATTCAAAAAAATGTATTCATAGATTCATTTTATTGTATAATATGTTGTATAATATGTTGTATAATAATAAAACTACGATTTTTCTATTACTTTACATAGTCTGATATCAAAATACAACTTTATTGAGATCTCTCATCCCAGAAATATGACACATGAATCCAAACATCCACCATTTTATTGAAGATTGTTTAGCATCTTTATGTACTGCATTGAGAAACTTCCTACATCTGTGCGTTGTTGGTAATTCCACTTTGTCCTGCAGCTCATCTGTGTGAATGTGTGCCAGAGAAGCCGAAGCGCTCGGCTCTGAACCAGCTCACCAGGACCCTCCTGAAGAAATACGACTGCGGAGTTCGGCCGGTCCACAACTGGACCAGTACCACCACCGTGTCCATAGACCTCATACTGCAGTCTGTCCTCGATGTGGTACTGCCGGACATCAGTACTTCTAGAACTTTACGCTTTCTTTTCCACTTGTCCGGAAAACCCAATATCTTTGAATTAACACAAGGAGTAGAACAAAGTTGTACAGTCTATCTTGTTGCACCACACAACTTTGACTGTAAGAGGAATTAGGTTGAATCAGTTCAAGTCAAACTGCTTCATTACGAGGTTGTGATATATAACAAAAGTTATATTTTTCTCTTTTTACCCAGGATGGAAAGACACAGAGCATTACTATTAGTATTTGGTACAGACAGGTATGTGGCCCCTCATATCTCATTTCATTCTTCATAATCCTGAGAACCATTTAACCTCTATAAAAAAAAAACTGGTTTACAATATATATTTTTAGAATTGTAATGAAAAACAGCTATGATATATATATGATGATATATATTTATCGCATAGAATTTACACTATAAACATATTTCGTATGTGAATTGGCTACTATTATTGGCTATCAACAAGTTTTGTCAATAATGCAATATTTACATTGTAATTTTATTCTATTTAAATATACTATTTATTAATATTTGACTGCATACATGTCTTGTGTTGTTTGCAGACCTGGACTGATGAGTTCCTGGTCTGGGATCCAGAAGAGTTTGACGGCATCAACGAGATCTCTCTGTCGTCTGATGCGATCTGGATACCTGATGTGATCGTTAGTGAATTGTGAGAAAGTAAACTTTGTACTTTCAGTACTCATCTGTTTTACCAAGTCCTAATGGAAAATAACTAAAAACTGAATCCTAAGTATTATTTTTAAGTTGGAAACAAGTTTTCCCGGGTGTAAAAACTTGTCTCGACATCAGGATTGAGGCCACTCAACACTTTTAACAATATAGGCCTAAACAAAATGTGTTTAGAATATTAGCAACAAGTAAACAATGACAGCTCTGTTATGAGCCGTGACTTCACAATACAAACCATCCTTAACTTTACAGTCAGACACTTCTTAAGTGGTCAGCGTCAAAATAGTTTGTGCGAAACTAAAGTTTATATGTCAAAATTTGTTTTATAATATGTTTAAACATAAAATAAATGAGGATCAGCAGATCTCACATACTTTACAATATTATTCGCTTTGATTTAAGCCTTTATAAGTTGATAAATTACTAAATAAATTACTATGAAACTGATAAGTCGACTAAAAGACTCGATCACATGCAAAAGTATTTTCCTTTATATGAATTGATCATTTAAATTAAGGTGTTTGAAATTTGTAATAAAGGATGTGGCCTCATTTTCTGAGGTAAATATAGTTTCTGTTCATTTAAATCTAACTTAAATATAATCCACAAATCACTTAAATGTGAAAACTGTTAAACTGTCCTAAAGTCGCTTGTAATAAACACAAAGTCATGATTCCAAAATGGCCGTTTCAGATAGGACATCAACTTGACATCAAGAAGGTGATTCTGACGTGTATCATATTCCAGCTTGTTTTCTGAGTCTCAACTTACCCCCCCTCCACTCCTCGGGTGTTCTCAGTTTGAACGCTGGGAAGTCCCCGCCAATCCCCTACGTCTACGTCAACTCCTCTGGCTCGGTGAAGAACTACCGACCCATGCAGGTGGTGCTGGCCTGCAGCCTCGAGATGTACGCCTTTCCCTTCGACAAGCAGAACTGCAGCCTCACCTTCCGCAGCTGGCTTCACTCAGGTCTGTGTGCCCGCCTGGAACCGGGGCTGGAAATCAGAGTGAATTCCGGTAACATGTCTTTATATTTGCTAAATATCACACCTGCAATGGGATCCCATTTTTTTTTTATTTGTTTGAATACCATTTGATTTGTTCTGGTTCACATTTCGAGAGCACAATTAAATTGACTAGACCCCGATTTCTATTGGTATCCTCACAAATTGCACACTCATAGATATCATTCCCCCAAATATTGCTAATTTGTTGGTCAAGATCCATTAATAATTCCCTGGGAACTGGAAACTTTCAAAAAGGCCCAATGTTACACAAATTCCTGGATCTACCCTTTTGTTCGGATCCCAGCTAAAATCAAATGGGCTCTTTTTTGAACCGTTTCTCATCCTCTCACCACGTTCAATACAAATCTGTGGCTCTGTTTTTCACAATGCAACAAACAGACCGACGAACCAAACACCAGCAAACCAACCAATCAACCAACAAATAAATGTACAGGGCAGAAAATGAGACAGTACATCCCGAACCTTACAGGAGCTGGGTTTGGTCAATGGTTTTCTTCTTTCATTAGAGTTTAGTCAGTTCCCATGAATTTGGTTAAAGATGAAAACGTAAATGACACAATCAGCAGGGATCCTCCGGAGCTACAGCAAAGTAAGAACCTAGCCCTAACCCTGACCAGTATGAGGAACACTTCAGTATCTGGCAGGAAACCAGACACACAAATCCTGCCTGGCAACAAAAGTGATCAACGTAGTTCACCCTCCATCTTTTTAGTTTTTAACCCTTCGACCTCTCTCCCCCTGCAGTGAAGGAGATAGACCTGACTCTGTGGAGGAGTGCAGAGACCATCGCTCACGATCAGGGACAGTTCATGAATGACGGAGAGTGGGAGCTGCTGTCCATCCCGTCACGCTACTGGCAAATCCACCAGGACCAGACCGACTACGCACACATCCAGTTCAATGTACGTCTCGGTTATGCAGGACTGATGGAGAAACGTTACTTTAATCAAATCCTAATGTGTGTAATTGTGGTGCTCTCCAACAAGCTCTGTGGCCCCCCCCCCCCCCCCCCCTCCCAACCCCTCGAATTGCTAAAGCACAGAGCAACTGGCCGTGACCTCCATGGATCGGACTAGTGGGCTAATGCCAAATGATGAGGCGGAGGCGGTTTCTGGCAGGAAAAGAAACAGAGAGAGAGAGGGGCTGATAGACAGGGGGGAGGGTGAGCCTCCATAATGAGACTGTCTCAGCGGCTGCCTGATCAATGGACTTCTTGTACGTGGTGGTGGGGGGGCGGGGGCGAGGAGAAGGGCCTCGTAGCCCAGTGCAGGTGGAGCTCAGGGAGGTTTATTTATTCAGCTCCAGGACCCAAGGAGGCTTCTCGGTAGCGGTGCACGAGTGTAATGGCACATTTGGATTTTGTTAGTGGTAGTTTAGTGAGAGAACATCACATGCATATATTTATATCACATCTACATAATGCAATTAACACCCTGCACAGGCTATTCCTTAATAGTGACTTTATGTTTATTGAGCTGTTAATGAAGTTCAATAAAGCAAACGAATTAGAAAATGATTTAAAAAGTGAAAGAATATATAAAAACAATAATATGTATATAATTGAAATATTATATAAATAATAATATAAATATGTATAAACCTGTTTGCATACGTGACATACAAACTGAATAATCATAAAATGTAATGAAAAATGTAAATGAATAGAAATAAAACAATATATTGGATGGTTGTCATGTAATGGTGAATAGAATTAGATTCAATAGGTTTGTAATATTGCAAATAAACGCCTGAGAATATACATTTGCATCATTTATATGTTTATATCAGTTCTTTTTATCCTTTTATATGTATTTTTTCTCATGATGCGTTGTATAGTAGTAAATGTCATCACAAATAGACAAAATAGTTTAGAAGCTGGAAATGACATCAGAGTTGACTTGAGATGGATAAATAAGAAACAGCTGAATGATGAAAGACTGAACAGTTTTTCAGAATCTACTGAATCAGTGGTTAAATAAAAACATGGCCTCACACCTTCTGACCTTGTCTGTCCCTCAGGTTCTGATCCGCCGGCGCCCCCTGCTGTATGTGGTGGGTCTCCTCATCCCCAGCATCTTCCTCATGTTGGTGGATGTGATGAGCTTCTATCTTCCTCTGGACAGTGGCGTACGCATCGCCTTTAAGATCAGCATTCTGCTGGGATACACCGTGTTCAGAGTCAACCTGGCGGGCGACCTGCCCTCGTCTGCCCTCTCCACTCCTCTCATAGGTGGGCTTTAAGTATGGTTCCATCAGCAAACCATCTTATCAATAATGCTTTACTGTGTTTATTGGTCTTTATCAGGTTCTTCCCCCACCCCTCTCTACTCAGGTGTGTACTTCGTGGTGTGCATGGCCATGCTGATGCTCAGCCTCATCAAATCCATACTGGTGGTGAAGCTGTTCCACCACAGCGAGAAGGAGGTCAGACAGATGTCAGTGTCCGCCTGCCTGCTGGACAAGTACGGCTCAGGTGGTGCCAGGTTCACTGAGAGCGCCTTCACCTCCATCAAAACCCTCGACCACATCAACACCTCTGCAGGTAAACCAGCTCAGACTGGGATTTGATTAATGTCCTGCTGACAGGGGGTTTGAAAGAATGTTCTTACTTTAGGCTTCATCAAATCAAAGGTGCTAAGTGGAGTCAAGGGTGAAAGAAGTTAGAGGCTACAGATGATAGATACTCGGCCTCTGTGGAGGACAGGGACGCCTGAAATCAGAGTTCTGAATTAGAAACTAAGACTTGGAGAGTTTGAAGAAAGTGAAAAATAAATAAATCCTGCATCCACCCCCTTAATTGAATCAGCTCTAAAAGTGAATGGGTTCAACCCTTACCAATACCCCAAACTTCCTCTAAGAATCAATCAATCCTGCTGACAGAGCAGAGAAAACATAAACTCTATGGTGGAGGTAACGATACTGGGTTTGTGTATTATTAAACTGTTTGGTCTTACAGTTCTCACTGTCGCCCTGTAAGTGCCTCTATCCTTCCAACCTCCTTGACTCGCTAATTTTCCTCCTGATTGATTTTGATTGTTCACATTTATCTAGAAACATCTGTTCATAAATATTGTTTATGTCTGAAATCCGATTTGTTGATCTTCTATAGATTACGAGCTGGATACCTCGCTGGACGGGGATTTGTTGTCTCTGACTGAAATCCACGATGCTCCCTCTGGGCCGGAGTGGCTCCTGCAGGAACTGGTGTCCCTCCGCCTGGCGTTGTCTCAGGAGGACATCGAGTCCTCGGCCCAGGCTGATTGGCTGGCCCTCTGCTCTAAGCTTGACCGCCTGCTGTTCCGTCTCTACCTGGTGGTGCTGACCGTGTACTCTGCCACTCTGCTGCTGCTCTGGGCCACCTGGAGCTTTGCCTGAACCAACACACGCTCAGAGACTTATTGATTCTTTAAATACTCGACTGGACGTCTGGGTTTGTGGTGTTTGGCACATTTACAGAGATTCCAGATAAAGAGCTTTTAAAAGGAGAACGAGTGGATTATTGTATGTGTATTAAAAATGCAATGAACCTGAACTGCACTGTGTTTTAAATAACATGTCAAGAAGTGGTCATATTTGATTTCTGTTGCACAAACAATTGTCTGAATTAAAATATATACAGTATATTGTATGTTGCTCTTGAAAATATTAAATAAATAATAATTTGTTTCCAGATCTACAGCTTTTAAGTTCTTAAATCTATTTAAGTGTTTGCTACAAGTTCAAAAATAAACTTCAATCTGTCTAAAACTACAACTATCGTTAAGTATTCTGTTTGTATTTTCCCCGCAGATATTCCACTACACAGCTGCCTCGTAGTTTCACAGAGACATTATTACACAGGGTGTGTTATCATGTTTTCCAGACAGTGGAGATGTGAGCGATTATACTATGATAATAAAGCAGCTCCCTGGAGAGAAGCCTCAGTGCCGGTGTGATGTTATAATATTGTATTCATACTTTAATCTCCATCCTGCTGCCACATAATAGATCACTACAGCCCATTCAGAGCTCGGCTGCTGTGGCTCTGCTCCCTGTGGGTTTTCCTAATACTCGTGATAAGAATATCAAAAGTACGTCGCACAAAAACTTACCGGTGGAAAGATCCATATTAATGTGATTTTCACAGTAATTGCGAGTCTCTTCTGCGCGTGGATCTGGTTACATGATGTTATGCAACAGTGCTGAGGATTGAAGTTAAGTCAGTGTCTTGTTTCTGTCTCTGTTACATCTCCTCCACCAAGACGAAGGGGAAATGTGCCAGCTCAGAGCTGGTTGTGTTGGGCTCTCCACAATCCAATCTAATGCATGAATTTAGAATGATGAGTTAAAGAAATAAAGACTTTTTATTTGGAAATAAACAGAATGCAGCTGCTGTGCTTGTTTGTTTTGGATAAATGTATCATTCGACATTGTATCTTGTATTTTAAAGGTTACCAAATAGCAATGGTGGCCCAAATTTGTTTTATGATTAACCCTAAATTCACAATTTACCACATGAGCCACTTCCAGATTGCACATTGCCTACAGCACCGTATGTTTGCTAATAAAGGCCCACATTTGTTTTTGCATAGACAGAAGTGCAGCATCATTGCCTGAAGTGAGGCTAGTCCTGTCTGATTGGTTCATATCCTGCTTTCTTATTTTGATGGAAGATGTAGACATATATATAACGAGAGTGGAAACTATACCGATATATAAAAGTACAAACTTTAGTTTCTATTTCATATGAACTTGGAAAGAGAGAACTTTCTCAGCCCACAAGGAAAAGCTTATTTTTTTCAGTTTATCTGAAAAACTGAAAAGCAGCAGTTTCAGAGATGCTGGTTTTGTGCTGGATTGGGAGGAGATACCTGAACATAACTCTGACCTCAATCTCACCCACCACCACCACCATCGCCATCAAGTTACACAACTGCAGTGGGGAAATCATCGCACAACATCAATGTTGAACCCATGTGCGAGCAATTACCTGCATCCAGGTTCCATTATCCAGAATCTAAGCATTGTCATACTTACGTTTATTTTGTCAACATACTTTTGGCCATCTTGTGTATTTGTCAGCAGAGGTAATATTTTAATTTTGGACACATTTATTTGGCATAATGATTTATCTACACACATTTAAAAGTTGTTCAATCCATCACACACACCAAACTGGCAAATTCATATTTAAATAAGGTGTTTTATTATTAATATTGGCAGATAGAACTTCCATATACTGGATCTCAGTGTGAAGATGGGTGAAGAAGACCACGGTCACTGTGGAGTTTGTGTGATGAAGGATATTAAATGCAGAGACTTTGTTCTCTGTAAGTGAGTTGACACTCTGACTGATAACTGATAATCATCATATCATAACGTCCTGATGTCCGCGTATGACTTGATCAATAGAATTACTCCGATATGATCCTCGATAGAGTCCCACTGGCTTTTCTTCCTTCAGTCTATCAGCTCCACTTATCTGGCAGCTGTGTCTGTATTGAACTGGGAGGAGTGGCGTCAGAGCTCATGCAAAACCCCCTCTAATGGGCTGAGTGACACTAACAAGGTTTTGCTGCTGGATGTGGCTGAACTGATGGATATAGTGGACGGAGATGGAGCCCGGTGGTGTCAGGCGTCCCGAGGCCTTCCATCAGAGCAGCAGGCAGATTCCCACAGCGGGAGGAGAAAAGCACTGGTGAACTGGAAGCATGAGGCTCTCACCAGCCTGGACGATGCTGGCTTTCCTCCTGATTCAAGGAGCAGCTCGAGCCTGCACAGGTACAGCTGCCTCTGTTTTACATGATGTGCTTTCAGATATGTATCTGTCAACACGAGCCGTCAGCCGGACGAGGGGCTTCCAACGCTATTTGTCATAGTCATAGAGATTATTATTTTGTGTGACACAGTTTTATTTTAAATGGAATTTATTAATGTACAATATAATTGCAGCCATTTAGGACAAATCTTATAGGTATTACAGTTAAAAAAAAAAAGACTGGATGTTGGACCAACTTAAATAAGAAACCTCATTTGATAACGCACACATTTATTAAGTTTGTTCAAGTTAAATTGAACAAGATACATTGACATATAGATCATTAATTCAACTTAAATGAATGGTGTGTTACCAATTAAAGGGATTTTTTAAGTTGGTCAAACTATTTTCTTTTTCTGGTGATAAGACACAATAAGAAATCTAAGATGTTCTGAAAGTGCTGTTTTTTAATATGACTTACTTTACATTGATTTAGATTAATATAAAGTACGTTTTGAGGTTAAATATGTCTGTGACAATGTAGCTTATAAGTAATTAAATATCTTCAAAACATAGTTTTATCAGATTGATACAGTATTGAAAAACATCCACACAAACACATGCAATCTTTAAAGATTTTTAAGTTTAATCTTTTAATAAAATAGTTATCAACTTGCTTGAATAACAGTAGAAATAACTTGATTATTTCTTCTCAGTTCTTTTATATGACAGTCAGTTCATATTTGGGAGACAATTTGAAGTGTATCTTACAAAGGATGTGAACTATGGAGTTTTTTTAGTTGTGGTTATTTTCTACATAAACATAAATAAATGCATTTAAATATGTTTATTGGCTTCATTTCTCCCGATGAGACAAACACTGAATGTTGGACTTATTTCATACTATTGAAACTATGAATGTTTTGTTGCTTTTCAGTTAAGAGACAGGGCGGCAGCACCGGACGATTTGCCAACGCCAGCCTGGTGCGGCTGTCCGAGTTTCTGAGTGGGGGATACAAGAAAGGAGTGAGACCAGTGAAAGACTGGAGGACGTCCACTATCGTTGCCATAGACCTTATGGTTTACTCTATTCTGAACGTGGTGAGTCCAGTCATCCACTAACCTGCTCCTTAAATGACCAATAAATACAATATGGCATCAACAATATAAAACTGACGACCACGAAAACTATCCATCGTTTGTTTTCCTCAGGATGAGAAGAACCAGGTTCTGACGACGTACGTGTGGTACAGACAAGTAAGAAAAAAAAAATATCTATAATGTCCATTTAGTTTTCTCCGTAAACACGTAAACAGAACCACTTTCATTTGAGGAATTAAAACTCATTCATGTTCTAAGATTCTGCAGCGTTATTGACCTTCAAGATTTGTGTTTGTTTGACAAAATAACACGGACCCTAAAGTCGGGATAAACATCTCTTCACATTCTTAATGTTTTATTTTTCGAGGAGGTGCTTTGCAGATAAAAAAACTCTAATTCATAGAAGTAGTTTTTTAAGTTCCGCCATCAGGCAGGATGAAAACCAAGTGCCATTAATTAATTACTGCATAAAGTTATGATGAGCACACAACAAATGAGTTTCTGCTTTATTTGGCACAAAAGCCTTTTACGCAAATCTCTTCTCAAAACTTTTCACAGGTGGATTTAAAGTGACAATATAAACACATTTCAAAGCGATTCAAGTGAAATAAAAACAATATGGTGGCGGAACATAATTCTTCTCCTGGGAACATTTCAGATACTTTGAAAAGTGACAATTAGAGAAAAATTAGATTGGCTACCTAACATTTGCTTTTTCACATTTAACCAAACTCGGATTACAAATAAAATAAAAACAACAAATTTGTCAAATCAGTTTGAAAAATAAAGTGGGATAATTTATTTCTAAGGTAATGAACAATCAAATATTTTCCTATTTTATTTATCTTTAAAGCTTATTCTAAATAAATCAAATTGTCTTATTTGACTGACTTGTTTCCTCTCTTGAATACTTTAGTCATGGACGGATGAATTCCTGGTCTGGGACCCAGAAGATTTTGATGAAGTCAAACAAGTGTCTCTACCCACTGCTAACGTGTGGGTTCCTGACATCCTCATCAATGAGTTGTAAGAGCTGCTTCTGGCTTTTCTACCTTCACTTGTCCTCATGTCTTCCTCTGGTCCCTCACACACCTTGCTGTCCTCTCTGTCCCCAACCTGCAGCGTGGACGTGGGGAAGTCTCCGGACATTCCTTATGTCTACGTGACACACGATGGACTGGTGCGCAACTACAAACCCATCCAGGTGGTCACAGCCTGCACGCTCAACATCTACAACTTCCCCTTCGACGTGCAGAAGTGCAGCCTCACCTTCCAGAGCTGGCTGCACACCAGTAAGACACCATCATAATATAACCAGTGCAGGATGTCATACAGGTCATTTTCCATTATTCTTATTAATCTGTTTTAAAATCCTTCCAAAGTAAAAGAAAAATAATCCCATCAGACATTACTGGAATGCAGTAGAAATCATTTGGACTTTTCAAACCGTAGATTTTCAATCTTTCAATCCACAAACTCTAATATCTTCATAATCAGCAATATTGTATAAACAGATTTTGGTATAAATTATGGTATAATTCATTTATGTATTGTGAACTAATTGCTAAATCAATTTAATTGAGAATTTTAGATTTTATCGAATTATATTTCATGTTTGATTTTATTTAAAATATATCCCACAGATCAAATTAGGTGTTATTTTGGCCACTGATTTTAATTGTTGCCACTTGACTAATAAGAATACAACTGATAGGACAGGAGACAGTACATTGGTGAACAGTTGAAGTTTATTATTTACATATGTGGTTTTTTTATCTACACAATTCTAGTATAATTGATAAAAATGGACAAACCTACAAAACAAGGCCGACACAAATCTATGCAGGTAAACCTCCAGAGTCAGACCTGCAGGATCTTTAGTCATTATGCAACTTTTAGATGTAATTTAGTTAAACAAAAAAATCTCCCCTCGTTGGATAATAACGTCCAACCCTCTCCTGAACTCCTCTGGTCGAGACTTGAGCAGAACAACTGTTGTGTTCTGTTCACCCGTCCCTCTCCCGTTGAGATGAGCAAGGCGCCGGTCAGAGGGTAACTCCGTCTCACGCTGCTCCCGACATTGTGTTCGATCCGCAGTTGACGACATCAACATCACCCTGATGCGTAGCCCCGAGGAGCTCAGGGAGGACAAGAGCGTCTTCATGAACCAGGGCGAGTGGGAGCTGCTCCACATTCTGTCCAACTACAAGATCTTCAGTGTGGACAATGACGACTACTACGCCGAGATGAAGTTCCACGTGAGTACATGGAACCATAGCAGCTTTTATTGACAACAACACAGACTGTTCGGGAAGATGGAGGAAATGTCCGCTCCCCAAAAAGTGAAGCCAAATGATCTTGATCACCCCTGGTGGCTGGATGCAGTACAGGTCAGAAACCCTTCCTCCTCCATGTTAGTGGATAGGACATAGTCATGAAAAGCTAATAACCAGAGCTGAGAATGAATCATAATTGCGTATGTTAGCCCCCGTTATGCACAACTGGAGGAAGTGGAGGTGTGTCCCTCATGTTTATTTACAGTATATGGTATAATTTTAACAAAACAAATATTATTCTTCTTTACTGTCTTTTTTAATCAGTATGTATAGGTGCTCTACTGCTTTTTCAATTGTCTTGAAAAATAGATTTATTGACTTTAAAATTTATTTTTCAGCCGACAAATAAAACAACAAAAAAATGCTTATTTTCTTACTTTGGTATACAAATATGTTAAGATTGATATCAGTCTCATATTTGTATGTTAATAGACAAAGTTAAGATGTGGTTAGCGTAGCTTAGCATAAAAGCTGAAACCTTGTATTGTCGTCACAATTGATTTCTGGAGAACTCTGGTATCTCCAGAAATGCTCAAAACTATGAACTATGATGGATGATTAGTTGTTGTCTGGCTGATCCATTGATAGATGATGTTGTATGGTGACTCACCTCACTAACTGTGTCTTTCCTTCTGACTTGACTCCAAACTACATTTCCCAGGTGGTGATCCGGCGGCGGCCGCTCTTCTACACCGTGAACCTGCTGCTGCCCAGTATCTTCTTGATGGTGATGGACATCGTTGGTTTCTATCTGCCACCAGACAGCGGAGAGCGGGTCTCCTTCAAGATCACTCTGCTGCTGGGCTACTCCGTCTTCCTCATCATCGTATCAGACACTCTGCCTGCCACCGCCATTGGAACCCCGCTGATAGGTGACTGGGACCTGCTGGTGTTCATCAGCAGTTTAAACTAGGAACAGCATTTCTGAAAAGAGGGCCTACTTTCGTATCAAAGTGTATTTAAACATATGAGCAGCAATTACTCGACGGGTCTAGTGCAAAATGTCGTGCAAATCGGGTGGGTAGTTTTTGTGTAACCTCCCTGGGGAAGGAACGATGTAACCTCCAAAAAGAATCTGGACTGGGACCCAGTGCAAACCATCGAGGCGATTACATCCAGCCCCATCAATTCGTTTAGAATTGAAAAATAATGTTCAATGTTCACGCAAATTTATATTTTCTTTTAACAAATTTCCTTGATCTGATCCTCATCTAACACCTTCTCTCCTCTCTCCTCTCACGTAGGTGTGTACTTCGTGGTGTGCATGGCCCTGCTGGTCATCAGCCTGACGGAAACCGTGCTGATCGTGCGTCTGGTGCACAAGCAGGACCTGCAGCCCCCAGTGCCGCACTGGGTGAAGTACCTGGTGCTGGAAAGAGCCCCGGTGCTGTTTTGCATCCACAAGAAGCACCGCCTCTGCTCCAGGCTGTCGTCACAGGCCTCCGACCTGGAGCACTACAAGGACAACAGCTATGGGACGGGTAAGGTTCAAGTCCCAGGTGGGGGGTTATATCTTGTGCCATGAAAGAAGAGATGTCGTTTAGAACTAGATGCATTACAAACCTCATGGTGGCCCATGTGTGGGGTAGATCTCAATGTTCAGATAGTTCAGCAGTGGACAGTCTGGTTCAAGTCCCCATTTCTCTCACCACGGCTTATCTCTACAGATAGTCCGAGCAGGAAAACTCTCCTTCTAATTGAATTAGTTCCTTTTTATTTAGCGGTAGGGCGAGAGGGACTCACAAGCGTGTTTCTGTCCACAGGCTTACTGCCCCCGACAGGCCCTCTGGTGATCTGATTGGGTTTATGTGTGGGGTAGATGTAATTGGTTAGATAGCTCAGTGGGGGAGATGCCCTCTCTACCGTAGGGAGACTTGTTTCTATTCCCTGTCCTCCTACCACTGATTGGTGGAGACATCCCTGTCTCATTAGTTTGTTTTGGGGTTGGATTAGGGGTTCGGGTTAGGAGTCAGGTTTGAGTTAAGGCATAGCACCTTAAATGAGGGCTAGTGGGGGCACTGGGGGACTAAATGGGTTAGAAACACTTTAAATGTTCCTTATTGAGACCATAGCTGGTTAATTAAAGGGGGTGGGGGCTGGTTAGAAGGACCACCAGCACCAGGGGAGGGTCAGGCCTTCTTGTCTTTAATTATTCAAATTAAATAACAATGATAAAGGGATTTACAGAATTTATCTTTAAGAAAGCGCTGGTATAATTAACTCAGGTGGTATGTAAAAAATACAATATAAATAATACATGAATACATCTTTAAGATAATTAGGTGCTTAAATATTTAATCAATACCCACAACACAAAGACACTGGTTAGGGTTGTTGATGGTTTTCATCCTGATATTTCCTCTTCATGGTTGGAAATGATGAACATTGGCTTTTAAGGTTAGGTAGTTAGATTTCTCTTGCAACACTAATATCAGTATCATTTCTTCATGGGAAGTCAGTCATCTAAAAGAACACTTGACCTTTGCTTTAACCTCTAAAGTTCTTCTTTCTACCTTGATGAAAAACTGCCAGCTTGTAATGAAATGAGTCCTTGTCCCTTCCTGCAGCCCAGTGCCCCCACCACCACCACCACACCTGTGAGATCGGCCAGAGGCTCAGCCAGCACGACAGGGAGGGCGCTCTGCTGGGACTCGGCCTTCCTCCATCCCGGGACCCCACACCCCCCGTCATGGACAACATCCTGCACGAGGTGACCGCCATACGCCACTTCCTGGAGAAGAGGGACAGGTGCCGGGAGGTGGCCAAGGAGTGGCTGCAGGTGGGCTACGTGCTGGACGTGCTGCTCTTCAGGGTCTACCTGGTGGCCGTGGTGGCGTACAGCATCACACTGGGCACACTGTGGTCGGTGTGGCAGGTGGCCTGAGGCTCACGGTGGCGCTCAGTCAGTGGAGCGTGGAATTCAAACAGGTCAGTGTTAGAGGCTCTGGGGCCTGCGTGTGTCGCTCAGTGGATTCAGAGAGTAACTCGCACAGTGATGGAACAGCGACATGGTTCCTGTATTTGTGGCACTATATGCTCCACGTGTTATTAGACATAGAGCCCCGTAGATCTGTAAATGTCATGTTGATGATATTGTTCATGTTTCCACCAACTGGATCTGTTTTATACAGTTTCCTTTTCATGTAGAGAACAAATAAGAGTTGTGGAAAAGAAAGATTCAAATCTGTATCATAGATATATATACAAGGTATTTTACATGTATAATTTACTTGTTGTATATTATTCCCCAGAATTGTAAACAAACAGTTACAATGATTTGTTTATTACAACTTCCATGTAATTAAATGATATAATATTTGTCTGTAAAAAACTACATTGTTCAAACTTTGACAAACATGTGTTAAGGACAAAGACAATGTGGACACATCCAGCTCTGAAGCTTCAGTAGAGAGTAAAACTTAGTTGGGTGGTGTCAACTTCTGAATTATGACACCGCTGTTAGTGCAATATAAATAATTTAAATATGCATTTACTATACATGGATTCATATGTAGAGAAGTTATATCATAAATGCACTACATGTTTATTCAAGGAAACATTGAATTCTGTGTCTTTTTGTGTTTAATGTGGAATTATACCATCACAAAGATTATAGATTTTTTAATTTATTTCATGCCATGGTAAATTATTATTCTGTAAATAACAACACATCTAATCATCTGAAATCTGATCTAATCTTAGATATTGAAAATACTTTTTTTTAAACTGTTTTAAACAGAGTTCAAGTACAGTGTCGTATTTGGGTTTTAACATTATTGTTTCATGTTGTTATAAATTATATATGTATAATTAATTATTGTATGTTTCATGTTCACAAGATTGCATCACATTTTTGTCAGTTGCACAATGATACTTTCCAGTCTCATGTGCAACAGAGCAAAGAGTCTGAAGAAGATATTTCATTAACTTTAATCTGTATTTATATTTTGTTTTAAATTTTGCTTGTACTTCTTGTCATGTGTTTATTTCACATCGCTTTGTTCAAATCTGGTTGTTTTAACGAGCTTTCTGAATAAACTGGACTTGATTTAAGGAGTTGTCTGCTTCACTGTTTTACAAGAATCCAAGAACCACAAGATTCTGTGATGTGAACATAAACTGAACCTGTGTTGCTTTATTTCATTCATTCCACTGCTGATACTCGTTTCTCTGACTGGATAACCCCATGAATAAGCAGGTGTTCCTAATAAACTGCCCGGACAGTGCACTGTAAACGCCACACACCTCAAATAACGCAGTTCACCGTAGCAGCCAGAGGAGGGCGCCATGCACAACAGGATCAGATTTACTTCATCTACTGTGGGAAAGGATTTTAAACATCAAATTTCAGAGATGCTGCCGATTTAGTTTTCTCATTGAAATCCTGTCAAATCATTTTAACAGTGAAAGAACAGGTGAAATTCGTCTGTGATATTTGGTGGAATTCATTTATGTTCTTTTTCACATTGTGCGATAAAAGCAGAATATGAAAAACAAACATGTCATCATAAGAACAGCTAAATTTCTGTATAATCAAAGATCTTATGTAAAATTACAGACCCTCATTTTTCACATTGTCCCATTAACCTTTGCTGTGAATGAATCTCACTGCTGAAAACCTCCATCAGGCAACATATGGTGAAGCTGCTGTGACCTACACTGAGTTAAGTGTCATTATGACTTTGTGCTGCAGTGACATTCTGTCTCAATGAACCAGGAACCGTCCTGTCAGGAGACTCGTGTCTTTCTGTGTGAGTGAGAGAGTGGGACGTCGTCTTCTTCCTGACTCAGACCTCCTCAACATCTGCTGCTCATGAGAACATTCACTCTAATGCACCGAGAGGGAATCAAGAAACAACTCAGATCAGAACGTCCTGTTGACTGATGTTGGGTCTGTAGATTAATGTGTGAGTGTGGAAATCTTTTAATTTAACCAGATTCTCTCAGAAACTGTCCTTGAGGATTATTGATCAGGTGGAAAGACACAGTTTAAAATTACTCAAGTGGCAGAGTCACACATCAGACATCCAGTCTCTAGGGGAAATCCAAGGTTGAGCATTGTGTGGAATGGGGGACACAGGGATTGAACCTCGATTGTCTGGTCAGTGGACAACCCGCTCTACCTGATCTACCTCCTAAGACACAGACAACACCCGTTTAAATATATATAATAGAGTATCAGCCCTTTATAGACATTCACATTCCATCAAATATGTCATATATCAATCATGTTTTTGATGGGATTCTACAGTTGTGTTTCTGTTATTGTTAAAAAAGAAAAAAAATTGATGTTGGAGGGAATAGATTTGTTTACTGTAGATCTGGTTTGGAAAACAATCTGGTTACATAAAGAATCAATAGAACTTCCTTTAAACCTTCCAAAATAATACAGATGAGGATTATCACTTTCAAACGCAAAGGTTGAAATTCAAATCTGGAGAATCCAGACTTTTCGAGTTGTGGGTCAAAGATCAGTCCTGAAACCTCATGTGGCAACACAAAGGCCCCCTCACTGTTCACATTACCATCCCGACAAACCATTCACCAACCGCTGCCCCTTCCTTCCTGAAGACCCCCAAATTAGATCAAAGTCCCATCGAGTCCAACAAACCCACTCGCAGTCGGCCAGTCTCATTTCCTGTTTTCTGTTTCCTGCCAAAATCTAAAAAAACCACAGGAAAATAAATAAAATGAGAATGACCACGAAGCTGGTTATGGGGTTTAATACTCGGGGGTGGCTGGAGAAGTGAACAGGAGGGGGGAGTGGAGAGCCGCCTCATTAGTTTCCAATACGCTGGAGTCGAGATCTGATCCCTGCGAGCCAGAGGGAGGAAATGAGCAGATCTAGTGGTGTTGGATGAGACACTTGTGTTGTGATGTTTATTTGCTGGACGCTCAGACAAACGAGCTTCATTCAGGGGGAAATTACTGCAGAGACTCTGAACTGTGGAGAGTTATTATCTGGTGTGATGGATTTTTAAACTTCAACACTTTAAACAGCCACGTCAGGGCTTATTAGCAAATGAATTATATGAAAAAATATAAATAAAAAACTGGTTATTGTTATCTTCTTATCGTGACTTCCTCTGGAGATGGTGAATTTTCTCAGAAAACTCGTGAAATCAGCAGATTGGAAAGATTTATGGTGTATGTTTTTTTTTGTGGGGGGATTCTGGCTGTAGAGGAAAGGTCACGTCACATTTTTTAAAACATAGATCTGTATTTACAGATCTATGTTTCTTCAATCTTCATTTCTTCTCAAAATTTAAGCCAAAATATCCAGGAGACAGAGGCCGCCATCTTGGAATTGTGACGTCATTTTGAGCCAGAGTGTGTGGCAGTGTTTGTATCTCAGGGAAATTGATTTGCAGCCAGGATACAACATACACAACAAAAACTGTACAAACACACACAAGCATCACAACTACACACTGGTGGACAATCAACAAAAACATCAGAACATGTAGTTTACAGAGTGGTTCCGAGGCTCAGTCACAAACAGTCAAAGCAACGATGACATGAATATCTGAATTTATGAATATATCCCTCGGTTCCTGGAACTGAGGGATTTCACCACGTGTTTACATCATCAAATAACTAATTCCAACATTTACCAGAAAAATAAACATACATGTGTCAAGAACCACCTAAAACGACAGAAACCACATATGACTAAATGTGTTTGACGTATATTTAGTTTTTAGTTTTGCCCGTTCATCAACTGACATGGAGGGTTCATGACCAATACTGGGGCCAGCCACCAGGGGGCAATTCAGACGATTTGGCTTCACTTTTGAGGAGCTGTCATGTCGTCCATCTTTATATACAATCGATTGTCTCGAACCTATGTTACCAACAGTGTTGCCACAGTTACTTTGAAAAAGTAACTTAGTTACTTCACAGATTACTTGATTTTAAAAGTAACTAAATTGGATTACAAGTTACTTTATTAGTTACATTCAGCAGCTGCCGACAACACCCCCGCCGCTTCAACATAAATACGCGTTAATGGCATCACTGGTTACCAAACACCAGCTTATTATGTTAAAGCTGTAATTCCAACACTCTCCAACACCTGGGTCTCTCTCAGTTTCTTTTTCCAGTAGCAGATGTTAAAACGTTTAGTGGTTTGATGTGAGACTGAGTAAAATCCCAAAAATATGCTTAATCAACAGGTAAAGCAACAAAAGACGCAGAGAGGGAGTCGAGACCCAACGACAACCTGGCACATCAGAATCATCCAAACCTTGTTCGGCCTCATCTGTCTCTGAACATTTGGTGTCTCGGCTCGCTTGCGCTCTAATGACAGTCATACGTGTGTGACAACCGAGCTGCAGTGGAACACACGCCATGCATATCTAATGACAGCAGTTATGACCTCTATGGCACAAGAGGCAGCGCAGACAAGAGGCAGTCGGGCTTGAAGTGCTGCAGTCGCTGTCATTAGGAAGCTACCAGTATGAGAAGTGAGGAGCCAGACTCTGCACCTCAGCTGGGATCACTGGTGGAAACACACCTCAGGCTGTGAGCGCAGGAATTCAGCTGGATGATTTTAAACAGTTGTAAAAAGGAGAATTCAAATGTGTTTATGTGGGGAAATTATTATGGTTGTGCATTAGTTTAGATTTTGGGGATGTTTTCGTCCTTAAAGACATGAAGCCACGAACATTACATCAATCAGAAGTACATTGTCTAATTATACACATAATACACATAGTGCATATGTCTTAACAATAGTATCAACAATAATTTGTAGAGAAAAATATCTTATTATTTTAATGGTAGAATTAACTCAAAAGTAAGTGTCTTTAATTTTTCTGGGTTGAATTTGTAGAAAATATAAGTTAATGTTGAAAAGTTTAAAACCAATAAACCTTATTTGTATTAAGTCAAAAAAAAATTGTGTCTAGTTGATTTTCTGGGTGTAGATTTTGAGAAAAAAAAATACAAGGTAATTATATTAACATTCAAGACTTCTAAGTTGTATAAATGATAAACTTGAATTAGTTCAAACTTAATTAAATCTGCTGAACTTAGTTTATCAAATTAATTAATAAATTTCATGAAATATTGTCTAGATTAATTATAAGAATCATTAAGTTCATTCAACATCTTTTTAGTGAGTTTTGAGGATTTTGAGGATTTTTACCTGAGTTTAGGAAAAGAATTTCTGGAAAAGTTGAATTATGTTTTAGACATTATATTAAACTTTGAAAAAGTCATTGAAACTTTCGCTTTTCTACATTTTCTCAGTTTTTAAGTAAGTTCTTGACATAAACTCATTATTTTAGTCATGGTGAGTCTTCATTTTTTCTGGTCTCTTGCAGATGTTAAAAAGTTGGACGGATTAATATTACAGTAATAGATAATATATTATTTATTTATGCTATTATTATATTACAATGTAATATTATTATTATAACATATGCAGTAACTTTTTCGGTCAAAACTAATTTATCTTACAAAGCCAAAGTCAAACAAGATGAAAAAGACAATGTTACCACAGAGGTGTTTGATAGTTTTGGCTTTATTCATCCTGGTATCATTCAGATTCCATATTAGAATCTAAAGTTGTTCAAACTTTTTCCTTTGTAAGCTGAATCAATAAGGTTTTGGCGCAAGTGCAGATTTATGAGTCAATCCAGGACTTTTTTTTATACATTTTGAAACTAATTTATGACAAATTAATTATTTTATTTCTCTGATAATATCAATTTTTTCCTTTTACATTTCTACTATAAGAACTGAACAATTCGGCCTCTTCGAACTGAAATTCTATGGGAGCTAATTATCGATAATGAGTGTAAATAATCTTACAATTACACAGTGAAGTTTGTTATTTAACTAGTAGAATAAAAAGTATTGTTTTATATTAGGATACAGATCACGAATATGCACGTTTTTAGCTGACTACATTTGTTTAGAACGAATCTCGAGAGGGAAAGATGGCTACGACAAACAACATGAAGTCAAGATTTTATTTTTTTCTAACTGCAGATTGAAAGTATACAACTGAACATCGTTATTAGATTTTTATTATGAGACTCATAAATAAAAATACAAAAAAATGTCACTACAAAAAACAATCTACCGTTAGTAGGATGTAAAAAAAAAAACAACTTGAAATATTCTTTATATTTTCACTATCAAAGGCACAACATTGACTTTAGTGACAACATGGAGAAGAGAACCTGCAGCATTCAATCTTTTATTTATCCTTTTTATTTTTTTTCACACTCCATCAGAGAACACTGAAATGTTACAAAGAGATGTGTCCGATTCTACATGGAAAGAAAACAAAAAAGAACAACCTCTATATCAACAGACGGTGGCTATAGATTGGTGGCACAGCTCAACAGGAAACGCACGGCCACGAAAAACAAAAAACAAAAAATAGCACATTGTCGCTGGAAAAGACAAAGGACCTTTGCAAAGCTCTAATGCAAATTTTTCAAAAAAAAAAGAAAAAAAGAATGATCATACAACCGACAACAATAGAGAGAACAAAATAAAGAAAATAAAAAATAATAATTGGGCACCTTCTAAGATTAGGCTAAGATTAGGTGCTGAGGTAGACAAAAACTATAACAATTCAAATCATAATAAAAACACTATTTTTCTTAATACAGAGCAACTCGACTGGCACTTGTGCTGTCACAACAATGGAGGAGAGAAGTAGCACAGACAAGCCAGGGAAAGACAACGAGAGAAAAAAGCTTCGTTACACAAAAAGCTTAGTTATGCTTGGTCCGACAGGGCGATTGGTCCTCAGTGCTAATATAAAAAAATACAATGTCTTGGTGCTTTGTTACTCAAACAGTTTTTAGTCTAGACCTTGATGGCACATGCATCGCAACACTGCATGAAATGGCTACTTTGTTCTAGAAACACCACACCAAAACACAGAGGGCCAGCTCCAGGGATGCCATGATTCCTCTCTGACGAAATTTCACATCCCCTTCTAAAATGCATTTTGTAGAAAAAGAAAAAGTACTTTCAAAAAGGCGAAAAAACTGAAGTAACGCAGAAGGGGGAGGAGGGATACCCCAGTGCCAACCTACCCAAATGGAGGCCTCCGCAATTTTTTTTTTCTTCCAAGAGCGATATATAAAGTTCTCGTTAGCAAACCTGTTGCTGTAAAATAAAAATAAAAAAAACAGACGATGTGCGTGGAGCAGATTTGCACGTCTGCGTTCCAGCACATTTTGTCTTTGCATGCTTTTTGCTTTGTGTTCACTAAACAAATGCCTTTTGTGTGCGCCAATCACAGACCAGGACGAGGACGAAGAAGAAGTGAATGCAAAAATTTCCAGTTGCTATTTCAGTAGCATTCAGGGGTTTATTGCAGTCCTTGAAAAAGAAGCCCTGCTCTATTCAGGATCTTAAAAAACAAAAAGAAAAAAACCCCAAATCGGGTCATTTACGAGCGTCATGACATCCCTAGGGTGCTGGAGACACCATTTTATTTTCTTCTGAAAATACAGAAAACTAAGCAGATATAGATGGATATTTTTGTTGAACAATTTCCATTTTTAGGCACAAAGATAGTACAGAAACATCGGAGGAACACTGAGGGAAGAACTATATCGATGCCAATGTATATATATATTTTTTTCCAACATAGAGAAAAAAGTGGCATAGAATATCCTCTTATTTTGTATCTGATCTGATTAGTGCATTTTTCCACTAATACACACACACACACACATACATACACACAGACGCACAATCAGGCACGCACGCACATAGTTACACAGTCGTTTACGCACTCGTTCACCCGCACGAGAGAGAAGTAGAAAACATTCAGAGGACGATGATGGGAACAACGTGACTGCACAGGTTTTGCATTGTGGTGGTTTCAGACTGAGCCGTGACTGAGTATATTATAGTGGGTGGATATTTTTAAGGAGGGTGAAAAAAGCCCCCTCTGCTCACAGTGTTTGAGAATAAAATGGCAAGACACCAAACGGGACGTGCCATCCCTTCTTCTTTTTTCATTTTTTTTTCAAGTACAAAAACAAAAATATGTCGACAGTCAAGTTTGATTGAAAAATTGTGAATGACAAGTACTAATTGGTCGGTTTTGACAGCACCCCTCCCCCTCCTCGCTGTATTTTATCATCTTTTTTTGTTGTTTGTTTTTTTGTTTTTTTCAAACTCACATCCACACACACACACACTCGTAAAAGTTGTGGCAGATAGATTTGAGTCCTTCACCTACAATGCAATTGACATCCAGAAAGCAACACTTATTATTACAATATGTTTCACACACACAGTTTTTTTGTCCAACAATATCAAAGAGGAGCAAGGCAAAAATGATTCACACCCAGAGAGAAGAGAAAAAATAAAACGGGTAAAAAAAAGGAAATACAAATATTTGTGCCCTGCTGTGACCCTCCACAAATGGAAAAAGGACTGACGATACAAAAATATCACAATTTTTATATATCAAATTGCCTCTGGTGGCTCTTGTTCAGGAATACACGAGAGAATTACTCTATTTTTAACCCTCAGGGTATTTTTTTCATTTCTTTTGTTATTTTTTTTTTGTTTTGATTACCGCTTGCAGTTCCAATTGTCCAACGCACGCTGCATCGCTGCAAATTTCACCCGTCCAGGGAGATTCCGACATATTTTCCATGAACCCTCTTTTCTCTTTTTTTTCTTCTTCTTCACATTACAAAACTACAATTCTATTAACATATTTTCAAGTTTAAATTCTCCACTTTAAACCCTCTTGAAAAGAAAATTCCTCTCGTCTGCTGCGTCCGTCCGACTCATCACTTAAGGCTTCAGAATTGCTTTTGTTTTTTTCTCTGCGCTTCTCTGGTTGGAGTTGGGGGGGGGGGGGGACTATAAGAGAAGAATAAACATCCGTTTGAATGATTTTCACATCCTATCAATCTCTACTTTTGTTATTTCTTACCCTTTTATGTACATTTTGCTCAAAAACACAATCATAAATCAAAAAAATTAAAAAGCATGAGATGAAGTAGCAATGATGAAATAACGCAAAACACACAAACACACAAATATGTGCTTTTGCAAAAAAAATAAAAGGAAAATAAAACAACTTAGAGGTAGCTTTTATAACAAATGACCAAACCTTCCGGCTCTTTAACAAGCAGGGTTAATAATAATACCAAGTTTGGTAACAACTAATGCACAAAGAAATACACAACATTAGAAAAACATATCTCTTCACCGTGGCACTTAATATTTGTTTTCATCGTCTCCATTGCTTCATCACGTTGTGCAATGCATCTTTCCGACGTACGCTCATGAACGAGAACAAAACAAAAGTACAGATGAAACCAAAAATAAAAAAGGAAAAAAAAATACACAAGCAACATGAGGTCACAAAAATTCAAGTACGATGTGTTGAGATAAAACTCAAGGTCAACAATAACGACAACAAACGACAGGAGAGGAGAGACAAAGAGCAGGGACGATAAAAAAAAAAAAAACACAGAAAGAGAGAGAGAGAGCAGATTTGTTCTGTCGTCTTACTGGTCGCCCCCTAAGCTGCTGGGCTGTATCTCGTCCAATCAGTGACGTTCATCAAAGTCTTTCTGTTCGACCTTAATACCTGTGGCTGTGTTCACCATGAGAGGACTAATGCTGCTTTCAGGGACGTCAGAAAGTCTGAAATTCAAACATCAAGTGCGAAAAGATTTGAATTTGGGTTTGAGACTTTAAAGGTTATTGTAACAATATAGTTTTTGTGATATTATCCTGAGGGTTTTGACTAACCCTCCAATCTTTCATTCTTTTCGATTTGCTTAAAGCCCTGATGATGATTTCTTCAGTGCAAACATATCTGAGATTATGAACTATTTAAACATCATATCTGTAATATGACTACAAAATGAAGCACAGCCTTTTCTGAGGTTTTCTGAGGCCGGATAAGCTAGTTTGAAAATTAAATCCTTGTCTCATTGTAGAGCTTAGTTTAATTGAATGATCTAAAGGGGGGAAGGTTCGAATCCCTGGTTGGCCGGGGGTTATGTTATATGACTGCTTGGAATTAAAGATGTCCGACATTGACCTGTAATGCAGCATTAACCTGCGACAGTAACATTTCGCCTTTGTCCGAACCGGGCTCACAGTCTTTTCACATTCATGTTTTTTTTTTTGCAGCCATATAACAGTCTTCATCCTGCAGCACCGCCTTCCACCGAGCTGCTCGGGGGTGCAGCTAAGGCATCCCAGCACCTCTTCAACATTCACCACGAGCAGTCAAAGTCACAGGACTCCCACCAAAACAAAAACAAGAAGAGAAATAAGCAGCTGTATCCCAAAAACGTTGTTTTCCATCACAGTGGTGGTGAATGGACCGATCCGCTGTGTTATAGAGTGTTGTTGTGTAGTGTGAGATTATGATAGTGGTGTGGTTACAATGCACATGGGTACACGCAGTCCAGTCTTGTATTGCTGAGTAGCTGAGTATTGTTGGGTGTATGGTGGCGTGCTGCCGTAGCGGGTTATGGTTTTAATGGGAGAGGATATACGACCTCGCAGACATCGAACAGAGACTGTTGTCGTCATTTGTTTTATCTGTGCATTCAAGCTTTGATAAACTATGACGCGGAGCTAGAGCAAAAATAAAATATATGTGATAGAAACAAAAGTGACGCAAGTTAGCCTTCGGCTCGGAGTGGGGGGGGGGGGGGGGTGGTGGGTGGGCGGGGCGCCAGTGATGACTCCTCCTCCTCCTCCAGTCATCGTCTGATGCACAACCAGGAAGACTAGTGAGAAAAAACCAGGGAGGCATCCAACCATAGGCAGCGCCAGCTTCCCCCCCGTCACCACCACCACCCAAACAACCAAATGACTGCTTGGTTTGCAGTATTTTAATGCTCCCACCTGTCCAGTTCAGCTGTTTCGTCTGCTGAAGAAGCCGAGCGGCTCCTCTTGCCGATTCTCAAGGGCTGTCTTTTTTGGGGTAAGACCTGTGTCCCGCTGCTTAAACAAAGTGATCTGATTCCCATTTGGGAAAGATCCGGGGGCGAGTTCACCCAAAAGCAGGAAAAACTCCCACAGGAGTGTACGGCTGTTTTAAAACTCAACTGAAAATGGAAAATATGTTTCCGTCTAGAATTAAATTTGGCGTTGATTTTAGAAATGTAGGTTTGTGGAAATGGTGATGATGAAGAGGAGGTCTAATCTGATGCTTTACATATTCTTTGATGTGAAGCGTGACGGTAAACACAACAAAAATCCTTTCATCTGTTTTGGACTAAAGAAACGGAGTGAGAGATTCAGTTCCCGGTGGTTCAGGTAGCCCTTGAGAATCGGCTTCCTCGCCCCCTGGTGGCTGCAGCAGCGTCACTTCCTCGCCGCTCGCTCGCTTTCTGGTGCCGTGTGAAATGACCCGAAACAATACCACAGTTGCCGATGTAGTGAATGACCCGGTGAATCCGAACAATGGTGGAGAATCTCTCTCCGTGTCCAAGTCTTCCTCTTCTCAGCACCCGTGTCCCCCCCCCCATCGGCCGGTCGCTGCCGCCGCCCTTTTGCATGAAAAGAAAAAAGAGAAATCGAACCCTCTTGCTTTCGAGTCTCTCGCCGCTGACGTTCCTCAGCTGTCAACACTCCAAATGCCTCCTCTC
Organism: Platichthys flesus; assembly: GCF_949316205.1. Classification (NCBI taxonomy): domain Eukaryota; kingdom Metazoa; phylum Chordata; class Actinopteri; order Pleuronectiformes; family Pleuronectidae; genus Platichthys; species Platichthys flesus. Next base: position 4,365,516 of record NC_084959.1, on the reverse strand, counting down.
CGCTCAATTACATTCCCCTCTCCTCCTCCTCCTCCTCCTTATACTCCTCTCCTCCTCGTCCCCACCCGCTCACGTACCCTTTCCCTCTTCACTCCCCCGGACTCAGACGTAGCAGAGGTAAAGGTAGGTCTTCTCTATGCGCCAGTCTGGGGGCACGTCTTCGGGCTTGTGGCCTTTCATGTGCTTCTGCATGGATGACAGGCTGGGGCAGTACTCCAGGCAGATGGTGCATTGGTAGGGCGAGGCGCCATTGTGGGTGCGCAGGTGCTTGATCATGGCCGAGTAGTCCCTGGATCGCTGGTGGCACAGCTTGCACTCAAATGGCTTCTCACCTGAGGACGGAGACAACACAGCGTCGGTCAACAACAGTGTTACGACCTAATAAATGCATTTAATCAAACACTGCGACACAATTTTAACACAACACGACACTGAACTTATCTCCAGCACTCTCAATAAAATCCTCGGTGTTAAATTGGCAAAGAGAAACTTCAAATAAAATCTACAAGACGAGAATAAAAAACATATAATTGAAAGAAATGAACCCTTATTGGCAAAATATTGTTTCTTGGCAGTTTGCAGCGAGTGAAACCCGGTGCAGTGCTGTCACTGCTAATTTAACCAGGCGCAGATTTCACAAGGCTCACAAGGAATGCTGGTGTTGTTATGACAATTGGGCCGCGCACGCATAAAGCGAGGAGTCAAAAAACGCGGGAGCTGAATCCCAAGCTGCTGTAAGAGAACACGCCAACTCTTTAAAGTTGTTCACACGGCCGCCGATAATTGGTACAACTCCACGAGAGAAGAAGAACAAAAGGGCGTAAAATGTACAGCGGTGAAGTTGGTTCACCTCTGACAGACGTGTTAACACAGAGCCAGGCGGGTCCGTCCCAATATCCCTCCAGAAGATAACAAAATGAGCTTCTAATTATTCCTGCCGTTGAGGGGAAATAAGTCCTTTGTGTTCAGTTGTTATCAATTCTCATTAGTGTTCTTATTAAAAAGACTCCACTGTATTAGGATGTCGGAAAACGTGCAACGCTTTTTTCCCTTCACATCACGCGGCGCAGCGGAAGAGAGATGTCATGCTATTTAATCAGACAGCTGCAGAGACAGTGCAGAAGAATGAGGATTTATTTACTGTCCTTATGAAAAATACAAAAATCTGAATCCAAGATTTGATTATTAAACTAATGTTCCACTGAGAAGGACAGAAAAATGGGACTCAAACCTGCAAAAGAGCAGTTTCTTAATGCTTGTGTTTCTTGCCCTGTTAGACTTAACACAATGTCCCCGTGTTCCCAGATCTCTCTGATTACTGCCCTGATTATAATGTTATTACAATGAATACAGAAGCACACAATTGTGTGTGTCCCCGAGAACGAGCGATCATGTTAATCCACTAAGACAATTTAGTGGGAACCTCCTTATATCCGACGATCAGCTATGGAGACTCCAACCTGAGAGCCAGTCTAGTTGTGTGCATGCATGGTGTATATTCTTGATAAATAAAGAATTGTGTTATAATGATGTGTTTTGGTTGTATGTGTTTAGTTGGATTAGCTGTAGCCCCCCCCCCCCAGGGCCATTTGCCTGAGGTCCCTCAACAAATACATGAACCAGATCCCATGAACTGTACGAATACAATTTCCAGGTAGAAATTATTAATGGAAAATGTGATATTTAAACATCTGGTATTTCTGTGCTGAACCCCATCTAATCATCTAATCTTTACACATAATACAGCTCCTGCCACACAAAGAGCTCCTGGAGGTGTCATAAATCAGAGCACAACTCCGCTCTCTTGCTGTGGGGGGGCTGCTACAGTCGAGAGGCACATTTCAATTCGGCAACAGCGGCCGACCTAAATGTGCTAATGATTTGAGTGATGGGGGGGAATAATCCGGCAGCGCCCGAGCCGGCAGACGCAAATTAGACATGTAAATGCCGACCTTTTCCAGTGGCATTTGAAATGAGCTGTCGGAAGTGATCTGGCCCGGCTCTCGCTGTCACCTTTCAGCTGGAGCGTCGCACGTGAGCGCCGGCGGGAAAACAATGAGCCGCTCGGCCCAGCACCCCCCCCCCCCCCCCACCGTTCTCTCAGCCCCTTGGTTAACCTTGACCTCCGCGGGAAGCCGGGGTCACGGCACCATTTAGCCAATAAGCATAAATACACTGTCACAGGTGGTTGTGGGCGGGTGTTGCTGCAGGAGCGTGTGGAAACCGGTGTGATCTCGATGATATTGATAAGCAAACTGTAAACAGGCTCGCCCGCGAATAACCAGCTCATAATGAATTGCAAATGGGGCCCGGGGGTATTGATCCGCCATTGGCATTTAGGATGTGTGAGGAGAAGGGGGGGGCGGGGAGGTTAGGTTGCCAATGTCGATGATTCATCAAGCAGCTGCCTTTTGTGTGAGGTGGCCTTTGACTGTGAGCTTGTCACTTGCTCTTGTTATCTGCTGTTGCTCTGCGGCTTAACGCAAAGCCCCTCTCCCCCACATAAAAGGTGAAAGGCTGGACCGGGGGGGGGGGGGAGCCAATTATTAGACAGCCTGCCTTGATAGTGTGGCTTAACAGCTGGCTTACTGAATGGGGAGAAGGTGTGTGTGTGTGTGAGTGTGTGTGTGTTAGAGAATAAGGAGATGGCGAGGAAGCATAAAGCCTTGGCCGTGTGCCATCCTGGTGAGCACTCGCGGCGTCCTCGCGGTACACTCGTTCTCCGGGGCACCCAGCTTATCACCGTGTCAACATCTTTATGGGGCTCTAAATATACCGGGATCAATACAAAGTCTTCTGAGACATTCGTCTACTGTATCGCAGCAATGGAGAAATCCATCTGCCACGGAACTCGGATTCCCTAAAACAGAGTCGGTTAACGGCCTCCAGATGCCACATCAATATGTTTAAACACTGCGTTATTATGAAGGGGGCAACGTGATATAGTGTTGCACTCATCAAGTCGAGGGATGGGTGGGAAGGATGCAACGACTGTGCTGCTGTTGCTCTAGAATATAGAGCCCTGCCGATACTTGGTTTAGGCTTTGGTGGCACGGTGGTGCATGTGGTCAGCTCTGTTGCCTGTGTGGGCGTTGTCTGGTTAGACTGGTTTCCCTGTGCAGGTTGGGTTGACTGAAGACTCTAAATTAGCTGTACGTGTTAATGTTTGTTTGTGACACATTGGTGACAGGGTGCAGGGTGCAACTCTGCCTCTTGCCCTAGGTCCTCCTCCTTGACCCTCAAGGGATAACACTTCATTCTCTTTTTAGCTTGATTTTCCACTCTCCGATACATTTTGGAAGTCTTTAACAAAAGCCCCAGATCTGAGCCAAATTGGTATTCGATCAGAAGACACCAATCTCTACGAGCTTACTCTTCAAAGATGCAATTCAAGTGGCTCTGCAACACATCGCTTATACCAACTAGATTCCTAATGGGCTAGATGTGTGCACAACTCTGCGACACTACAGCCAATCAGAGTTTGAAGACCTGGCATAAAGATGGATACATTCAGGGCTAATACCAATTGTAATGTTTGAGAGTTTAAAAAACATAATGTGTAGGAAGAAATAAGATCTTTTGAAAACCACAGTACCTGTGTGCACGCGGTAGTGGGTTTCCAGCTGGTGCTTGAGGCTGAACTTCTTGCCGCAGCCGTTACATTCATAGGGCTTCTCCCCGGTGTGGATGCGCTTGTGACCCTTCAGCGTGCTCTCGTCTCGGAAGCAGCTCCCGCAGAACTCGCATTCGTATGGGTGGTCCCCCGCTGACATGTGGGAAGAGGAGAAGACAGGGTTTATAGGGAGGAAATGGCAACAAGGTAGGAACAGCACGAAGACTGGAAACATGAAGATTTGCTTAATGAACATCAACAGACATTTTCAATGTTTACAGTTGGTTGGCCCTCAACAGTTGAGTTGGGTCGGTTCATTCAAAACACAAGAACACCAGTATCTATGCCTCAGTGAATCCATTTAAAGGCTTTAACACAAGCAGACGAACGCAAACCTCTTTCTCCACAAATCACCTGCACTGTTGTTTGGTTTTGTGTGAAGTCTTAAATAATCGTCGCCTGTCCAGAGGCCATGAGATGTATTATTGACCGAGCAGCCCCAGTCCCACGGAGCGCTAATGGAGAACCTGACGGATGAGGCCACGCTGCGATATCCAACTGAGTTTGTCATCACAGAATGTATTACCCTGTGATGTACAGTAAATATATATATGTGTTTTCAATCTGACGAGTCACAAACATGCACATCTCCCCGTGGATGTGGTGTTGAACAAGATGGCTGCTCCACTTTGCCGCTCACTGGATCAAGTTGGGGGAATTCACAAGGGCATTGTGGGTAAAGCAACTAGGGTTGATGAATAAACGTGTTTGATAAAGGATCAATGAGTCAAAGTTTTATTCTGTGGCTTTAATAAATACTAATATACTTCAAGTACTGCAGCCTTAGTCCTGTGTTTGTCTCTAACCTGCCAAGAGAGACCACACCCCCCCCTTCCCCTTGTTTACTGGAAGTTATAATACGACAAATATCTGCAGCCTGAATAAACAACAACAAACATGGGCTCAATATTTACTTTGTTTCCTTCAGTGAACCAGTAGATACTTCAGCGTTAAGGCAGGCACAAATGGTTTAACTGGGATCTAAAGCCTGTAAGTGAACTGCAGATCAATGCACTAAAGTTATTTATACTAAATTTAAGGCTTAAACTGTAAAATATTAAACCTCATTTACATTTCATTGTCATAAGGGTTTAATATTGACATTTAACAAATCACTAATATACAAAAAGCAACAGATAGATAGATAAATAGACTTATTAGAAGAATGAATGACAATAATTACATCCTCACTATTGAAATACGGTTAATGTCAGTACCGAAGATGAAGTTACATGCAAATGATGATTAAATGCTAATAACTGAGATTAATCTTTTGAAGCCTTTACTGGTACTGTCTTTATTTACTGTGTACGTATTTATATCTCCTCTTTACTAATCCTCCCACACCAGGTAAATAGATTCCCACTCTTAATTCACACGGCGCCGTATTTACATTCTGAGACGTTCCACTTATTCCCGGCTGCGGATGTACAGTGTGTGTGCTCGTGGCAAAAAAGGAAAATGACAACAGGCGTCACACTCGGCTCCTCGGGGCCGCGGAGCTCCCCGGGGGGGCTAATGGATATTCAGATGTCAATGATCAGGGATATTATGATTTGCAGGAGGCATTCACCAGACTAATTGTGTCCCCGACGTTTGACGAGGGGCTCGTCCTCGCATCATTTGCCCCCCCTTTACACCCTCCATCCAACTAATGTTGTGGACATTTATTAATGTATTTCCCTCCATTGCTGCGGGTTTAAGTCGCCACCAATGACCTATGCCTTTCATTATCTGGCTGTCCAAGCAGCAGCGTGCCGGCGAATAAATTGCATTTCTCGTTATGTGCTGCTGCCACTGCCCCGCTGTTAGGAGACAAGCTCACTTCCCTTCCTGCATATTGTATTTAATATATATTTCTCTCTTTTTTTAACAGTACGTACGCATGCATTTGCTTTTCTTAGCACGACAGGAACAAGAGATGGCCCTCTCCTTAAAGGCTGATCACATTGTGGGTGTCGTGGAGGGAAACTCGACGTCTGGAGATATTGCAACGCCTGGCCATTAAAGAGAAGCTGTGATGGGGACGGAGGGGGGGGGGGGGGGGGGGGGTGGTGGTGGTGGGGGGGCATGGTGGAGGAGGAAAGAAAAAAATCAATAAAAGTGACAGTCTTTATTTGTCTGCATGAAGTTATCAGTGGCTCCCGCTGTAAGACATTGTGCTCTTTCTAGCGTTTCAACCACAGCAGAGATCACAATCCATCACGGAGCTCGGTGGGCTCGCACGACGCCGCAGGAATAATAATTGAGCTCCGATTCACCTGTCTTTAATTAGGGCCTCCGATCAGCCGGGCCGTGTGGGATGCTAATACACGGAGGAGGCTGTGAGCGGGGGGGGGGGGGGGGGTATTTATGCTTAATGTCCTGTTGCTGCGGCGCCGACGTCTGCTGCCGGGAAAACATCATCAAAAATCAAGACTTTAGAGCTCACTGTCTTTGTGCACGTACAAAACAACACAAAGGATTATAACAGGGGGGGGGGGGGTGGTTCTGCACAGCTTCAGATGTACTACACATCACGCTTTACAGTCGTGGTGTCATAGGAAATAAAGAAAATGCATAATATGGATGTGGATATCACAGATGTTTTTTTTTGCAGATAATCAAAATGGCCTTGATTTGGCTTTTACCTTATTTAATTCGGACTTTATCATTATATCATATAAACTGTCTGTGTATCCAGCACTCGTATCCTATTTTATAGTATCTATCTTATCGTATTCTACATTGTGGTATCTATTGTATAGCATCGTATCCATCAGCGTATCCATAATATCTATGGTATCTATCAATTGTATCCTCCAATTATATCTATCCATCCATCCCTCTATTGATCTATCCATCGTTTCCATCTGTCTATCTCTCCATCTTTATAACAACAAACCAACCGAACAAAATTGTAAAACCAATAAAAACAAGAAGCCACAGTATGTTCAGGTTCGAGCTCCGACTGATGATGTGCAGTAAAGAGAGATAACAGTCAATTTATTTTTGTGGTTCTGTATAATTCACCCAGTTGAACAGAGCAGATAGCATCTGATGTTCAGTGTGAGTGAAGCCAGACAAAGAGCAGACTGGTCTGAAATGCCAAGTGGCTGCAGCCCAGCTCCAGCAGCCGCCTCCTGTACAGTCTGTGCCTGGGATGCACATCACGCCTGATACCCGCGGCGGCCACCTGGGGCCGCCAGAGTGCAGAGTAGCTGCAGAGCTTTAAATAAATCAGACACAATTCTATAATAATCACAGCGTGCGGACGTATGAAGAAAAAGAAATCACCAGACAGGACTTCATTCTGTCAGGATATTCTCACGGGGGGGAGCTGGAGAATAATGGTGTCATGGTGTCCATCCCAAATCTGCCACTATTGCTTCCTCTCCTCCCCTCCTTCCTTCCACTCTTCCTCTACCCTCCTTCCTTCCTCCCTTTCTTTCTTTCCTCTCCTCCTTTCTCTGGTGTGACCACATGGCAGCGGGGCCACAGATGAGGACCCAGCACAGTGAGGTGGAACCGCAGAATGTGTGGTGAGAGGACCCATGGGTGCCCCCAAGCATCACCACCTGCGTCTCCTCCTGACCCCCACCACACCCACCCCCTCAAAACCATCTCTACATTTACATATCCACCCCCCCCCCTCCCTCCATCACCTCCTTAGACACCCCCCATCGGCCTAGTGAGGGTGCCCATGGGCACCTGGGGCGTGTTCATTATATACGGTAAGAGGCTGTAAATCACTGATCTCCATCACTGACACGACCGGAGCTGGCTCGTTCTCTCTCTCTCTCGCCCGTCTCTCTCTCTCCCTCTCAATTCATTCTCTGCCCCTCTCTCTCTCTCTCTCTGGCTGTAGCACTATCAAATACAGCTGCGAACACAAAACACCGCGCCACAGCAGACAGCAAATTGGCTCGGAGTAAAAAAAAAAAAAAAGAATTCACACGTACACACACACACACTCTCACAGACACTTACACACAGACAGTGCACAACAACAGAATATTAATGAAGGCCTGGTCTGTAAAGACACTGTGTGTGTGTGTTGTGTGTGTGTGTGTTAGGGGAAGGGGAATAGCACAGCTGCCATGACTGCCACTGTTACCAGCCCCACATTGTGTGTTTTGTGTCTCGACTGCCCTACTGTACCGTGCACACACATGCGATGAAGACATACAAGCACAACAAAGAGGCGACATGGACGCAAGTGTGCGTAACATCCACAAGGTGATGAAACCGCAGGTGGATGAGGGGAAACGAGAGAGAGAGAGAGAGAGAGAGAGAGAGAGAGAGAGAGAGAGAGAGAGACAGACAGACCGGGCAAGATGAGGATGAGATTAAGACGCCCCCCCCCCCCCCCTTCCTAAATGGTGATCCAGTGTCGAGGCTGCTTTCAGAAGATAAGGCGGCCGACAGGTAAAATGAAGCACACGTAATGAACGCCCATAAAAGTGCTTTTTGCCGCTCCGTGCTGTCAGTTGACACAACAGAATAGTGATTCAACCAATCACCGGGCGGCGGGTTGAGAGCTTCTCCGAGGCGGACGAGACGCTGCGTCCATTAAAATTAGGGTTGAGAGCTCAGAGTTGAGATCTCGGTATTTACAAGGAAATCTGACTGATTTATCTACTCTGGAAAAAAAACACCTGAGGGAACCAGTGATTTTATTTCTGTGTGCGAGCTGAAGACGACTGAATGCACTCAAACAAAGACTGTTCATTAAACGTCCTAAAACAATAACTCACAACACAACTTTGCCAACGCTTCAACAGGTGAGTGGATCAGACATCTATCAGCAAATATGAAGGATATGATGGATGTAGAATTAATGTTACGACTAAACATCAACAGCATGAATAAAACAAAACAAACACAGAAGCAACACAACAAAATGGCTGCATGAAGGATTTACCTTCTGTCTCTGCTCACTGTGAAAACCTCAGGTCCGTCTTATGGAGATAAGATTACTCAGACTCTATTAAAGATAATGTACCTTGATGTAAAATAGTTTTTCTACTAAAATGTATGTAATTATATGCTACATATTATACTGTATTTAATGTTTTAGAATACATTTTCCAGAGTTCTGCGTTATATCTTTTATACTAATATTTTTCTAGGAATAGACTTTAAATGTTAAATTCATGGTGAAATATATGAGCTGTTCTTGACTTATATGCCTCAAAAATCGAATGGAAAAACCAAAAGAACCAGCAACAATATATTGTTTTGCATGATAAGATAAATTATGTTGAATAGGATGATATGATGATGGAAGAAGGGTTGTTTGTTCTTTATTAATTTATAGGCTTTAACTTTACCTTTAGAAACCTTTATTATGGTTTATGTCAATACCGATATAAATATATGTCATACACATTATTAAATGTATCACAAGATGTATAAGTCACAAATTCCATCGATTTAGATCTTTGTTTTGACTTCTTCCTTAACAGATAACACACGACTAAATATAGGTCCCTAAAGAGGTAATTCAGTTTTCAGTCTATATTGTTCAACGTTCTCTTTTAAGTTATTTATTTATCATTTTAACTCACGACAATGAACAGATGATAATTTGAACTTCTGGTGTCTCACATTGAAAACAGCTCTTAAAAGGATAAATGGGGAAAAAGGTTGCTCCTCATTTATATTTGATTTGAGTAAAATACGTATTAAAATGCAACTGAAGATAATTTAATGACAAGACTGGCGAGGACAATGTCTTTATTTCTTTGTGGAGACGCACGTTGTATCCTGCTCCCCTGAATCCAAACCTACATCCATTTCATCAAGTCCTACATTAGCATTTTCTTATTGCATTTTGAAAACAACTGAACTTAAAACCCCCCAAAAACAACACAGGGCCTTCGAGTCTACGTCTGAACAAACACGGCAGCACGAAGCTGAACTTCCCACCGCTGCTCCTCCGAGGTGGATCCGCCGTGCAGCTCGGCTTTCACACGCTATTTCTGCCAAGCAAAGTGTGACTGAGATTATTAACATCAAAGTGCAAAATGTAGAGGAACGCCACTTCGTTTTTTGGAGGGTAAATTAGGACCTATTCCTGGCTGTGTGAGTCGCTACGACTTTATAATCCCCCCCCCCCCTTCCCCTGACAAAAGGCTGCACATCATATTTAAACGATTGCTTTCATGGCTGCCTCATTGTGATTTAACGCACGCCCACAGCGGGATGAGGTTCAAAGTGGCACCAGGCTGCAGAGTCTCATCTGCGGCAGCCACCGGGAGACGGGGCCGGGGTTGACATTTGCGTTGCTCGGGTGGGCAGGTGGATCAGAGACGCCGCTCGCGTCCTCTCCAATGTCTGGCACACGGAGCAGATGTGTGCAATGCTACTGTACCACCGCCCCCCCAAATCCCCGGCATCAACCCCTCAGCCCGTACAGCCACCATCACACACTAATGGTGTATTCGCCTGAGTTGTAAATAGGGACGACTGCTCTCATCTCGCCGCCTTTCGTTTCAAATATTCATCCGGGAGCCGGTGAGCTAAATCGTCTCTGACAGTGAGACAGTTATTTAAGGTCGCAGACAGGCAGCTGGGTGAGAGAGAGAGAGAGAGAGAGAGAGAGAGAGAGAGAGAGAGAGAGAGAGAGAGAGAGAAGAAAGGAAAAAAAAAAAGCCTCCATCCCTCCGCCGGTGAAATGGGATTCATTTCCATGTTTTCATATTCTGTCATGGCAGTGTACCCCCCCCCCCCCCCCCGCTCTGAATAGCCACATCTATCAGGGCTACCTCTGCTCCCCTCGCCCAGTGTATTAGTATCCAGGCCCTCGCCTCGGCAGAGAGCGAGCGCTGAGAGAATTACTGGTGGACGCAAGGAAAAAAAACAACAACAAAGAAAAAGAGAACAGGCTGGAAATAAGCTGCGTCTGACTGAAGCTGAATTCACTCAGTGTGTTGACCTGGATTGATGCTGCTCAGCCAGACCTGCTCCAGTACGTGAAGGGACAGAGATAATTCAACTCTAAAAGAAAACGCATTTGATTTTACATTGTGTTGGAATGTAAAAGTAATGTTTGACCAGAATAATACTTGTTATGGTACAAGGTTTTAATATTTCAGGTATTTGAAGACCTTTTTTGTTATGGTCAGCTGTTACCCTGATACTAAACAGTGGTATCACGATATTTAGTAATCTGAGAAAAGAAAACTCAAAGTAATTTACAAGAAAAAAACTAAATTATGCTATGTTAAAATATCCACAATTAAGGCCAAAAGATAATAGATGAATGGGAATAGGATTAAAAAATTACACTAATAAATATAAAACGTTTCCAGACGTTACTGAGACAACTATTTTTGTTTTTCACGTTTTCATGTTTAAATATTAACTTGAGACATTATCTAAGCAAATCTGGACTCATTGGCACAGCATTGTCCATTTTATAAATACTATGTGCTAATATTAGAAGGGAAAGGACTATAAATACCTGTGACAGCATTAAGCAGAAGACAGACAGAGCTTTACAACCTGTAAACCTGATGATCATCTCTGTGCATTACTGTTTGAACTTATGATGAATTTAGGAGAAATCTACAAACATAAATCAACAAAGTGCAGTGAAAAAACACATAAATGTGTATTTTTCAACATATTTATACTATTTTGAAAGAAGCCATGGCACAAACTCTCAAAATTGTCAAGGTTTGTCTCCCTATAAATAAAAAACAGGTTGATCATTAATTGTCTTTGTGACTGGATAGATATAAACATCATTCGGAGGTGTGACATTCCTGTGGAGGCCATGTAATGTTAAATATTATATGAAAATCACTAAAGTTGTATCTGTGATTAACATGTTAGATACTTTATGGTAGATTTTTTATTCCCATTCAGTTTAACAAATACTAAAAGAAAAGAAAAACATATTTTTGAATAAAGTATCTTGTACCATGGTCCTGTGTCCTTGCTCTCTGAAGCCGGTGATACTGAATATTAACAACCATCTTTAACCACATGTTGATTCTGTGGAGGAATTTCAAAAAACTGGTTTCACTGTCAATTCTGAGCTCCAATTTAACCAGAAACCAGCTGAGAGCCTCTGAAATGAAACCCAATCAGTCCTTGATGCTCGTCCTTTCAGCTCGGCTCCACTTCGCTAACAAACATCTCACACTCAGCTCGCTCTCGGAATAAAGTGGCAGACACAAATGGCGAAAGCACATTCACTGCAACTGCTTATTTAAGCAGGACCGGCGGAGTTGAGTAATTTCCTGAGCAGAAACGCTGCGGCAGCAACATCGCACTGGTTCACCTGAGACACTGATGTAAAACAGGTTGGAGCACGGGTGGTGGTGGTGGTGGGGGGGATTAATCATTAGCTGGCAAGTACGGTAACTGGTAGTTTTTTTATCAGCTGGGTTTAGATGTTATTGTTGTGGTTGATATTCGTTCCTGCACTTCTCCACTTATATTTGTATATATTGAAGTATAATTTAAAAGTTTTCCAGTTCTCACGTGTAAAACACAAGTTGCCAGATTGACTCTCAGTTACTGGGATTCCGGACAAGTGGGTGAATGTCCCTCAGTTGCTTTATCCTCATCCAGTTTGGACTTCTTACCCCTAATGTCAAAGAGACAAAGGTGTGTTGAGTCGACTATGAGGCCGTGAATTGTTACTGTAGATGTATTGTGGGTAAAAATCCTCACTGACCATCGGGCGGAGCCAGAAAACATTAGAGGGATGGATCAGATCTGCCCTGGGGAGGTGAACAGATCCCCCACAACAGCTTGGAGAGGAACATCAAAACTACTTTGCTCTTCCTAGTTTGCTACGACCACAATCCAAACCAGGAGGTGATGAAAAGATGGACAAAACACACAACAACAATCCTCTTCCACTGACCTGTGTGTGAGCGGAGGTGACGTTTGAGTGCAGTATGGCTCGGGAAGGTCCGGTTGCATTCGCTGCAGATGTAGCTGCGGACGCCGGCGTGGACTTCCATGTGCTGCTGCAGCGCCGGCTGGGTCTGGAAGCGCTTCCCGCAGAGCAGGCAGAAGATGGCCATGTCCGAGCCTGCGTGGGAAAACACACATCAGCTGAGTTAGAGGTGGAGACTTTATACTAAACACTTTATTTACGTAGTTTCACGGTTTCGTCTGGGGCCTGTCTCTCACTCTGCTCTGACACGTAACAGTTTACTAACACTGCCTTCATAGACTTAGGTAGTAAACTACTGTATTTATTGGATTACAGTTACACACAATACTTGTGTTTTAGGGCGGGGGGGAGTGGAAAGATAAAGATCTCCTATGCAATACGTCAATCGAATCCTGGCTCTCCGGCAAGCAGTGCACATTTTCCTCCATCAGAGATAAAGAGCACACAGTTGCAAGCAGAAAAACACATAGAATCACAAACACAGCAACACACACACACACACACACACACACTCTCTCTCTGACACAGCTGCACGCTCCCTTGAACACACTCCCTTCACACTTTTTCAATTACCCGGCTGGGGAAAACTCTGGGGAAGGACTGAGTGTTCGGAGCTCAGTTTCTATTTCATCAGTCAATAACACATCTTTGGGGCAAAGCTGACACTAATTCAAAAATCTATGAAGAGCAGCCCGCCTCATGTTCATAACCACTGGAGGAGGCGGAGGGCCCACGACAGCCTCCACGCCAGATCAATCACCGCCTCGGCCGCACTACGCCCGGTACGGAGCGGGGGGGATGGAGGGAGGAAGTGCCGCTGAAGGATGATGATGATGGGAGGGGTGGAGGGAGAGTTTCTGGAGAGCAGGTGAAGACGGGAGATTCTGAATGTTGCAGACGAAGGGGATGCAGAAACCCAGGGAGCAAAACTAAATCAGTTTTCGTTAAATAATTATTGACATATCGTCCCCTTTGGATTTTTAACTCTGCTTGTTTTATTTTGACAAGTGTGTCTGTGATTTTCATACTAGCAGCTGAACCGCCTGAGAGACTAATCTGTCAGCTCTGCAGGGGAGGAGAGTTAAATGCATGGTCCCCAGAGGATGGAACCAAACACCTTTAATGTTTCTGCAGCTGCACCATGGAGGCAGATTACTGTAACTTCAGCTTTAATTGTTGTATTATGGAGTATTTTTGGAATACAGCCCATGTGTATACTGTTGCATGTCGAATTTCCCCCTGGGGAACAATAATGTACCGAAATGAACTGAGCACATTCATGCTACCCTGAGGATAAACTTTTAGGAATTTAACACCCTGGAGTTTCCTACAGCTCCACCTTCAGGACAGATTTAATATTGTTGGACCCATTTAGTCATAACTGTATAATACTTAGTTGTTTGTAATGTTTAAGACTAACTTCTGCCCATTTTCACATTTCTCTAAAACTTAAAACTAGGCTATATATACATACATAACATTTTCTTTATGTCAGAATACGCCTTTGTTTTAAAGTAGCTCCTAAAATACTAACAGCAAGTTTCTGAATGTTCACTTTTCCCTTATGTTTTATATTAATGATTTAAAAAGTATTTGTTACAGTAGAGTATGCTTTTATCATATATATATATATATCCTGTTCACCACTGGACTTTCACCAGCAGCGCAAGTAAACTCTCTTTGGTTTTTCCCGATAAAAGGACATTTAAGTGAAAATGTTTCCATCTGTTGCATCAGTAAATACTCTGGATTGTAACATGGCCCATTGTTCAGGATCTGAGAGCAGGGAGGTTGCTCTGGAACCTTCATGCAACTCGTGCTCTTGCTAGTTGTTGTTCCTGTATTTTATCCCCCCCCACCCCCCCCCCCTGCTCTTTGCTTTTATCAATGAAGAGCCTATTGACTGGGGTCGATTGCTTCTGGAATCCCTCTAGGACTCCAGGTACTTAAGTGGCTGTGATTGACAAGCCTGCCTCCTATTCAGCCGATTCCCTCTCCACCTCACTCCCTCTTTCTGAGTTCATCGTGTATCTCAGCATTAGCAGAGGACTTCCGGCTCCAGGCCACTTCAAATCGAGCCCATTAAAGACGTTGTTGTTGTTGTTGTTGTTGTTTGTAAAATGAAAAAGTGTAATTGATTTAAAGGCTGAATAAGAGAAAGAGCCGGTCGAACATTGAGAGAAGGACTTCGGTTGAAGGATGGAGAATTAGAGGTGGGGGAGAATAGAAAGGTTTTGGAATGTAGAAGGTTAAGTGACCTCTGACCTCTGATCTCAGGCCAGGACGAAGGCGTGGACTTAGTGGAAATATGAAACCCATACACCGACACACACACAAACACTCACAAAGCTGGTGAACAAAAGACAGACACACCACATTTTCACTTTGAAGTCGGCTACAGTCAACTCCGTACGATACGTGTCAGCAAGTCTGTATCAACTTTAAAAGAAGCCCGACAGCCACTGCTTTTAAAAGGTGTGTTTTCAAAGCAACACATGAGACAGGCGGAGAGAGTAACACAAAAACACAACTGCAAGGACCAGTGAGAACAAACTAGAAAAACTCTAAAAATTACGACATCTGACAAAGACTTGGAGAAGTTATTTTTCTTAAACAACACATAAAGACCCTGATGTAATGAGGACATAAGAGGAACAATAGGCTTGAACGTTCTTTTTCAGTTCCTCTCCCACATGTTGAGCTTCATTAACAGGAGTCAGGGACAAACCAGTCTCCCCATTGTCTCACAGGCTCTGTCCCATTCGTCCCTCAAAAGAAGTGGACGTCCTCCATCTTGATCAAGTGGCTGATATGGACTATACTGGATGTGGAGCGTGGACGGCTTCAGGGAGCGACATGAGAGGGAGACGATGCATGGGAACACATATGTTTGTATGCAAGAGCAACAGAAGTAAATGAAAAGTCGAGCTGAGTGAGCTCACGACTCCTGAGAGAAATGATATATTGTGAATTTGACGGTGATGGGTGTGAAATGCAAATCCTGGCCTTGGAAACATGGTTTGAAGAACCCGACACCTGAGACGTTACATGCACCCTGCCCTACTCGCCCGCCACCCGCACTTTGGTAGTGTACTGCACACCCCCGATTAGTGTAGGACACAATTAAGTGGTGCAAACTATGCAGTCAGTGCAGGGAATAATGTGTGCGCTGCGGGAAAGTGAGTAAAAGTGTTGTCAGGCTGCTGATAGATGAAGAGAGCGGCGGCGGTGGTGGAGATAAAAAAAAACAAAAACAAAGAGGGAAGGAAAGGGGTGGGGGGGGGGGGGGGGGGGGGAAGTAGTTGACCCAGAAGGTCCATTACAGTGTAAAATCGAGTCAGGCCAAAGTGACACCTGAAAAGGAAGAGCTGGAGTGGTGGTGGTGTGGTGGTGGTGGTGGTGGTGGGGGGGGGGGGGTTCTTAGTCTCAGTCCTGTTTGGTTGTTTTGGAATAATTTACCTCCTCCGACCAGCCTCTCGCTCTCTCTCTCCGCCTCTCGCCATCTATTTATAAAGGCCTGGGCAGTTTGCGGCGCCCGGTGTGTGTGTGTGTGTGTGTGTGTGTGTGTGTGTGTGTGTTTGTGTTTGTATGTGTGTGTGTGTGTGGCCGCGGCAGTGCCGGCAGTATCTTAATGGGCCTGGAGTGGCAGGGCTGCTGTTATTTAAGTGGGGGACGGACACAGGCTGGTAATGGAGAGGAATACTCGCCCGATGGGAGGTGACAGTGTCCGGATGGGCTCCGAGCAGAGAAATGGCCCCCGAGGCTGGAGGACGGAGGTGGAGGAGCTTTCCCTGATTCCCGAGGAGCGACTCCCCCGCCCACCGCCTCTAATCTGAGTCTGAGAAAGTCTTAAAAGGTCAAACTTAATGGCCTCAAACTTAAAGTCTCCATTATATTAGACCCCATTCTTTTACTGCCGCTAAGCGATTTAGGTCCAGACGTCTCTAAT